>NC_041380.1:311648997-311711815 GCF_002162155.2 Triticum dicoccoides | reverse complement strand
CTGTAGCTAAGCCCCCCGAGTGGGAGGATTGCTCTCCACTCGGTAGGATTTTTTCAAACTTAGGCTAGTACTGGACTGCAGCTAAGTCTCCTAATGAGAGAACTTAGGCGAGTACTGGACTGCAGCTAAGCCCCCGAGTGGGAGGATTGCTCTCCACTCGGTAGGATATGTTCAAACTTAGGGGAGTGCTGGACTGCAGCTAAGTCTCCTAGTGAGAGAACTTAGGCGAGTACTGGACTGCAGCTAAGCCCCCGAGTGGGAGGATTGCTCTCCACTCGGTAGGATTTTTTCAAACTTAGGCGAGTACTGGACTACAACTAAGCCTCCTAGTGAGTGAACTTAGGCAAGTACTGGACTGCAGCTAAGCCCCCGAGTGGGAGGATTGCTCTCCACTCGGTAGGATTTTCTTTCGAACTTAGGCGAAACGGATTCGCGACTAAGCCCACCCACTGGGGGATTTCAGAAGTAAATAAGAACACAACAATCGAATGATAGGACCATAAGCTCTTGTCTTTGATAAACAAATTACAAAGGTGTTTCTTATTACATTTTATTTGAACGAGTGCTTAAGTATAAAAGTGGCGGAGCAGTCCGCCTTCCAAGCTCATGGCTCATCTTTCTGATGCTCAATACTGTAAAGATGGTATGCTCCGTTGTGGAGAACTTTGGTGATGATGAAGGGGCCCTCCCAAGTCGGGGCAAGCTTGTGTGGTTTCTATTGATCCACTCAAAGAACTAGGTCTCCTTCTTGAAAGGCTCGACCCCTCACATTTCTGGCGTGGAATCGACGCAGGTCTTGCTGATAAATGGTCCAGCGGATCAAGGCCATATCTCTTTCCTCCTCTAAGAGGTCGACTGAATCTTGCCGGGCCTGCTCTGCTTCCTCTTCAGAGAAGAGCTCAACTTGGGGTGCATTGTGGAGCAGATCACTTGGCAGAACAGCTTCGGCTCCATAGACTAAGAAGAAAGGAGTTCGTCCGGTCGACCGATTAGGAGTTGTCCTCAAACCCCACAGAACCATAGAACTGACGGAAGTTCATCAACCCAAGCGCCTGTTGCGTGTTTGAGATCACGCATCAGTCGGGGTTTCAGTCCTTTGAGAATTAGGACATTGGCTCTTTCTGCTTGTCCGTTCGACTGCGGGTGAGCGACAGAAGCATAGTCGACTCGAGTGCCCTGAGAGGCGCAAAAATCTCTGAACTCATCGAAATCGAAGTTCGATCCATTGTCTGTGATGATGTTGTGTGGGACTCCATATCTGAATGTCAATTCTCTGATAAAACTGACAACGGTGCTAGCATTAAGGTTGTTGATAGGTTTAGCTTCGATCCATTTGGTAAACTTGTCGACTGCAACGAGCACATGAGTGAAGCCGCTCCTGTCAGTTCTCAGTGGTCCAACCATATCTAGTCCCCAAATAGCAAAGGGCCAGATGAGGGGGATGGCCTTCAGGGCTGACGCTGGCTTGTGAGACATGTTAGAGTAAAACTGGCAGCCTTCACATCTGTCGACTATATCTTTCGCCATTTCATTTACACGTGGCCAATAGAATCCAGCTAGTTATGCTTTAGCCACGATGGCCCGAGAGGACGCATGATGACCACAGGTCCCCGAGTGGATGTCATTGAGGATCATTCGACCTTCTTCTGGTGTTATGCATTTCTGACCGACTCCAGTCACGATTTCTCTGAACAACTGCCCTCTTATCACAGTAAAGGCTTTGGATCGACGGACGATCTGTCGAGCCTCTTCTTCATCCTCTGGGAGTTCTTTCCTGAGGATCTACGCAATGTAGGGCACCGTCCAATCGGGAGTAATGGACAGAACCTCCATGATCAGGTCGACCACGGCTGGGACCTCGACTTCAGTCGGATCTGTGGCGCTCTTAGGTTGCGGGGCTCTTCAGTAAAAGGATCTTCCTAAACTTTTGGCGAGTGAATATGCTCCAAAAACACATTGCTGGGAATGGCTTCTCTCTTGGAACCTATATTTGCCAAATCGTCGGCTGCTTGATTTTTCAGTCGGGGTATGTGGTGGAGTTCTAACCCCTCAAACTTATTCTCAAGCTTTCTCACCGCGTTACAGTAACCAGTCATGGCTGGGCTTCTGACATCCCACTCCTTCATCACTTGATTAACTACCAAATCTGAGTCGCCATAGACCATGAGGCGACGGACGCCGAGTGAGATGGCCATGCGTAACCCATATAGGAGTGCTTCATATTCCGCTTCATTATTGGAGGAATCAAAGTGAATCTAGAGGACATATCTGAGCCTAGCTCCTCGGGGGGATACCAGAACTACTCCAGCACCAGAACCATTCAGCATCTTGGATCCGTCAAAGAACATGGTCCAGTGCTTAGAGTGAACTTGAGTCGGCAGTTGCTGTTCGATCCACTCGGCGAGGAAATCTGCTATTGCTTGGGACTAGATAGCTTTCTTTGCCTCAAACTTGATATCCAAGGGAAGGAGTTCAATCGCCTATTTAGCCACTCGGCCAGTTGCATCTCTGTTGTGCAGAATCTCTGACAATGGAGCGTCGCTGACGACTGTAACAGAGTGATCCAAGAAATAGTGTGCAACCTTCTTCGTGTTCATGTAAATCCTATAGACAAGCTTATGATAATGAGGATATCTCTGCTTTGTCGGGGCCAGGACTTCAGAAATATAATAAACTGGGCGTTGAACCTTATAAGCTTTTCCTTCTTCTTCCCACTCGACCGTAAGTACTATACTAACGACTTGTCCAGTGGCTGCTATATAAAGCAGTATAGGCTCTTTGCTGATTGGAGCAGCAAGCACCGGCTGGGTGGAAAGCAGAGCTTTTAGCTCTGCAAACGCTGCATCAGCTTCTGGGGTCCACTCGAACTTGTCTGATTTCTTCATCAGTCGGTAAAGAGGCAGCGCCTTTTCACCGAGGCGAGAAATGAATCGACTTAGGGCAGCCAAGCAACCAGTAAGCTTCTGGACATCATGCACACGCACAAGGCGTTTCATTCGGAGTATAGTGCCTACTTTCTCTCGGTTAGCATCGATTCCTTGTTCGGAAACAAGAAAACCGAGTAACTTTCCGCCTGGAACTCCAAACATGCACTTTGATTGATTGAGCTTGATATCATACCTTCTGAGGTTGGCAAAGGTTTCAGCAAGGTCAGTCAGTAGGTCGGAACCTTTACGTGACTTGACCACAATGTCATCCATGTATGCTTCCACATTCCGACTGATCTGAGTGAGCAGGCACTTCTGAATCATCCGCATGAATGTGGCTCTGGGTTTCTTCAAACCGAATGGCATTGTGACATAACAGAAGCACCCAAACGGGGTGATGAAAGCTGTCTTTATCTCGTCAGGTCCGTACAGACGGATCTGATGGTACCCGGAGTAGGCATCCAAAAAGGACAAACGCTCGCACCCTGCAGTCGAGTCGACTATCTGATCGATGCGAGGGAGAGGGAAGTGATCTTTCGGGCAGGCCCGATTGATATGCTTGAAATCAATACACATGCGAAGTGAGTCATCTTTCTTTGGGACTGAGGGAGTCCTGGATTAGGGGGTGTTCGGGTAGCCGGACTATACCTTCAGCCGGACTCCAGGACTATGAAGATACAAGATTGAAGACTTCGTCCCGTGTCCGGATGGGACTTTCCTTGGCGTGGAAGGCAAGCTTGGCTATGCGGATATTCAAGATCTCCTACCATTGTAACCGACTATATGTAACCCTAACCCTATCCGGTGTCTATATAAACCGGAGGGTTGTAGTCCATAGGCAATAAACTCCATATACAACAATCATACCATAGGCTAGCTTCTAGGGTTTAGCCTCCTTGATCTCGTGGTAGATCTACTCTTGTACTACCCATATCATCAATATTAATCATGCAGGACGTAGGGTTTTACCTCCATCAAGAGGGCCCGAACCTGGGTAAAACATCGTGTTCCCTGCCTCCTGTTACCATCCGGCCTAGACGCACAGTTCGGGACCCACTACCCGAGATCCGCCGGTTTTGACACCGACATTGGTGCTTTCATTGAGAGTTCCTCTGTGCCGTCACAATCAGGAAGGATGCCTCCTCCCATCTTTAAAGACGGCACCGTTGCTAAGGGAGCCTTGGCTGTCAGCCAAACCCTCCGGCTAGGTGGTTTCCTCATGACCGCCTGTTCGGCTGTTGCATCGACGGTGACCTCTCGGGTCATCAAAAGCAACCTACATGTCAGCTCGGAGCTCGTCAAGCAGCTAGATCCAATGGAGCTCTCTTCCGTAAACGAGCTCTTGGATCGCATCACCGCCCTGGGGGTCGCTACGGATTACGACTAGGTTGGGCTTAAACCCGATCTAAGAGAAATTAACTCTCCCCAAGTCACCCACCACGTTGCCGTGGTAGAGGCGCAGTGCGGCGACCCTTCATCTATTTTAAGGACTAGCTACGTCCAAATTCCCGACTCCTCCAAGCCGGATACCGGCGGAGAGGAGGATGTAACTCAAGACCTGAGCTTAGGATCAGGCAACGGTCTAGATTCGTTGGACAACATCCAAGAATCCGAACTTTAGAGTTTGGAAACTCTTCGGCCTCCGAATCTTGGATTGGGTGAGGTTTCAGATTCAACGACACCCGCCCACCCGAACATAAGCGATCTCTCCCAAATCAGGCAGAGGCCCGAGGAAACAGTACATCATTACGGGGCCAGATTCCTCCTGGTTATGAACAGGATAAAGGATTGCCGCGAGGGAGATGCAATCTCAATTTTCTACAGTAATTGCACGGACGAGGGAATCCTTAACACCATAAGTCATCGTGATATTACACGCTTCGCTGACTTGGCGTCCATAGTACAAAAATACTGTGCGATGGAAAGCGCCTGGAAAACCGAAATAAAATTTTGGGATAATCCGGCCTTGAATAGTAATCCCGTCCGAACTAAGAGGGTGCATCATCATAGGACACCCGGGATGAACACCAAAAAGCCAAAACCCTCTACAGGGCATGGAACTGTACTGGAAAGGTGGCTTGATGGACCCTGTAGAATTCACAGTACAGAGGACGCCACACCAACTCACAGCCTTAGAGCATGTTGGATACTCTGGCAGGTGGCCAAAATTAGCGAGGACCTCTTAATTCTGGAGGCCGCAGAAAGCCAGCTCGAGGACACCAGTACCATTCTCACAGTCTTCGAGACTTTCGCATCAAACAATATGCGAAAAAGAACACTCCGCAGCCTCGCCGAAGTCTATCAAGTTGCAACAATAAATCCATGGAGCGACACTGCTATTACCTTCAACGCAAGTGATGAACCTAGATTCCGAACAGCCCGAGCACCAGCCGCATTGGTCCTCAGTCCCATAGTGGACGGCTTTCGCCTCACCAAGGTGCTCATGGATGGAGGCAGCGGACTGAACCTCATTTATGAGGAAACCCTTCAAAAAATGGAAATGGACTGGAACCGCATCGAGCGAAGCAGCACAACCTTTAGAGGAATAATCCCCAGTCGGGAAGCGCGTTGCACAGGAAAAATCACACTAGATGTGGTGTTCGGCACGCTGGATAATTACAGGTCCGAAGAAGTCACGTTTCAGGTGGCCCTGTTTAAGAGCGGATATCACGCTTTACTAGGGCGGGAAGCATTCACAATCTTCCAAGCAATACCCCATTACGGGTACATGAATCTTAAGATGCCCGGGCCGAATGGAATTATCACTCTAGCTAGTGATCCGGACATAGCACTCCACGCCAAAAACAAGACGGCCGCATTAGCCCTTGAGGCGCTATCCGAAGCCTTAGTGGCCGAGGAACTGACTGCGCTGCGCTCCACGGTTAACATGGATGATGTGATACTCGATAAGAGATCCAAATCCACATCCTTCAAGCCAGCCGACGAAATAGTCAAATTCCAGGTCCATCCAACGGACCCCAATAAAACAGCTTCAATCGGGGCACGACTGAACCCTGATGCAGATGCCGCACTACGAGAGTTCCTACGAGAGAACTGGGACATCTTCGCCTGGCACCCTTCAGACATGCCAGGGATCCCACGCAGGCTGGCCGAACACAGCTTAAACATCCTAAAAGGATTTAAACCTGTCAAACAAGACCTTCGCGTTTTTCCGAACCCAAGAGATAGGCTATGGGAGAGGAGCTAGCCAAGCTATTGGAGGCCGGATTCATCAGAGACATAAAACATCCGGACTAGCTAGCAAACTTGGTGATGGTACCAAAGAAGGACAAATCCTGGCGCCTGTGTGTCGACTTTAAAGACCTTAACAAGGCTTGCCCAAAGGATCCCTTCCCCCTCCCCCGCATAGATCAAATTATCGATTCCACCGCAGGACACGATTTGTTGTGTTTCCTCGATGCATACTCCGGTTACCATCAAATCAAGATGGCAGAATCAGACCAAGCTGCAACAGCATTCATCACACCATACGGCCCATTCTGCTTCAACACAATGCCCTTCGGGCTAAAAAACGCCGGTGCAACATATCAGTGCTTGATCCAGACATGTCTGGCAAACCAGATTAGCAAAACAGTGGAGGCGTATGTGGATGATGTGGTCATCAAATCAAGACATGTCGAATCCCTAGTAAACGACTTGAGGCTTACATTCGATAACCTCCGACAATATGACATCAAGCTCAACCCAGAAAAATGCGTCTTCGGCGTTCCAGCCGGAAAGCTCTTGGGCTTCATTGTATCCGGTAGAGGAATTGAAGCAAACCCAGCCAAGATCCGAGCTTTGTCACAATTGGATGTCCCAAAGGACCTTAAACAAATACAAAAATTAACCGGGTGCGTGGCGGCTTTAAGCCGCTTCATCTCCCGCTTGGGAGAAAAGGCACTACCCCTTTATCGCCTCCTTCGGCGCACCGAACACTTCGAGTGGACGGATGCCGCCACGGCCGGACTTGATGAAATAAAAGCCATATTGGCAACAAACCCAGTCCTGGCCGCGCCAATCACCGGCGAACCAATGTTATTGTACATTGCAGCAATACACCAAGTTGTCAGCGTAGTGCTCGTTGTCGAGCGGGAAACGGACGGACACAAATTCCCCCTTCAAAGGCCGGTCTACTACGTATCCACTGTCCTCACTCCATGCAAATCACGGTACCCGCATTATCAAAAGATTGCATACGCGGTATTCATGGCATCCCGGAAGCTACGACACAACTTTCAAGAGTGTTCCATAACAGTAGCCTCGGAAGCGCCACTAAACGATATTATCAACAACCGCGATGCAACGGTCTGGATTGCAAAATGGGCCATCGAGCTTCTCCCATTCGATATAACCTATAAGCCACGGCGAGCTGTTAAATCGCAAGTTTTGGCCGACTTCGTCGCAGAATGGACGGAGGCCGAGCTCCCTAAAGAGTACGGCACATATTCAAACTGGATTATGCATTTTGACGGCTCCAAAATGTTGGCCAGACTGGGGGCTGGCGTCGTCCTGACGTCCCCCACAGGAGACACAGTCCAATATGTGCTCCAGATCATGTACACGGATTCCAACAATGCAGCCGAATATGAGGCCCTCCTACATGGTCTCCGGATAGCAGTATCCATGGGTATCCAGTGCCTAGAGGTACGCTGGGATTCAAACCTCGTGATATCCCAAATAAATGGAGACTTCGACGCCAAGGACCCAAAAATGGCAGCTTACCGCAACGCCGTCCTAAAAATGTCATCTCGGTTCGAAGGGCTGGAGTTTCACCATATAGCCCGAGAAAACAATCAAGCAGCGGATGTCCTGGCACGCATCGGAGCAAAACGCGATGCAGTCCCCCCAAACATCTTTTTGGAAAGATTGTTCAAGCCATCCGTAGCATGGGAGAGGGAACCCGCAAATAACAGCCCGGACCTAGCCGCACCACTCGACGCCGAACAATCTGACACAATTGGAGGCTCTGCCAATGAAATTACACCTTCAGCCCACGTAATAATGGTGGTTATCGCCCCGTGGACAGAACCATTCCTAGCCTACCTTACTAGGCAGGAACTCCTGGAGGACCAAAACGAGGCCCGCTCCATAGTGCGGCGATCTAAAGCCTATAGAGTCCATGAGAGAGAGCTTTATAAGAAAAGCACTACCGGAGTCCTTCAAAGGTGCATCTCCGAAGAGGAAGGGAGGAACCTTCTGGCTGAAATTCATGCCGGACTCGGTGGTCACCACGCCCCTGCTCGGTCCCTTGTTAGCAAGGCTTCCCGTACAGGCTTTTATTGGCCGACGGCCCGGGCAGACGCTCAGGACCTAGTCCAACGATGCGCTGGTTGCCAACTTTTTGCCAACCAAAGCCATTTGCCACCCACCGCACTCCAAACTATACCCATCACCTGGCCTTTTGTGGTCTGGGGGCTTGACATGGTCGGACCCCTTAAAGGTGGGACCGATAGGAAAAAATACTTGCTGGTCATGGTGGATAAGTTCACCAAATGGATAGAAGCCAAGCCTGTTAAAACGGCCGAATCCGGGCCTGTGATAGACTTCATATCCGGGGTTGTACACCGTTATGGCGTCCCCCACAGCATCATAACCAAGAACGGTACAAACTTTACCGCCGACGAGGTAAAACTCTGGTGCAAAAACATGGGCATCAAGCTCGATTATGCTTCCGTCTATCACCCACAAACCAACGGCCAGGTCGAACACGCAAATGGTCTTATCATGAGCGGCATTAAACGCAGACTGGTGCGGTCCCTCAAGGAATCTAACACGCATTGGGTAGAGGAGCTCGACTCCGTGCTATGGGGGCTGCGGACCACGCCAAATCGCACCACCGGATACACACCATTTTTTATGGTGTACGGCGCAGAGGCAGTTCTGCCCTGCGACATAATTCATGATTCACCTAGAGTGCGCATGTACGAAGAAAGAGAAGCCGAGCTCGATCGGCAGGACAACTTGGACGCCTTGGAGGAGGAGCGTGATGTGGCAAAAGCCCGTTCCACATTTTATCAACAGCAGGCCCGAAGATATCAAAGCAGAGAAGTACGGGCCAAAAATTACAATGTTGGCGAACTAGTTCTACGCCTACCGGATAAGCAAAAGGACAAACTCAAGCCCAAGTGGGAAGGTCCATTCATAATCGACCAAGTCCTGACTGGTGGGGCGTACCGCCTGCGAGATGCGTTGGATAACCGACTCGAGCCGAACCCGTGGAACACCACCCGTCTCCGAAGATTCTATGCCTAGCGCCGGACTCTGTGTTCGTCTCCTTCCTCTGTCCATTTTTGCATTTTTTTACATTTCTCTCCTTCCCCTCTTTTCTTTTATAGCCCTTAAAGGCTCATCTAGTGACGCGCCACTCGCGCTCATTAAACCTAGGGGCTTCTTTAACAGAAGCTTATTTATACGGGCTTCACGCCCAACACATACGTCAAACTTCCGCATGTACCTTTTTCTTCACCATTATATGCATCAATATGACTTAAGTTTTGGCCAAGCTGGGTTGCCTGGCTCCTGTGCTTACCCCTACGTTCCCGATTGTTCGGCTAGGCGGTAAAGGGAGCACCTCTGCGATTGTTACTGCCGGGTCAGCCGGATGTGTACCTCAGACTGGGTGAAGCCGAAAGCTAGCGTTCTTAAGAGAATATTCGGTCGGTGAAATAAAAGATGATCTTTTTACTCATCTTATGCGCCCCCAGATGCTTTTTTTGCGTCTTTTCACGTAGTCCAGACATGCACTTTAGGGCATGCCTCCCAACGAAAGGAACCCTTAACGGAACTATTCTCTCTGGAAAATGTTTCTTACTAACCATGTAATATAACATAACTAGTTGGGCACTTGTCTGATAAAGCACTAATGACCCCTACGCCTGGTCTCCATGCATACCCTGGTTCTTATATAACTGCTATGGTATTCGGACACACTCCGGACCGTCAGGTCCCGAGGTTGAAGCGAAAAGGTTGGCAACGACAAACGATCTACAATCCGGCTAGAAGGCATTACACATGTCAATTCAAAATTACATAGTCATTCTGACTGATTGTATTCCTCTTCTATACCATCTAACAGGCTGTCTAATTTACAGTCCTGCTGGAAATACTTCGCGGCTAACTCTACTTGGCCGTATACTAAGCTTATAGGGATCTCCTTCCCGTCAGGCCCCACTGGTCCGACCTCGGCCATGTGGTTGGGGTCAGACTTCGTAAAACGGGTCTTCACCATGGCCCAGGCCTCCCTAGCGCCTTGTCGGCAGGCCGATATCTTCCACAATCGGAAGCGCCGCCGAGCTCCCTTCAGCTTCTCCGCAAGCTCTCCAAGGCCCTCGGGCATGGAGTGGGCAGGCCATAAGGCTTGGGCAACGCCTCGCATCGCCTGCCGAATTCGCTCGTGCAGTTGCGTGAGTTCGGGAAGAAGGTCACTCGTAGAACCGGGCATCTCCTCTGCAAGACGACCTGTGAGCATACCTACAAACATTACTCTCTTAGTCGACTTCCTCGCCGAACTCTTTTTTCAAAGTTCATTCAAGCACTTACTAAATATGCCGCGTCGAAACCGCTGATTCTCCTTCGTGGAATCCGACAGCTGGCCACGAACATCTTTAAGTTCGACGTCCAGCCGGGTGTTGGCATCCTGAAGATCATTCTTCTCTCGCCTGACCTTTGTCAACGTACTCTCACCGGCCTTTAGCCGGCGTAAGAGTTGTTGCTTTTCCGGATCGAGTCCGGCGCCATCTACAACATGATTTGTCGGATTTGCACCCACACCACACAATACTAATCTTTCGAAGTGTATCTTACCTGAGGGGGTCTCTTTGGGCTCCCCTGCTACGGCTAGTGCGGCCTCTAGTTGGGCCTTGCACTTTTTCAGCTCCTGGGATAGTACAGTATTCTTCTCTGTAAGAACCTGCATATTAAATGATCCTTAAATCAGTTGCTCTAACTGTTTCAAGTCTCGGGGGCTACTGGTATATATATATTTGACCAAAATTTTCTTACCCGTATGTCTTTTACATACTGCTCCGTGGCTCTGGCTAAACCATTTTGAGTGGCACGGAGGTACGCATCTCCCGAATTAAAGACATCTAAAGCCTCTTGGGAGAAACAAGCGTCGCATAGAACTGTCCGGCGACGCCTGTAGTTCATGGCATTCTCCACTTCAGAATTTGTGGCAGACAGCCTGTCCGCATCCTCTGTCGGAGGAGCGTCCGGTGCGCGCCTTGTGCTCGCCTCCGTTTCCTGGCCAGACGTTGGACCCTGGCTGGTGGAGGCGTGATTGGCAACCTCTCCGGATGTAGTCCGGCGAGGTCTCTTCGTTCTGAAGATAGCACGAACATTAATATGCCCTGACAGAATAACACCAGGGAAACAGAGGGTGCACTATACCTTTGCGCCGGCATCTCAGTCCGGAATACATTCCTTTTTGCCCCACGGGGCCCTACGGCCCCTCGTTGGCTAGCCGCCGCAGGATCAGCCTCCTGCCTCGGAAATCTCCCCTGCAAAACACGGTTGTCGTCAGAAACACCGGAATACGTGAGAGTGGAATCTCTCTCAAGGGAATGAGACTCCGGTTTTTGTCACCTGGGAGGCCGGGATTAACCCTGGGTAATCAGCCGTGATGGCCACCAAGGTATTGTCCTCGCTTAGCTGATGGAACACCCCGTCGATAAGCTCCACCGATATGTCCGGATCCTCTTCGGAGTCCGGATCGAGGGACCGTTCTGGGTCCTCGGGCTGTGGAGGGCGGCTGTTTATATCATTTACCACCTGTCGCAGTTCCTGCATTGAAGTCATTAGACTACATATCTAACCGTGGGAGTATAAAACAAACGGGCAAGCGCAGTTGTTCACTTACCCAACTTGGAGGATCGTACATAGTAAATCCGGCCTGCGGGTTGACGCGGAGGAATTCCTCCTTTTCTCCCTTATACAAAGAGGATAAGATCTTTACTAGAGCGGCAGCTGAGGCCGGCCCCTTACGACCGTAACGGGTGGCGTCATCCTCCCCATTGAAATCCCACATGGGGTGGCCTCTATATTGAAGTGGCTGCACCCCCCGCATAATGCATGCGGCCATGACTCCAATCATGGTTAGTCCGGAATGAGCCAACAGTCTTATCCGGCCCATCAGGTAAAGGACGTCTCTGTCGCTTTCTCTCTGAGAGCTCCACGGACGCCAGCTCAAGCGTTTCTTCAATGGAGCACTGTTGAACTCAGGGAGACCGACCTGGATAGGGTCCGGTAGCGGGACGTCATCTATGTAAAACCATTCCAAAGGCCAGTCCTCGGACGCCTTCTTTGGGGTTCCGGATAGGTATCCGGTCCCGGCGATGCGCCATACTTCGGCTCCGCCCACTTGGTATATAGACCCCTCTCGAGAACGGGGCACCAGGAAGAATAACCTCTTCCACAGCGCGAAATGAGCCTCAACGCCTAAAAATAGCTCGCAAAGGGCGACGAAACCCGCAATATGTAATACGGAGGCGGGCGTGAGATTGTGCAGCTGGAGGCCGTAGAACTCCAGAAGCCCGTGGAGAAATGGATGAATTGGAAACCCCAGTCCCCTTATTAGATAGGGGACGAGGCACACCCGCTCTCCTTTAGAAGGATTGGGGGTGCTCTCCGCTTGTTTTCCGCCATTGTAGGTGGCGAGACCGGCTCGGACCGGGACCATGTATGCCTGAGGGAGAAATCCCTTGGCCTGAAGCGACACTAACTCGCTATGTGGGATGGTGCAACTCTCCCAGTCCCCGGGTTTGGGACCGGAGGGGCGAGGGGAGGAGCTGCGACGGCTGGTCATGTTGGAATGGACCTTTGCTGGAAGCGCTCTGATGATAACTCGCGGAGAGGAGAAGATGTGGTTTGGACCTAAATCCCCATCCCGTTAAACAGGCGGCTCATTTATACGGCTAGGGGTGTGGATGTAAAAACGCCCTGGCTTTTCGCATTCGTTTGACACGTGGAAGACGGCCATTATTGGGCGTGGGAGCCGAGGAGCGCTACATTACAAAAATTGGACATTATTCCTACAGGTACACATGATTTGGAGAAGAACCCGCCTTGCAATGCCGAACAATCTGCGCGCCGGACTCGTCGTCATTGAAGCCTGGTTCGGGGGCTACTGAGGGAGTCCTGGATTAGGGGGTGTTCGGGTAGCCGGACTATACCTTCAGCCGGACTCCAGGACTATGAAGATACAAGATTGAAGACTTCGTCCCGTGTCCGGATGGGACTTTCCTTGGTGTGGAAGGCAAGCTTGGCGATGCGGATATTCAAGATCTCCTACCATTGTAATCGACTATATGTAACCCTAACCCTATCCGGTGTCTATATAAACCGGAGGGTTGTAGTCCGTAGGCAATAAACTCCATATACAACAATCATACCATAGGCTAGCTTCTAGGGTTTCGCCTCCTTGATCTCGTGGTAGATCTACTCTTGTACTACCCATATCATCAATATTAATCAAGCAGGACGTAGGGTTTTACCTCCATCAAGAGGGCCCGAACCTGGGTAAAACATCGTGTTCCCTGCCTCCTGTTACCATCCGGCCTAGACGCACAGCTCGGGACCCACTACCCGAGATCCGCCGGTTTTGACACCGACAGGGACCATGACAACATTGGCTAACCACTCAGAGTGATAAATCTCTCTGATAAACTCAGCTGCCAAAAGCCGAGCCACCTCTTCACCAATTGCCTTTCTTTTCTGGACGGCGGACCGTCGAAGATGCTCTTTAACTGGTTTCACCTTTGGGTAGACTCACAAACGATGCTCAGCCAGTCCCCTGGGAACACCCGGCATGTCAGAAGGCTTCCATGCAAAGATGTCCCAGTTCTCATGGAGGAACTGGATGAGCGCTTCTTCCTATTTGGAGTCGAGTGTAGTTGAAATGTAAGTCGGAGCTGCGTTGGGATCTGTCGGGTGAATGTGAATCGACTTCGTTTCACCAGAAGACTGGAATGCTGAATCTGTGGCTGGCTTCTTGGCTCGCAGCAAGTCACTCGGGTATGCATTTTTCTGGTATTCCTGCAATTCTACCACGGCCATCTGCGCATCAGCGATCTTTGAGCCCTTCTGGAAGCACTCTTCTGCCTTCTTCCGATTACCAGAGATAGTGATCACTCCTCTAGGACCAGGCATCTTCATTTTGAGGTACACGTAACATGGTCAAGCCATAAACTGTGCATAATCTGGCCTGCCCAGAATTGCATGATAAGCACTCTGGAAATCCACAACTTCAAATGTCAACTTTTCTTTGCGGTAGTTTTTGGAATCACCGAAAACCACGTCGAGTGCAATCTGACCGAGGGATGCAGCCTTCTTGCCTGGAATGACCCTATGGAAACTCATATGGCTTTCACTGAGTCTGGACATCGGAATGCCCATTCCCTTCAGCGTCTCTGCATACAGTATGTTCAGGCCACTGCCACCGTCCATCAAGACCTTTGTTAGTCGAGTGCCTTCGACCACCGGGTCGACCACCAGTGCTTGCCTCCCAGGGGTGGCTATATGCCCTGGATGGCCAGACTGGTCGAATGTAATGGCAGTCTGTGACCACTTCAAGTAACTGGGTGTCACCGGAGCGACCATGTTCACTTCCCTGTTGATGACTTTCAATCGACTTTTGCTCTCAACGTCAGCAAAAATCATCAGAGTGGAATTCACGTGGGGATAACCATCATCATCCTCTTCCTCATCCTCGGCCTTGTCTGCTTCTTTCTCCTTTTCCTTGGGTTGTTTCTCTCGGAACTGCTGGATTAGAAGCCGACACTGCCGAGTGGTGTGCTTCGGGTAAATGAAATTACCTTCTTCATCTTTTTTGGTGTGGATATGGCACGGCAGATCCAACACGTCATTCCCATCTTGATCTTTTACTTTCCTGGGGTTCCACGACCCTTTGGGCTTCCCCTTGAACTTTCCTTGAACCACAGCCAAGGCTTCACCCGGAGCAGCTGGCTCGGCCTTGCACTTCTGTTTCCGACCGGAGTTTCCTCCTCCGGCTTCGTGGGCGACTGCTTTGTGCTTGCTGCTCCGGTGTCGCTCTTCTTCTTCACCATTGGCATACTTGGTGGCAATTTCCATCATCCGAGCCAGAGTCATATTTCCTGTCCGGCCGAACTTCATATTCAACTTTCAATACCTGACGCCTTCCTTAAAGGCACAAATTGCCTGATGATCAGACACATCCTCCATCGTGTGGTGCAGGGTGATCCATCTCTGGATATAATCCCTCAAAGTTTCATTCGGCTTCTAAACACAACACTGTAACTCTGTCAAACCTGACAGCCGTTTGCAAGTGCCCTCGAATGTTCTGACAAACACTCGGGCGAGATCTTCCCAAGTATAGATGCTGCAAGGCGCTAACTGATTCGGCCATGCTCTAGCTGAGCCCTCCAACATCAGAGGAAGGTGTTTCATGGCCACTTCATCATTGCTGCCACCAATCTGGACAGCCACTCGGTAGTCTTCAAGCCAAGTGTCAGGCTTGGACTCTCCGGTGAACTTACTAACTCCAGACGCCAATCTGAAGTTGGGGGGAATCACCACAGCTCTGATAGCTCTGCTGAAGCACTCTGGACCAGAGACATGCACCCTGTTGCTGGTTTGTGGACCTCCATCATGGCCCTCTCGGTGAGCTCTGTTTCTGTCGACCAGGCCATGCACGAGAATAGATCTCGCATCAAAACCTGGCTCTCTGGGGTCGATTGGAATACCTCGCCCAACACTGTGAGGGCGTCTGTCTTCATGCTGCCAAGGCACATACGACCCGCTCCTTGGGGGAGGCGTGGGCACTCGACGGCGATCATCATGATCGACTCGGGGATCATACTGCTCTCGGTTTCTGTACTGATCTTGTCGATCCCCACGTCCCTCACGCCTCGGAGGCAATCTTGGGCTGTGGGCCGAGTGAACTGTGTCTGCCATCACGGATCTGCTGTGGATTCTATCCCGCGACTGAGATACAACCGTATTATGTTCTCCCGCCGCCCGGAGCAAGGCTCGGATCTGCACCAGACCTCGACCAGCTTCTGACTGGGAGGGTTGGATCGACTCCGCTATCTTGGCAGCAGCAGCCAGATTCTGGATCGGGGTTCGGTATACATGAGTCGGAGGAGGAAAAAGCTGGCATCGACTGGATTCGGGAGCACGCTGCCGAGCGCGATCGTCGAGTGCGCGCTGGAGGTTCTCCAGTCGAGTGCGCTCAGCCAGGTTGGCCAAGCACGCTTGCTCCAAGGCCTAGGGTTTCTCCAACTATAGGAGTATGCAATGCATCCATGTTCCAGTGGCGATGTTCCTCCCTCTGCTGCGAGGAGAGGGGTTCGGGGCGGTTCTCCTCGTGAACGTGCGATGGATCGCCGTTCCCGTCGCCTCCATCTTCACGGTTGAAGCCAGGAGGGCTGCGTGGTCCATTGACCATATGAACTTCAGCCGCTGGGTCGCTGCTGTCGCACTCGGATGCGGTCTCTACGGAGCCACTCGACAGATCGAACAGGCCGCAGTGAGTTTCGTCGGGCTCGATCACCGCGACTTGAGGGGTGGCCGACTGGCGGGCCACCGCATGCCTCACCCACCGCTGAAGCCTCGACCGACCGGAGCGTTTGCTCTGGTGAGCTGCAGGGAGGGGGAAAGCTGACGGAGTCGACTAATACTGGGTCGACGGTTGCCACAGGAGGACGCCGCGGACGCACGCGCGAAAGTGCGTCGCCCCACGAGCGGGGAGCGCATCGACGTCGAGTGGAGCCTCCTGAAGCCAAGCGGAGTCGTCGGCGACAAACACGAGCGCACCGAGACGGATCTCGCGGCCCTCAGCCAAACCTTCGCCTGAAACCATGATGAAGGGGATCGGAAAAATTGCAACTTCTCCAACAAGTCGCTAAGACACCTGCCCCAAGGTGGGCGCAAACTGTCGTGGTTCTAAGAATGACAGTAGAATAGGGGGGTAAGAATGTAGAGGCAAGATCCTAGCTATGGAGGAGTTGTACACACGAGTTTTACGAGTTCAGGCCCTTCTCGGAGGAAGTAACATCCCTACGTCTCGGAGCCCTGAGGCGGTCGACTGAATATATGTGTGTGAATTACAGAAAGTGCGAACCCTTGTCCCAGAGGAGGGGTGGCTTATATAGAGTGCGCCAGGACCCCAGCTCCCCTCTGTTACATAGGGTTCAATGCTCATAAAGGTGGGGGCGTTACTGGTAACATCTACAATAAAGTTTTATAAGTGCCCATAAAGCTATGGTTTAAGTCATGACCACTGCAGAGTGGGGGGTTTCTCATCTTCTGGTGGTCGAGTGTCTTCAAGGTGGTCGAGTGAGCACATCTTCATGGTCGAGTGGATGATGTTTTCTCTTCGACTGCTTCTGATTATTTGTAGAGATGTCCTTGGGGAGGGTATGTTGGACAGATCCATGACCCTACCCTAGGCACATAGCTTCATCACTTACCTCCCCGGCAACGGCGCCAGAAAAGAGCTTGATGTCTACTACACAACTTGTTCTTGTAGACTCGTGTTGGGCCTACAAGCGCAGAGTTTTGTAATTTCCCTCAAGTGGATGACCTAAGGTTTATCAATCCGTGGGAGGTGTAGGATGAAGATGGTCTCTCTCAAACAACCCTGCAACCAAATAATAAAAAGTCTCTTGTGTCCCCAACACACCAAATACAATGGTAAATTGTATAGGTGCACTAGTTCGGCGAAAAGATGGTGATACAAGTGTAGTTATGATAGTAGATATTGATTTTTGTAATAGGAACAATAAAAAACAGCAAGGTAGCAAGTAATAAAAGTGAGCACAAACGGTATTGCAATGCTTGAAAATGAGGCCTAGGGTTTGTAGTTTCGCTGGTGCAATCTCTCAACAATGCTAATATAATTGGATCATAACCATCCCTCAACATGCGATGAAGAATCACTTCAAAGTTATCCTTTCTGATCGATCTATCCAAGAGTTTACTAAAATAACACCAAGTTATCCTTTCCGATCGATCTATCTAAGGGTTCATACTAAAATAACACCATATGATACACATCAACCAACTCTAATGTCACCTAGATACTCCAACATCACCGCGAGTATCCGTGAGTTGATTATACAATATGCATCAAACAATTTCAAATTCATAATACTCAATCCAACACAAAGAATCTCAAAGTGTGCCCCAAGATTTCTACCGGAGAAAAAAAGATGAGAACATGCATCAACCCTTATGCATAGATGAAAGGATCGGCAAGAGGGGTCTAGATGGGGGTGATTAGACCCTCAACAAGTAAAAGTGGCAGCTTTTAGGTTCTTCAAATTAAGGTGGAGTTTTAGCACAAGTTTAAGCATTCATAATACATTTCAAGCAAGCATGACAAGAGTATGAGCAGCAGAAAGAGTAAAGTATGCTAATTGCAAGAAAGTAAAGGGATGGGATTGGAGTGTGCAAACGCAATGAAGACACAGAGATTTTTGGCGTGGTTCCGACAAGTGGTGCTATCGTACATCCACGTTGATGGAGACTTCAACCCACAAAGGGTAATAGTTGCGCGAGTCCACGGAGGGCTCCACCCACGAAGGGTCCACGAAGAAGTAACCTTGTCTATCCCACTATGGCCATCGCCCACGAAGGACTTGCCTCACTCGGGTAGATCTTCACGAAGTAGGCGATCTCCTTGCCCTTACAAACTTCTTGGTTCAACTCCACAATCTTGTCGGAGGCTCCCAAGCGACACCTAACCAATCTAGGAGACACCAGCCACCAAAAGGTAATAGATGGTGTGTTGATGATGAACTCCTTAGTCTTGTGCTTGAAATGATAGTCTCCCCAACATCAACTCTCTCTCTCACAGATTCTGATATGGTGGAAAGATGATTTGAGTGGAAAGCAACTTGGGGAAGGCTAGAAATCAAGATTCTTGTGGTAGGATTGGTATATCTTGATCTCAACACATGAGTAGGTGGTTCTCTCTCAGAAAATGTATGCTAGAAGTGTAGGCACGTTCTGATGGCTCTCTCTCATATGGAGAAGGGGTGGAGGGGTATATATAGCCTCCAGACAAAATTCAACCGTTACACACATTTGACCCTACTCGGTGAGACCGAATAGATGAACTCAGTGAGACCGATTCAGTTCAAAATGTGAACGTGAGGAATATCGGTGGGACCGACTGGAATAACTCTGTGGGACCGATGTGCTAGGGCTTAGGGAAAACATCAATTTGGTGGCATAGACAACATCAACTCGGTGATACCGAACTGAAGCAATAAGGCAACAGAGAAAAAGTCAAGCAAACTCGATGAGACCGATCGCAATTTCGGTGAGACCGAAACAATTGCAACAAGCAACACAGGGTTTTCAAGGCCATCTCGATGAGACCGAGATCCGTGTCGGCGTGACCGAACTGTTAGGGTTTCTGGCAGTGGCTATGTCAAATGAACTCGGTGGCACCGGATAGAAAGCATCTGTGAGGCCGAGTTTGACTTTGGGTTTTGGACATATTTGGAATGAGAAAGTGGTTGAGGGATTTGGAGCAATATCACTAAGCACTTTGAGCAAGTAGACCATTAAGCAACACCTCATCCCCTTTTAATAGTATTGACTTCCCTATGGACTCAATGTGATCTTGGATCACGAAAATGTAATGAAGAGTCTTGAGCTTTTGCTAATATGTGTCCTTAGTATTTAGAATGGTTTCACATCCTCTTGTCCATTCCACGCCATCGTAGAACTTGTCTGAAATGCACTAGATAAAACCATTAGTCCAACAAGAGATATGTCGTCATTAATTACCAAAATCACTCAGGGAGCACTTGTGCTTTCAATCTCCCCATTTTTGGTAATTGATGACAACATACATCAAAGCTTTAGGTAAAAGATACTCCCTTTGTTTTTATTTAATTAGTTCGTGTATTAGCTTTGATCAAAGTCAAGCTTTGTATAGTTTGACCAATTTTATAAACAAAAGTATTAACATATACGATAACAAATCAATACTATTAGATTTATTATTGAATGTACTTTCACGTCATATAAATTTGTTATGGTAAATGTTTATATTATTTTCTATGAACTTGGTTAAATTTTATGAAGTTTGGCTTAAGTCAACTTTAATATGCGGAGTAAATAAAAATGAAGTGGGTATAAAGGGTACCAGGTAAAGCTTTGGAGAGACATGTAACATGCATAAGCTCCCCCTACATGTATGCAATCATGTGAAGATATAATATAAGAAGATGTGAATGCATAATCATGACAGGGCAAGCAATGAGTTACATGTATCTTGGCTATATGCATCAGAGCAAATAATGTGGTTAAGAAGTGTACCTCCATGTTTATGAATCCCTCTTGCAAACAGTATGTAGATGTTCGCACACGAACACGTCACTGTGTACCCTCGACACCGGGGGTGATGCACTGCAGCTCACGTCAAAGGACACCCGACCGGAAGCGCGGTACGCAGGCAATCTAGAGGGTGCTTTTGAGGACCCAAAACCCCACACGCCCGGGAGGGACCCCGTTAGGGCACGCGGCGGCTATGAGCTGCCCTAGGTCGACTATGATCGCCCCTAGGGCCTCGAGGTTCGCCGCCCTACCACAAGAAGAACGAATGAAGAACAAGAAAGAAGAAGAACTAGGGTTAAGGAGAAAAGATAAAAGATAAAAACTGGTAGATGAATTGATTGATTGTGTGTTGCTCAATCGGCCGTCACCCCATAGGTATATAGGAGGCGGATGGACTTCCCGTACAAGAAAAGGACTCCAAATCACGTCCAAATCTTTTCAAAATTAACCAAAGTCGGATTTAGGTAAGTCAGGAACATTAGTTCGGTTTTTAGGTCTCACGGGCCAGAAACGACCTCGGATGAAATGAGCCCAAAAGAAAATTTGACTGTTTTGACGAGACGAACAATTTTCGTGTTGAACATTTTTCAATTCGAGGCCATCTTCAGGGCCGAATCCTTCGTGCAAAACAGGTTGTTACTCGCGCTACCCATCAGACACCGTGTCTGATGGGGCGCGCCACTTTTGCCCCGTGACCGGGCCGCACTCAACTGGCTGTAACTTTTACGTACGATCTCAGATTGATATGATTTTATATCAAAATTGATCATTTCAATGAGACGAAGACAATTCATGTAGAATGTTTTTCCATATGATTCCTTCTGGGGGCGTATTCAACCAAATAGTATTCTGAATACAAAATATCAATATTTCGAATACAACTTTGGCCTTCGAGATGAGATCGGATAGCGATTGCCCTAACTTCAAAGATGTTCATATCGACAATAAGAAACTTTTTTATGTAGATCACTTCTCCATTTGAGGCCATATTAATTAAGTTCTTGACCGTGCCAAAATCCGATTTCAATAGTACATCAACAAGATATCATCATGCACATGAGTGTGATGCATATACTTACCTTGTGGTCTTGAGCTGGCTTTGCAAAATGTGGACTTGAGAAAACGGGGTTAGATAACACAAGAGCACTCCTAGTAAAGCAACCAAGACTGGGATGACATGTAATGGGTGAGTACTTAGTACTTCAATTAGATATAGACATCTCCCCAAGAATTTAAAGATGTGCAATGAATTCCAAAGTTTCCCCCCCTTAGACATGGACTCTTTCTCTCCCTAAATCTAATATTGGACAATAGGAGAAAACATGGTGAGATAAAATCAGAGCAAGAAAGGGTAATATCAACCAAAGTCAGAGAAACAAGAATTTTTAATAGCAATGGCTAAGATCAAACATATTGACATGTCTTTCCCCTCTTAAAGACATGTGACTTCTCTCCTCTTTGATAACAAGCATTTGTAGAAGAGCTTACATGTGCTCATTTGATAAGCTTTGATGTGCTCTCTCTCCCCCTTTGACATCAATTTCCAAGAAGGGCACTTCTGGATCATGAGCCAAATAGGTGTGGTCCTTGAGAGTCACTACAAGGCAACAGGTAGTTTATGATGCTGGTAGAGGGAAGAATCATTGAGTGGAGATGAAGAAAATAGGAAATAAGAAATGGGAAAATATTTTCTCATAGTTGAAATTGGTGACGCCGATTTGTTTTTCTTCGGTGACACTGTGTTAACAGAGTCACAGAAGGTCCCGATCAGTGAGACCGAAGTAGTCCATGTCGGTTGTACCAATGAACTATTCACAAGGATACCTTGTGTTTTGGTCGAGTCGATGGATTTGGATCCGAGATACCAAGTTCAACACAGAGTAAAGACTTTTTCATCTCAGCTCACTTAGCAAATGAAATCTCACAAAGATTTGCAAGGAATTACCAGAAAGATTTGCAATGAATTAAACACACAAAATAAAGACAGAAAAAGAGATCTAAATGAAGTTTTTTTAGAGGGAGACAAAATAGCAAGAAACACATGCAAGAACAAAAAGCAACTGAGAAAAAGAACACTAGAGAACTTTATCTAGAAGGGGTTGGCGACAAAGTCACCTATGTTAGAGTATATTGACTGAGGAGTTAAGTAATAGCACTTGATCGTCGGTCATACTCATCATTTAAGCTCAAAATGGGGTTACCACTTTTCCTTAAAGCATTTTGATGTATTCACATCTTGTTGAGTTGCTTCAACTCATGACTTGGGGCAAAGCTTCTCTAAGATGGAATGACATACCTTGGGTTGTGGTGTTGATCTTGATCATGTAGTCAAACTTGTGTTGGATGCTCAAGGTTGATGTTATCCATCAAGAGTTGGGAGCACCACTAGTAGTTTGAGTTCATCTTCCTACATGGGTTAGTCTTGCAAGGAAGAGCACTTGTGTATCCAAAATGACAATCATGAAATTTTTCATAAAAAGATAGTCAAAGGATATGTTGAGTGAGTTCATGCTTCCTTGTATTCAACAACCATATCATAGGAACTTGGTGATGTAGAGATTGCTCAAAATGTGAATGACTTGCAATCCCATAGATTTGGGCTCATCCAAGTACCTACAAGGGTACACGTATAGATCCAAGACATATGATCACCATCATAAGAGCAATATCAAGGATTAGTCATAAAAGGCTCATGCCTTGCATGTATCCAAATGGAGTTTCTACTCCAAGTTTGAGGAATCAATGATATTCAATTCACCTCGCAAATGGCAAAATACTTTCTCATCAAGTGATTTGGTGAATATATCCATCAATTGCTTATCGGTATGAACATGTTTAAGATTGATGTCTCCTTTAGCAACATGGTATCGAATGAAATGATGACGAACTTCAATATGCTTAGTTGGAGAATGTTGCACGAGGTTGTGAGCAATCTTAATAGCACTTTCATTATCACAAAGCAATGGAACATGTTTCACATGTATCCCATAATCCTTCAGGGTTTGGGTCGTCCAAGGTAATTGAGCACAACATGATCCAGCGGCAATGTATTCCGCTTCGGTAGTAGATAAGGATATCGAGTTTTGTTTCTTGGAGGACCAAGACACAAGGTATCTACCAAGAAATTGAAAAGTACCCGAAGTGGACTTCCTATCAACCTTGTCACCGGCATAGTCCGAATCGGAGTAACCAACAAGATCAAAAGATGACCTCTTTGGATACCAAATGCCAAAGTTTGGTGTATGAATTAAGTATCTCACTATCCTTTTCACGGCCTTAAGATGACATTCTTTAGGGGCCTCTTGATATCGTTCACACATGCACACACTTAGCATAATATCGGGACGAGAAGCACATAGATATAACAATGAACCAATCATAGAGCGGTAAACATTTTGGTCAACCAGTTTGCCATCCTTAGTCAAGTCAAGATGTCCACTAGTAGGCATGGGTGTTTTCATACCTTTGCTTTCTTGCATGTTGAACTTCTTGAAAGGATCCTTGGTATACTTTGTTTGAGAAACAAAGGTGCCTTCCTTAGTTTGATTTGCAAACCAAGAAAGAACTTGAGTTCACTCTTCATACACATCTCAAACTTCTCCGACATTAGCCTTCCGAACTTTTCACTAAAATGGCATTTAGTAGAACCAAATATGATATCATGCACATAAATTTGGCACACAAATAATTCACCATCAATCCTTTTAGTAAAAAGTGTAGAATCAATCTTCCCAATCTCAAAGCCTTTTTCAATAAGAAACTTGGTTAAGCATTTATACCATGCTCTAGGAGCTTGTTTAAGACCATAAAGAGCTTTGTGAAGTTTGTAGAAATGATTAGGTTTCTTGGGATTAACAAAGCCATGAGTTTGTTTAACATAGACTTCCTCCTCAATTTCTCCATTTAGAAAAGCACTTTTACTGTCCATTTGGTATAAAGTGATATCATGATGATTGGCATAAGCAAGTAAGATGCATATGGACTCAAGTCTAACAACAGGGGCATTTGTCTCACCGTAGTCCATACCTTCGACTTGAGTGTAGCCTTGGGCGACGAGACATGCCTTATTGCATACAACTTGTCCATCTTCATCTTTCTTATTCTGAAACACCCATTTGGTTCCAATGACATTGTGATTGTCATCGGGCTTTTCAACCAATGTCCACACTTGATTCCTCTCGAACTTGTGTAGCTCCTCATGCATAGCGTTCACCCAATCCGGATCCTCAAGAGCTTCTTCGACCTTCATCGGTTCAATACTAGAAATGAATGATTAGTGTTACACAAACAAGTTTTAGAGCGAGTAATTATCCCAGTTTGAATATCATCAAAGATTTGTTCGATGGGATGGTCTCTTGTGACTCTTGCTCTAACTCGTGAGCGATTTTGTTTGGGTTGGAGTGGAACATCCTCTTCATTGTCTTCTTCTTCTTGTCCTCCTTCATTGTTGTTGGCGTTTTCATTCTCTTGTGGAGGTGGAGAGGAAGGTCGATGTGGTTCATCTTGTTGCACTTCCTCATTTTCTCAGTCTTGACGTGTTTCACTTGTGGATGCCTCCAAATCAACTTGTGGTTCACCTTGATGTGAAGTTGAGGCTTCCACTTGAACGGATGAGGTACTCTCCTTCACCTCCTTTGGGTGAACCTTGACAATGGACAAATCTTGGATTGCTTTCGAAGGATATTTGTATCCTACATCAATTGGCAATTGCTCAACTTGTGAGCCGTTAGATTCATCAAACTTCACATCTACCATCTCTTCAACCTTTTGGGTGAAATTGTTGTAGACATGGTAAGTGTGAGAGTTTGAGCCATAACCGAGTAGAAAACCATCATGAGATTTAGGGGCAAATTTCCAGCGATGATGCTTATCAAGAATGTAACACTTTGAGCCAAATACTCGAAAGTATCCAACTTGGGGAGGATCAATAGGGGCATATCAGGGCTAGTAATATACCTTTTCAAATTATATTCATTGAAAATCGCATGCATCTCATTCTTCCAAGAGTTATAGAACTCTCTGTCAAGCATAGGCACTCTATGTCCAATACTCCCAATCGTAGACTCATCCATCTTCCTCCAATGGCGATTAAACCAAAGCAATGGAGACCAAAGCTCTAATAGCAATTGAAAGGATCGAGAAGAGGGGTCTAGAGGGGGTGATTAGACCCTCAACAAGTAAAAGTGGCTATTTTTAGATTCTTCAAGTTATGGTGGATTTTAGCACAAGTTTAAGCATTCACAATACGTTTCAAGCAAGCATGACAATAGTATGAGCAGCGGAAAGAGTAAAGCATGCTAATTGCAAGAAAGTAAAGGGATGGATTAGAGTGTGCAAACGCAACGAAGACAGGGAGATTTTTGGCATGGTTCCGATAGGTAGTGCTATTGTACATCCATGTTGATGGAGACTTGAACCCACGAAGGGAAACGGTTGTGCAAGTCCATGGAGGGATCCACCCATGAAGGGTCCACGAAGAAGCAACCTTGTCTATCCCACTATGGCCATCGCCCACGAAGGACTTGCCTCACTCGGGTAGATCTTCACGAAGTAGGCGATCTCCTTGCCCTTACAAACTTCTTGGTTCAACTCCACAATCTTGTCAGGGGCTCCCAAGCGACACCTAACCAATCTAGGAGACACCAGTCACCAAAAGGTAATAGATGGTGTGTTGATGATGAACTCCTTAGTCTTGTGCTTCAAATGATAGTCTCCCCAACACTCAACTCTCTCTCACACAGATTTTGATATGGTGGAAAGATGATTTAAGTGGAAAGCAACTTGGGGAAGGCTAGAAATCAAGATTCTTGTGGTAGGATTGGTATATCTTGATCTCAACACATGAGTAGGTGGTTCTCTCTCAGAAAAGGTAAGTTGGAAGTGTAGGTTCATTCTGATGGCTCTCTCCACCAATGAAGAGGAGGTGGAGGGGTATATATAGCCTCCACACAAAATCTAACCATTACACACAACTTGCCAATCTCGGTGGGACCGAATTGATAAACTTGGTCGGACCGATTCAGCAAATCTAGTGACCGTTAGGATTTTCGGTGGGACCGACATGCAACTCGGTAGGACCGATATGGTTAGGGTTAGGGCATAATGTAATCTCTGTGAGACTGATTACACAAACTCGGTGAGACCGATTTTGGTAATAAGCTAACCAGAGGGTTGGTCAGGTAAACTTGGTGGCACCGTTGCATCAACTTGGTGAGACTGAAGTGAAGCAATAAGGCAACAGAGAAAATGTCAAGCAAACTCAGTGAGACCGATCGCAATTTCGGTGAGACCGAAAAAATTGCAATAGGCAACACAGAGTTTGCAAGGCCATCTTGGTGAGACCGATATCCTTATCGGTGTGACCGAACTATTAGGGTTTTTAGCAGTGGATATGTCAAATGAAATCGATGGCGCCGGATAGAAAGAATCGGTGAGGCCAAGTTTGACTTTGGGTTTTGGACATATTTGGAATGAGAAAGTGGTTGAGGGCTTTGGAGCAATATCAGTAAGCACTTTGAGCAAGTAGACCATTAAGCAACACATCATCCCCTTTTAATAGTATTGGCTTTCCTATGGACTCAATGTCATCTTGGATCACAAAAATGTAATGAAGAGTCTTGAGATTTTGCTAATATGTGTCCTTATTATTTAGAAGGGTTTCACATCCTCTTGTCCATTCCACGCCATTGTAGAACTTGTCTGAAATGCACTATATAAAACCATTAGTCCAACAAGATATATGTTGTCATTAATTACCAAAATCACCCAGGGAGCACTTGTGCTTTCAATAGGTTACCCTAATGTCACCTCGGGAATCCACGAGTTGAGTGCCAAAACACATATCAAGTGAATCAATATGATACCCCATTGTCACCACGGGTATTCATTGCAATACATACATCAAGTGTTCTCAAATCCATAAAAGTATTCAATCCGATAACAACGAAATCTCAAAGGGAAAACTCAATTCATCACAACAAGATAGAGAGGGGAAAACACCATATGATCCAACTATATTAACAAAGCTCACGACACATCAAGATCATGCCAAATCAAGAACACGAGAGAGAGAGATTAAACACATAGCTACTGCTACAAACCCTCAGCCTCGAGGGTGGACTACTCCCTCCTCATCATGGTGGCCATAGGGATGATGAAGATGGCCACCGGTGATGATTTCCCCCCTCCGGCAGGGTGCTAGAATAGGGTCTGGATTGCTTTTTCGTGGCTACAGAGGCTTGCGGCGGCGGAACTTCTGATCTATCGGTTCCCCTAGGGTTTTTGGAATATCTAGGAATTTATAGAGAAAATAGGCGGTGCGGTAGGCCACCAAGGTGGGCACAACCCACGTGGGCGCGCCTGGGCTCCTAGGCGCGCCCTGGTGGGTTGTGCTCCCCTCGGATCCCCCTTTGATTCTTCTTTGGCCAATCAGGTGTCTTCTGGTCTAGAAAAAATCACAAAAAAGATTCATTATGTTTGGACTTTGTTTGATATTGATTTTCTATGAAGTAAAAAGCAAGCAAAAAAATAACAATTGACACTGGGCACTATGTCAATAGGTTAGTCCCAAAAATTGATATAAAGTTATTATAAAATGATTGTAAAACATCCAAGAATGATAATGTAACAGCATGGAACAAGAAAAAATATAGATATGTTGGAGACGTTTCAGGCAACACCCTGGATAAGTCATTGAACTCTAGATCTGGCATCACTGCATGACTATGGCGCTAGAGGAGAAAACCATACCTGCCAGCCACCAACCATGAGCCCAGCACACGATCCGTATTCTAGATATCGTTGATGGAGACCACTATCTGCAGTCGCTCCTGGACTACCTCCCAAGTCTCACGCTAATGATGGCGTAGACGTTGTCTCAAAGATGGAGCTTCGTCGCTGCTGCCACAACATCCCCACCTAAATAGACTAGTTCCCAAATTCATCACTGATCATAGAGCCTGCAACCTTGATAGAGAGGATTCGGAGCATCTTTATTCAGCATCATCGCAGCCACCGTCAAAGCCAAGACATCGAACGGCCGAAAACCTAATCTATTAGGGCCCTACAACCTAAAGCTACACGACTTGAACGTGCGGGATCCGTCGACTCCTCTCACTACATATGATCGAGAGGTCATCGGCGGATGGGAGCTTCCCTGTGGCTAGCCTCGACTTGTGGCGGCTAGGGTTTCTAGCCTGGATTGTTGTCTTCTTTCATAGAGTCATGTATGAATTTTGTGAAGCAAATATGCCCTAGAGGCAATAATAAAGTTGTTATTTTATATTTCCTTATTCATGATAAAGGTTTATTATTCATGCTAGAATTGTATCGATCGAAAGCTTAAATACATGTGTGAATACATAAACAAATACCATGTCCCTAGTAAGCCTCTACTAGACTAGCTCGTTGATCAAAGATGGTTAAGGTTTCCTAACCATGGACCTATGTTGTCATTTGATTACGGGATCACATCATTAGGAGAATGATGTGATGGACAAGATCCACCCGTTAGCTTAGCATAATGATCGTTCAGTTTATTGCTATTGCTTTCTTCATGTCAAATACTTATTCCTTCGACTATGAGAATATGCAACATGCAGATACCGGAGGAATACCTTGTGTGCTATCAGACTTCACAACGTAATTGGGTGATCATAAAGATGCTCTACAGGTATCTCCGAAGGTGTTTGTTGAGTTGGCATAGATCGAGATTAGGATTTGTCAATCCGAGTATCGGAGAGGTATCTCTGGGCCCTCTCGGTAATACACATCATAAGCTTGCAAGCAAATGACTAAGGAGTTAGTCGCGAGGTGATGTATTACAGAATGATTAAAGAGACTTTCCGGTAATGAGATTGAACTAGGTATCAAGATACCGACGATCGAATCTCAGGCAAGTAACATACTGATAGACAAAGGGAATTATGTATGTTGTCATTAGGGTTTGACCGATAAAGATCTTCATAGAATATGTAGGAGCCAATATGGGCATCCAGGTTCCGCTCTTGGTTATTGACCGGAGAGGTGTCTCGGTCATGTCTACATAGTTCTCGAAACCGTAGGGTCCGCACGCTTAACGTTTGTTGACGATATAGTGTTATATGAGTTATATGTTTTGTCGACCGAATATTGTTTAGAGTCCGGAATGAGATCATGGACATGACGAGGAGTCTCTAAATGGTCGAGAGGTAAAGATTTATATATAGGACGATGGTATTTGGATACCGGAAGCATTTCGGGACGTACCAGGAAGTAATTGGGTCACCGGAAGGGGTTCCGGGCACCCCCCCCTCCGCAAGTTATGGGCCTTATGGGCCAAAGGAGGGAACAGACCAGCCCATAAGGGGGCTGGTGCGCCCCTTCCCTTGGTTGGCCAGCCCTAGGGAAGGAAAGGGGGAGCGCTAGCCCCTCCTACCTTTCCCTCTCATGGGAGAAAGGAAAGGGGGGCACCACCCTCCCTTGACTTTCCCCGCGCTCCAAATAGGGAAAGGGGGCACGGCTTGGGAGAGACCCCAATTAGTATTCCCCCTACTTGGGCGCTCCCGTTGTCTGCTCCACCCTCCCTTCCACCTATATATATGTGGGAGCGGGGCGCCTAGCACAGGACAGACAATTGCCTAGCCGTGTGCACACATCTTCACCATTTACACCCCCGGTCATATTTTCGTAGTGCTTAGGCGAAGCCCTACGAAGATAAATTCACCATCACCGTCACCATGCCATCATGCTGCTGGAACTCATCCACTACCTCGCCATCTTTCTGGATCAAGAAGGCGTAGACGTCACCGAGCTGAATGTGTGCTAAACGCGGAGGTGTCGTACGTTCGGTACTCGATCAGTTGGATCATGAAGAAAGTTCGACTACATGAACCGTATTGTAAAATGCTTCCGCTTTCGGTCTACAAGGGTACGTAGAAACACTCTCCCCTCTCGTTGCTATGCATTTCCATGATAGATCTTGCGTGCGCGTAGATTTTTTTTGTTTCCCATGCAACGTGCCGCAACATTTTGTATCTGTATTCTTGTTATCTATTGTCTTGGAATACATATTTTTGATACTCTGCTATCAACATCTTGCATTCTGTACTGAAATAATTATCCAACTATAGGCTTAACCACACATTTATCAATTACTGGCCAATATATGGTTCTGTTTGTGATAATTTATTTTATACGTCTTCATGTATTTACAGAAATTTCTACCAAACTATTGGAAAAGTAGATGGCGCGACAACGGGCGCCATCGATGATCTGCTCTAGTATGAGTATCCAACCAAATTAGATTGATATTATGCTTGATTAGTTTCTGGAATTTATAAATGCATTGTTAAACTGGGACTGTGATTTAGTTACTTTGCATAGTAAAGTGTAGCATGGCGATAGAGAAGGTGCCTCCACGCGGAACCGCCACCTTCTCTCCAAAAAATCTCAGGGTTCGTCTGCCTCCCGTCGGTGTAGCCACTAGTCCACCACATCTCCGATGGACTTAGGGCCATGCGACCACGATGGATCCCGGCCCTTGTCGGTGGGGGCCTACATTTTAGATGTTTCTTTGAGTTTTGTTAGGGTTTATGTCCTGCTCACGAAGGCGAGACATTGATGAAACTGCTGGGTATCGACTAGAGGGGGGGTGAATAGGCGATTTTATGGAAGTCTTCGAAACAAACAAAGATAGACAGATAGACAGAAAAATAACACCTAAATAGGATGCGGCGGAAGATAGACTACACTAGCCATGCCACAATCAAAGAAACAGTACAGAGAAGGCATGGAGACAAGTAGCAGCTAGGTAGAACAAATCAGCATAGGAAGACAGTCTGAAGTCAAATGTGCAATTAGCGGTGAATGTCTTCACACAATGAACTCAACCAGAGCAGGCAAGCAATGATTTCACAAAGCTAGATAGTAAGTAAGGGGTTAAGTGATAGAACCAGTTACTTGACGAAGACAAGGATTTGGTAGACCCATTCTAGTTGTTGTCACAATTGTACGTATGGTTAGGGAGGCTCATATTAAACTCAAAAGACCACGTATTCACCTTATTCCCCTTGAGCTAAGGTCACTTAGTCCTTAAGGTCACTTAGTCCTCCCCAATCACTTAGGCAAGTCTTTAAGGTGGACTTCCAAACCTTCGCAGACTTCGTTCACCAGCGATCCACAGGTACTCTTGGATCCTCAAAACGCGAAGCCTAACCGACTGGAAGATCGCAGTCTTCAAGTGTAACAAGTCTTCAGATCACGCGAAACAGAAAGACTTCAGTGATGCCAAACTCTCTTTTGGGCTTTGTGTGTTGTGGGATTTGTCCTCACAAGGATTCTCTCTCAAAGGCTTCAGAGGTGGGTTGCTCTCAAACGACAAAAGCCGTGCACTAACTCTGAGTAGCCACCAATTTATGGTGGAAGGGGTGTCTATTTATAGCCAGGGTAACCCGACATGATATGTCCAAAATGACCCTAGGTCATTGGGGAACCGACACATGTCCAACGGTTGGATTTCAAACACATGCGACATCTTGACTTGGGCTACAACTAAAGCTGACTCATCCAACTTAGGATAAGATTTTCTCTCATTGTCTTCACTCGAAGACATAGGAATTGGGTTGAGCATCACGTTAGTTTTCTGACTTTGTTCACCTGGACCCCACTTGACAGTTTGGTGGTTCCTATGACTCAATAAAGAAGAAAATAAAACTATGAAAAGAACTATGTCTTTGCACTCCATTGTCTTCAAGCGAATGTCTTCATGCATCATTATCTTTGACGCAAATGTCTTCGCGAACCACCAATGTCTTCAATGTCTTCATACATTTTTAGGGGTCATCTTTGATGGGCAAACCAAATCAATAGGGACTTCTACTTGTGTTCCTATGAATCTCACAAACACATTAGTCCCTCAACTAGGTTTGTCATCAATACTCCAAAACCAACTAGGGGTGGCACTAGATGCACTTACAATCTCCCCCTTTTTGGTGATTGATGACAAACTGGTTGAAGTTTCAACGGGGATAAATATATGTGAAAGTTAAAGTATGTGGTCATTGTCTTCATGAAGTTGAAGTGCTCCCCCTGAAGATGTGCATATAAGTAATTTGCTTTTAAATGCAAATGGAGATCTCCCTCTATTCATGAAGTCATATCAAGGTGCATACCAAAATGTTTTGAATATAATGACATGCATAATGATAAATGGGCATTTGTAGAATGACTTCATGTGCATAAGATAGGAATTCAACAGCGCATAACAAAACAACAACAAATGTGGTAGACATCCCAAAACCAAATGTTCACAAACGGGAGTTGGAAATTTAACCAAAATATAGCACCTAACCCAATAGTCCCGCTTGAAGACAATCAACCCATATGCTTCTCCCCCTTTTGTCATTGAATGACCAAAAAGGAATGAAGACATAGGGTGTCTAAGCGTTCCTGGGAGGCGTTGGTGAAGATGTTGGTGCAATCGGGTCAACCGAGGAGTTGGGTGGTGCAGTGGGGCCTCATGTAGTGAAGCAATTGCTGGTGAAGTGGAGTCATCCTCCTCATCAACCATGCAGGAAAAAAATGTTGGGGCGGATGATGAGTAGTTTGAATCTTCAATTGATGCTGTAGAAAGTCATTTAGCTGTTTCCAGGGGCTTGGAGTCAAACTTGAAGCAGTCTGTGAAGACACCAACAATTGGGTCATTTTCATAACATAACATCGTGAGGCTCTTCCAAGCTCGCTGGCAGGCTTCATGTTCAACAAAGGAATTCTTGGTGGGGAGGTTGTGGATGCGATTGATGTCCACAAGAAGACTTTGCATCTGGCATTTCATCCAATCGTGATGCTTATCATGCTTTTGATGAAGGGAAACAAGGAGTTCCCTGTCAGTCAATGTGCGAACACGCTTCTAAGCCCTCTAAGGTACTGTGCTGGTGGTCGCATCAATGTTTGCGCGATGAGGCGGACGTAGCTGACTGACAAGGGGACCAGCAGCAACAACATTTGGAACATGAGTGGCTTCGAGAGGAGTAGAGTAGCTTTGATAAGTTGCATTGTCTTCACGAAGCGGTTCTTTGGCTAGCTTAGGATAGATGGCTTCATGCGACATATCAACATCAGGCAAGAAGACAACATGATTGTGAGCTGAAGCTTGATAGTTGATGGTGGAGTGAAGCTTAATCAGACACATTATCCATGGAGCATAATACTTCTAGCCAAAGAGATCAACGCCTAAAGCCGCCAGTTGCCTGATAAAGAAATCATGTGTGTTGAAGCGAATGTCATTGAGTATATAGAAGACCAATGTCTTCATGGTGCATTCAAGCCTTACTGAAGACGAGTGCCCTTTGATTGGCCACAGTGTAAGCCTCACAATGTGATAGAAGGAGTGGAGTAAATACACGAGGTCATTGACAAAGAAGTGAGTGGGGTACTCAGCATCAGCAGTCAATGTCTTCATCATTGAGAGTATCTGGCTCATGTTGGGCTCTGGCTTCTGAAAGATGATGTTCATTTCCTTCTCATAGGCTTGACAACCTGGCTTGTAGAGATCACCAGGAGTGGGTGATACGTCCATTTTGCATCATGCTTTTATGTTAATATTTATTGCTTTATGGGCTATTATTACACATTATGGTACAATACTTATGCATTTTCTCTCTTATTTTACAAGATTTACATGAAGAGGGAGAATGCTGGCAGCTGGAATTCTGGACCCGAAAGGAGCAAATCTGAGAGACCTATTCTGTCCTGAAAATTTACGGTGAATTATTTTGGAATATATAAAAATTATTGGGTGAATAAACTACCAGAGGGGACCCACCAGGTGGCCACAAGCATGGGGGCGCGCCCTACCCCTAGGGCTTGTGGGCCCCCTAGCAGGTCTCCGGTGCCCATCTTCTGCTATATGAAGCATTTTGACCTAGAAAAATAAAAGGAAAGCTTTCGGGATGAAGCGCCGCCGTCTCAAGGGGGAACTTGGGCAGGAGCAATCTAGGGCTCTAGCAAAGCGATTCTGCCGGGGAAACTTCCCTTCCGTAGGGGGAAATCGAAGCCATCGTCATCACCAATGATCCTCTCATCAAGGGAGGGTCAATCTTCATAAACATCTTCACCAGCACAATCTCCTCTCAAACCCTAGTCCATCTCTTGTATTCAATCTTTGTCTCAAAACCTCAGATTGGTACCTGTGGGTTGCTAGTAGTGTTGATTACTCCTTGTACTTGATGCTAGTTGGTTTATTTGGTGGAAGATCATATGCTCAGATACTTAATGATATTCAATACCCCTCTGATCTTGAACATGAATATGCTTTGTGAATAGTTATGTTTGTTCTTGAGGACATGGGAGAAGTCTTGTTATAAGTAATCATGTGAATTTGGTATTTGTTTGATATTTTCATGACATGTATGTTGTCTTTACTCTAGTGGTGTTATGTGCACGTCAACTACATGACACTTCACCATGATTTGGGCCTAGGGGAAGGCATTGGGAAGTAATAAGTAGATGATGGGTTGCTAGAGTGACAGAAGCTTAAACCATAGTTTATGCATTGCTTCGTAAGGGGCTGATTTGGATCCACATGTTTCATGCTATGGTTAGATTTATCTTATTTCTTCTTTCATAGTTGCGGATGCTTGCGAAAGGGGTTAATCATAAGTGGGAGGCTTGTCCCAGTAAGGACAGCACCCAAGCACGGGTCCACCCACATATCAAATTATCAAAGTAAGGAACGTGAATCATATGACCATGATGAAAACTAACTTGACAATAATTCCCATGTGTTCTCGGGAGCGCTTTGCTTTATATAAGGGTTCATCCAGGCTTATCCTTTGCTATAAAAAGGATTGGGCAACCTTGCTGCACCTTTGTTACACTTGATACTTGTTACCTGTTACGAATTATCTTATCACAAAACTATCTGTTACCAATAATTTCAGTGCTTGCAGAAAACACCTTGCTGAAAACCGCTTGTCATTTCCTTCTGCTCGTTGTTGGGTTTGACACTCTTACTTATCAAAAGGACTATGATAGATCCCCTATACTTGTGGGTCATCAAGACTATTTTCTGGCGTCGTTGTCGGGGAGTGAAGCGCCTTTGGTAAGTGAAATTTGGTAAGGAAACATTTATATTATGTGTTCAAATTTACTCACTTGCCACTGTGGAAAATCATTCTTTGAGGGGTTTGTTCGGGGTATCTTCACCTCGACCATAAGAGCAAAGAGTTGCTCCTCAACCTACTGCACCTACTGAAAATATTCATTATCAAATTCCTTCGAGTATGGTAGAGAAACTGCTAGCTAATCCTTATGCAGGAGATGGAACACTACATCCTGATTTGCATTTAATCTATGTGGATGAAGTTTGTGGATTATTTAAGCTTGCAGGATTGCCCGAGGATGAATTCAAGAAGAAGGTCTTCCCTTTATCTTTGAAGGGAAAGGCATTGACATGGTATAGACTATGTGATGATATTGGAGCTTGGATTTAGAACCGACTGAAATTGGAATTTCATCAAAAGTTTTATCCTATGCATCTGGTTCATCGTGGTCGGAATTATATATATAATTTTTGGCCTCATAAAGGAGAAAGTATCGCTCTATCTTGGGGGAGGTTTAAGTTAATGTTATATTCATGCCCCAATCATGAGCTCTCAAGAGAAATTATTATTCTGAATTTTTATGCTAGGCTTTCTCATAATGATCAATCCATGCTTGATACTTCTTGTACTGGTTCTTTTGTGAAGAAGACTATTGAATTCAAATGGGATCTCTTGGAAAGAATTAAACGCAACTCTGAAGATTGGGAGCTCGACAAAGGTAAGGAGTCAGGTATAAACCTTGAGTTTGATTGTGTTAAATCTTTTATGGATACCGATGAAGGAAATATGCCCTAGAGGCAATAATAAAGTTATTATTTATTTCCTTGTATCATGTTAAATGTTTATTATTCATGCTAGAATTGTATTAACCGGAAACATAATACATGTGTGAATACATAGACAAATAGAGTGTCACTAGTATGGCTCTACTTGACTAGCTCATTGATCAAAGATGGTTATGTTTCCTAACCATAGACATGAGTTGTCATTTGATTAACTGGATCACATCATTAGGAGAATGATGTGATTGACTTGACCCATTCTGTTAGCATAGCACTTGATCGTTTAGTTTGTTTCTATTGCTTTCTTCATGACTTATACATGTTCCTATGACTATGAGATTATGCAACTCCCATTTACCAGAGGAACACTTTGTGTGCTACCAAACGTCACAACGTAACTGGGTGATTATAAAGGTTCTCTACAGGTGTCTCCGAAGGTACTTGTTAGGTTGGCGTATTTCGAGATTAGGATTTGTCACTCCGATTGTCGGAGAGGTATCTCTGGGGCCTCTCAGTAATGCACATCACTTAAAGCCTTGCAAGCATTGCAGCTAATGAGTTAGTTGCGGGATGATGTATTATAGAACGAGTAAAGAGACTTGCCGGTAACGAGATTGAACTAGGTATTAAGATACCGACGATCGAATCTCGGGCAAGTAACATACCGATGACAAAGGGAACAACGTATGTTGTTATGCGGTCTGACCAATAAAGATCTTCGTAGAATATGTAGGAGCCAATATGAGCATCCAGGTTCCGCTATTGGTTATTGACTGGAGACGTGTCTCGGTCATGTCTACATTGTTCTCGAACCCGTAGGGTTCACACGCTTAACGTTACGATGACAGTTTCATTATGAGTTTATATGTTTTGATGTACCGAAGGTTGTTCGGAGTCCCGGATGTGATCACGGACATGACGAGGAGTCTCTAAATGGTCGAGACATAAAGATTGATATATTGGAAGCCTATGTTTGGACATCGGAAGTGTTCCGGGTGAAATCGGCATTTTACTAGAGTACCGGGAGGTTACCGGAACCCCCCGATAACCTAATGGGCCTTAATGGGCCTAGTGGAGGAAGTAGAGAGGAGGCAAAGGGGCAGCCGCGCGCCCCTCCCCCCCCCCCAAGTCCGGATTGGACAAGGAGGGGGGGCGGCGCCCCCCTTTCCTTTCCCCTCTTTCTCTCCTTCCCCCCCCCCAAGTCCTAGTCCAACATGGAGAGGGGGGGAGTCCTACTCCCGGTGGGAGTAGGACTCCTCCTGGCGCGCCCCTTGCCTGGCCGCACCTCCTCCCCCTTTCTCCTTTATATACGGGGGCAGGGGGCACCCCAGAGATACAACAATTGATCATTGATCTCTTAGCCGTGTGCGTTGCCCCCCTCCACCATAATCCTCGATAATATTGTAGCGGTGCTTAGGCGAAGCCCTGCGACAGTAGAACATCAAGATCGTTACCACGCCGTAAGTGCTGACAGAACTCTTCCCCGGCATTCTGCTCGATCGGAGTCCGGGGATCGTCATCGAGCTGAACGTGTGCTAGAACTCGGAGGTGCCGTAGTTTCGGTGCTTGATCGGTTGGGCCGTGAAGACGTACGACTACATTAACCGTGTTGTGCTAACGCTTCCGCTTTCGGTCTACGAGGGTACATAGACAACACTCTCCTCTCTCGTTGCTATGCATCACCATGATCTTGCGTGTGCGTAGGAATTTTTTTGAAATTACTACGTTCCCCAACAGTGGCATCCGAGCCTAGGTTTTATGTGTTGATGTTGTACACGAGTAGAACACAAGTGAGTTGTGGGCGATATAAGTCATACTGCTTACCAGCATGTCATACTTTGGTTCGGCGGTATTATTGGATGAAGCGGCCCGGACTGACATTACGCGTATGCTTACGCGAGACTGGTTCTACCGACGTGCTTTGCACACAGGTGGCTGGCGGGTGTCAGTTTCTCCAACTTTAGTTGAACCAAGTGTGGCTACGCCCGGTCCTTGCGAAGGTTAAAACAGCACCAACTTGACAAACTATCGTTGTGGTTTTGATGCGTAGGTAAGAATGGCTCTTGCTAAGCCCGTAGCAGCCACGTAAAACTTGCAACAACAAAGTAGAGGACGTCTAACTTGTTTTTGCAGGGCATGTTGTGATGTGATATGGTCAAGACATGATGCTAAATTAACCGAGTTATCGGCAACTGGCAGGAGCCATATGGTTGTCGCTTTATTGTATGCAATGCAATCGCGCTGTAATGCTTTACTTTATCACTAAGAGGTAGCGATAGTCGTGGAAGCATAAGATTGGCGAGACGACAATGATGCTACGATGGAGATCAAGGAGTCGCGCCGGTGACGATGGTGATCATGATGGTACTTCGAAGATGGAGATCACAAGTACAAGATGATGATGGCCATATCATATCACTTATATTGATTGCGTGTGATGTTTATCGTTTATGCATCTTATCTTGCTTTGGTTGACGGTAGCATTATGAGATGATCCCTCACTAAATTATCAAAGTATAAGTGTTCTCCTTGAGTATGCACCGTTGCAAAAGTTCTTCATGCTGAGACACCACGTGATGATCGGGTGTGATAGGCTCTACGTTCAAATACAACGGGTGCAAAACAGTTGCACACGCGGAATACTCAGGTTAAACTTGACGAGCCTTGCATCTAACAGATATGGCCTCGAAACACGGAGACCGAAAGGTCGAGCGTGAATCATATAGTAGATATGATCAACATATTGATGTTCACCATTGATACTACTCCATCTCACGTGATGATCGGACATGGTTTAGTTGATTTGGATCACGTGATCACTTAGAGGATTAGAGGGATATCTTTCTAAGTGGGAGTTCTTAAGTAATATGATTAATTGAACTTAAATTTATCATGAACTTAGTACCTGATAGTATCTTGCTTGTCTATGTTTAATTGTAGATAGATGGCTCATGATGTTGTTCCGTTGAATTTTAATGCGTTCCTTGAGAAAGCAAAGTTGAAAGATGATGGTAGCAATTACACGGACTGAGTCCATAACTTGAGGATTATCCTCATTGCTGCACAGAAGAATTATGTCCTGGAAGCACCGCTAAGTGCCAAGCCTGCTGCAGGAGCAACACCAGATGTTATGAACGTCTAGCAGAGCAAAGCTGATGACTACTCGATAGTTCGGTGTGCCATGCTTTACGACTTAGAACCGGGTCTTCAACGACATTTTGAACGTCATGGAGCATATGAGATGTTCCAGGAGTTGAAGTTAATATTTCAAGCAAATGCCCGGATTGAGAGATATGAAGTCTCCAATAAGTTCTATAGCTGCAAGATGGAGGAGAATAGTTCTGTCAGTGAACATATACTCAAAATGTCTGGGTATCATAATCACTTGACTCAACTGGGGGTTAATCTTCCTGTTGATTGTGTCATTGACAGAGTTCTTCAATCACTGCCACCAAGCTACAAAAACTTCGTGATGAACTATAATATGCAAGGGATGAATAAGACTATTCCCGAGCTCTTCGCGATGCTAAAAGCCGCGGAGGTAGAAATCAAGAAGGAGCATCAAGTGTTGATGGTCAATAAGACCACCAGTTTCAAGAAAAAGGGCAAAGGGAAGAAGAAAGGGAACTTCAAGAAGAGCAGCAAACAAGTTGCTGCTCAGGAGAAGAAACCCAAGTCTGGACCTAAGGCTGAGACTGAGTGCTTCTACTGCAAGCAGACTGGTCACTGGAAGCGGAACTGCCCCAAGTATTTGGCGGATAAGAAGGATGACAAAGTGAACAAAGGTATATGTGATATACATGTTATTGATGCGTACCTTACTAATGCTCGTAGTAGCACCTGGGTATTTGATACTGGTTCTATTGCTAACATTTGCAACTCGAAACAGGGGATACAGATTAAGCAAAGATTGGCTAAGGACGAGGTGGCGATGCGCGTGGGAAATGGTTCCAAAGTCGATGTGATCGCGGTCGGGACGCTACCTCTACATCTACCTTCGAGATTAGTATTAGACCTAAATAATTGTTATTTGGTGCCAGCGTTGAGCATGAACATTATATCTGGATCTTGTTTGATGCGAGATGGTTATTCATTTAAATCAGAGAATAATGGTTGTTCTATTTATATGAGTAATATCTTTTATGGTCATGCACCCTTGAAGAGCGGTCTATTTTTAATGAATCTCGATAGTAGTGATACAAATATTCATAATGTTGAAATCAAAAGATGCAGAGTTGATAATGATAGTGCAACTTATTTGTGGCACTGCCGTTTAGGTCATATTGGTCTAAAACGCATGAAGAAACTCCATACTGATGGACTTTTGGAACCACTTGATTATGAATCACTTGGTACTTGCGAACCGTGCCTCATGGATAAGATGACTAAAATGCCGTTCTCCGGTACTATGGAGAGAGCAACAGATTTGTTGGAAATCATACATACAGATGTATGTGGTCCAATGAATGTTGAGGCTCGTGGCGGATATCGTTATTTTCTCACCTTCACAGATGATTTCAGCAGATATGGGTATATCTACTTAATGAAACATAAGTCTGAAATGTTTGAAAAGTTCAAAGAATTTCAGAGTGAAGTTGAAAATCATCGTACCAAGAAAATAAAGTTTCTACGATCTGATCGTGGAGGAGAATATTTGAGTTACGAGTTTGGTCTACATTTGAAACAATGCGGAATAGTTTCGCAACTGACGCCACCCGGAACACCACAACGTAATGGTGTGTCCGAACATCGTAATCGTACTTTATTAGATATGGTGCGATCTATAATGTCTCTCACTGATTTACCTCTATTGTTTTGGGGTTATGCTTTAGAGACGGCTGCATTCACGTTTAGGACACCATCGAAATCCATTGAGACGATGCCTTATGAACTGTGGTTTGGCAAGAAACCAAAGTTGTCGTTTCTGAAAGTTTGGGGCTGCGTTGCTTATGTGAAAAAGCTTCAACCTGATAAGCTCGAACCCAAATCAGAGAAATGTGTCTTAATAGGATACCCAAAGGAGACTGTTGAGTACACCTTCTATCACAGATCTGAAGGCAAGACTTTTGTTGCTAAATTCAGAGTTTTTCTAGAGAAGGAGTTTCTCTCGAAAGAATTGAGTGGGAGAAAAGTAGAACTTGATGAGGTAACTGTACCTGCTCCCTTATTGGAAAGTGGTTCATCACAGAAAATGGTTTCTACGACACCTACACCAATTAGTGAGGAAGCTAAATATAATGATCATGAAACTTCAGATCAACTTACTACCGAACCGTGTAGATCAACCAGAGTAAGATCCGCACCAGAGTGGTACGGTAATCCTGTTCTGGAAGTCATGCTACTAGGTCATGATGAACCTACGAACTATGAAGAAGCGATGGTGAGCCCAGGTTCCGCAAAATGGCTAGAAGCCATGAAATCTAAGATGGGATCCATGTATGAGAACAAAGTATGGACTTTGGTTGACTTGCCTGTTGATCAGCAAGCAATTGAGAATAAATGGATCTTCAAGAAGAAGACTGACACTAAAGGTAATGTTACTGTCTACAAAGCTCGACTTGTTGCAAAAGGTTTTCGACAAGTTCAAGGGATTGACTACGATGAGACCTTCTCACCCGTAGCGATGCTTAAGTCTGTCCGAATCATGTTAGCAATTGCCGCATTTTATGATTATGAAATTTGGCAGATGGATGTCAAAACTGCATTCCTGAATGGATTTCTAGAATAAGAGTTGTATATGATGCAACCAGAAGGTTTTGTCGATCCAAAGGGAGCTAACAAAGTGTGCAAGCTCCAGCGATCCATTTATGGACTGGTGCAAGCCTCTCGGAGTTGGAATAAACGCTTTGATAGTGTGATCAAAGCATTTGGTTTTATACAGACTTTTTGAGAAGCCTGTATTTACAAGAAAGTGAGTGGGAGCTCTGTAGCATTTCTGATATTATATGTGGATGACATATTATTGATTGGAAATAATATAGAATTTCTGGATTGCATAAAGGGATACTTGAATAAGAGTTTTTCAATGAAAGACCTCGGTGAAGCTACTTACATATTGGGCATTAAGATCTATAGAGATAGATCAAGACACTTAATTGGACTTTCACAAAGCACATACCTTGACAAAGTTTTGAAGAAGTTCAAAATGGATCAAGCAAAGAAAAGGTTCTTGCCTGTGTTACAAGGTGTGAAGTTGAGTAAGACCCAATGTCCGACCACTGCAGAAGATAGAGAGAAAATGAAAGATGTTCCCTATGCTTCAGCCATAGGCTCTATCATGTATGCAATGTTGTGTACCAGACCTGATGTGTGCCTTGCTATAAGTCTAGCAGGGAGGTACCAAAGTAATCCAGGAGTGGATCACTAGACAGCGGTCAAGAACATCCTGAAGTACCTGAAAAGAACTAAGGATATGTTTCTCGTATATGGAGGTGACAAAGAGCTCATCGTAAATGGTTGCGTTGATGCAAGCTTTGACACTGATCCGGACGATTCTAAATCGCAAACCAGATACGTGTTTGCATTAAGCGGTGGAGCTGTCAGTTGGTGCAGTTCTAAACAAATCTTCGTGGCGGGATCTACATGTGAAGTGGAGTACATAGCTGCTTCGGAAGCATCAAATGAAGGAGTCCGGATGAAGGAGTTCATATCCGATCTAGGTGTCATACCTAGTGCATCGGGTCCAATGAAAATCTTTTGTGACAATACTGGTGCAATTGCCTTGGCAAAGGAATCCAGATTTCACAAGAGAACCAAGCACATCAAGAGATGCTTCAATTCCATTCGGGATTTAGTCCAAGTGGAAGACATAGAAATTTGCAAGATACATACAGGTCTGAATGTTGTAGACCCGCTTACTAAGCCTCTTCCATAAGCAAAACATGATCAGCACCAAGGCTCCATGGGTGTTAGAATCATTACTGTGTAATCTAGATTATTGACTCTAGTGCAAGTGGGAGACTGAAAGAAATATGCCCTAGAGGCAATAATAAAGTTATTATTTATTTCCTTGTATCATGATAAATGTTTATTATTCTTGCTAGAATTGTATTAACCGGAAACATAGTACATGTGTGAATACATAGACAAACAGAGTGTCACTAGTATGCCTCTACTTGACTAGCTCGTTGATCAAAGATGGTTGTGTTTCCTAACCATAGACATGAGTTGTCATTTGATTAACGGGATCACATCATTAGGAGAATGATGTGATTGACTTGACCCATTCCGTTAGCATAGCACTTGATCGTTTAGTTTGTTGTTATTGCTTTCTTCATGACTTATACATGTTCCTATGACTATGAGATTATGCAAATCCCGTTTACCGGAGGAACACTTTGTGTGCTACCAAACGTCACAATGTAACTGGGTGAATATAAAGGTGCTCTACAGGTGTCTCCGAAGGTACTTGTTGGGTTGACGTATTTCGAGATTAGGATTTGTCACTCTGATTGTCGGAGAGGTATCTCTGGGCCCTCTCGGTAATGCACATCACTTAAAGCCTTGCAAGCATTGCAGCTAATGAGTGAGTTGCGGGATGATGTATTACAGAACGAGTAAAGAGACTTGCCGGTAACGAGATTGAACCAGGTATTAAGATACCGACGATCGAATCTCGGGCAAGTAACATACCGATGACAAAGGGAACAACGTATGGTGTTATGCAGTCTGACCGATAAAGATCTTTGTAGAATATGTAGGAGCCAATATGAGCATCCAGGTTCCGCTATTGGTTATTGATGGGAGACGTGTCTCGGTCATGTCTACATTGTTCTCGAACCCGTAGGGTCCGCACGCTTAATGTTATGATGATTATTTCATTATGAGTTTATATGTTTTGATGTACCGAAGGTTGTTCGGAGTCCCGGATGTGATCACAGACATGACGAGGAGTCTCGAAATGGCCGAGACATAAAGATTGATATATTGGAAGCCTATGTTTGGACATCGAAGTGTTCCGGGTGAAATCGGCATTTTACCGGAGTACCGGGAGGTTACCGGAACCCCCCGGTAACCTAATGGGCCTTAATGGGCCTAGTGGAGGAAGTAGAGAGGAGGCCAAGGGGCAGCCGCGTGCCCCTCCCCCCCAAGTACGAATTGGAAAAGGAGGGGGGCGGCGCCCCCCCCCCCCCTTTCCTTTCCCCTCTTTCTCTCCTTCCCCCCAAGTCCTAGTCCAACATGGAAAGGGGGGAGTCCTACTCCCGGTGGGAGTAGGACTCCTCCTGGCATGCCCCTTGCCTGGCCGCACCTCCTCCCCTTGCTCCTTTATATACGGGGGCAGGGGGCACCCCAGAGATACAACAATTGATCATTGATCTCTTAGCCGTGTGCGGTGCCCCCCTCCACCATAATCCTCGATAATATTGTAGCGGTGCTTAGGCGAAGCCCTGCGACGGTAGAACATCAAGATCGTCACCATGCCGTCGTGCTGACAGAACTCTTCCCCGACATTCTGCTAGATCGGAGTCCGGGGATCGTCATCGAGCTGAACGTGTGCTAGAACTCGGAGGTGTCGTAGTTTCGGTGCTTGATCGGTCGGGCCGTGAAGACGTACGACTACATCAACCGCGTTGTGCTAACGCTTTCGCTTTCGGTCTACGAGGGTACGTAGACAACACTGTCTTCTCTCGTTGCTATGCATCACCATGATCTTGCGTGTGCGTAGGAATTTTTTTGAAATTACTACGTTCCCCAACAACTGATATCGTGAATTTAGCACTAAATATGGACTTGACTCTGAGATAGTAGCTTCTTTATGTGAATCTTTTCTACTCATGTTGATCTCCCTAAGGAGAAGTGGTTTAAATATCATCCTCCCATTGAAGTAAAAGTAGTAGAACCTATTAAAGCTGAAGAAGAAACTATTACTTATAATGTTGATCAAGTTATTCCTACTACATATATTGAGAGACCGCATTTCTAGTTAGGATAAAAGAACATGCTAAAGCTTCAGCTGTAGTCCGTAAGAGTTATACTAGAACACCTACACCCCCTAAACAAATTAAAGTTGAACCTAGTGTTGCTATGGTTAAAGATCTCTTAGTCGATATATTGATGGGCATGTTATTTATTTCTATGATGAAGCTACTAGAATTGCTAAACCCGATGATCAATTTAAACATAGACCTATTGTTGGCATGCATGTTATCTCTGTTAAGATAGGAGATCATTGTTATCATGGCTTATGTGATGTTGGTGCTAGTGTGAGTGCAATTCCCTTTACTTTATAACAAGAAATTATGAATGATATTGCACCTGCTGAAATAGAAGATATTGATGTTACTATTAAGCTTGCTAATAGAGATACTATCTCACCAATTGGGATTGTTAGAGATGTTGAAGTCTTGTGTAGGAAAATTAAATACCCTACTGATTTTCTAGTTCTTGGTTCCCCACAAGATGATTTTTGTCCCATTATATTTGGTAGACCTTTCTTCAACACGGTTAATGCTAAAATAGATTGTGAGAAAGAAACTGTTAGTGTAAGTTTAAGGGATGTGTCTCATGAGTTTAATTTCTCCAAATTTCGTAGACAGCCCGATGATAAAGAATTGCCTAGTAAAGATGAAATTATTGGTCTTGCTTCTATTGTCGTGCCTCCTACTGATCCTTTAGAACAATATTTGCCAGACCATCAAAATGATATGTTCATGTACGAAGAAAGGAATTAGACGAGATTTTCTTTAAAAAATGCCTGCTTTGAAACAGAATTTGACTGTTGAGACTCTTGGAGATCCTCTACCACCCAAGCGTGATCCTGTGTTCGACCTTAAACAATTACCTCATACATTGAAATATGCTTATCTCAATGAGAAGAAGATATATCTTGTTATTAGTGCTAACCTTTTAGATCATGAAGAAAAGAAATTATTGAAAACTATGAGGAAGCACCGTGCCGCTATTGGATATACTCTGGATGATCTTCAGGGCATTAGTCCCACTCTATGTCAGCACAAAATTAATATGGAACCTGATGCTAAACCAGTTGATCATCGGTGACGGTTGAATCCTAAGATGAAGGAAATGGTAAGAAATGAAATATTAAAGCTTTTGGAAGTAGGTATAACATATCATATTGTTGATAGTAGATGTAAGTCATGTTCATTGTGTCCCTAAGAATGGAGGTATTACTGTTGTTCCTAATGATAAAAATGAATTGATTCTGCAAAGAATTGTTACAAGTTATAGAATGGTAATTGATTTGAGAAAATTAAACAAAGCTACTAGGAAAGATCGTTATCCTCTACCTTTCATTGATCAAATGCTAGAAAGACTTGAAGGAAATATGCCCTAGAGGCAATAATAAAGAAGTTATTTATATTTCCTTATATCATGATAAATGTTTATTATTCATGCTAGAATTGCATTAACCGGAAACTTAGTAAATGTGTGAATACATAGACAAAACAGAGTGTCCCTAGTTAGCCTCTACCTGACTAGCTCGTTAATTAAAGATGGTTAAGTTGCCTGACCATAGACATGTGTTGTCATTTGATGAACGGGATCACATCATTAGGAGAATGGTGTGATGGACAAGACCCATCCGTTAGCTTAGCATAATGATCATTTAGTTTTATTGCTATTGCTTTCTTCATGACTTATAGATGTTCCTCCGACTATGAGATTATGCAACTCCTGAATACGGAGGAACACCTTGTGTGCTATCAAACGTCACAACATAACTGGGTGATTATAAAGATGCTCTACAGGTGTCTCCGATAGTGTTTGTTGAGTTGGCATATATCGAGATTAGGATTTGTCACTCCGAGTATCGGAGAGGTATCTCTGGGCCCTCTCGGTAATGCACATCACTATAAGCCTTGCAAGCAATGTGACTAATGAGTTAGTTATGGGATGATGAATTATAGAACGAGTAAAGATACTTTCTGGTAACGAGATTGAACTAGGTATGAAGATACCGACGATCAAATCTCGGGCAAGTAACATACTGATGACAAAGGGAACAACGTATGTTGTTATGCGGGTTGACCGATAAAGATCTTCATAGAATATGTAGGAGACAATATGAGCATCCAGGTTCCGCTATTGGTTATTGACCGAAGATGTGTCTCGGTCATGTCTACATAGTTCTCGAACCCGTAGGGTCCGCACGCTTAAACGTCCGATGACGATTTGTATTATGAGTTATGTGATTTGATGACCGAAGTTTGTTCGGAGTCTTGGATGAGATTACAGACATGACGAGCAGTCTCAAAATGGTCGAGAGGTAAAGATTCATATATAGTACGATGGTATTTTGACACCGGAAGTGTTCCGGGTGATACCGGGTCACCGGAAGGGGTTCCAGGCAACCCCTGGCAAAGATATGGGCTTAATGGGCCAAGTAAGGGAACACACCAGCCCATAAGGGGCTGGTGCGCCCCCTATAGGGCTAGCCACGTGGGGAGAAAGGGAAAGGAGAGGAGGAAAAGGAAAGTATGAAGTAGGACACCTACTTCCTTCCCCTCCCCCTCCTTCCTTTCCCCTTTGTCCAAATAAGGTAAGGGGGTCGAATTGGACTAGGGGCCCAAGTAGGATTCCTCCTACTTGGGCGTGCCCTAGGCTGCCTCCCTCCCTCTCCCTCCTTTATATACTAGGGGAGGACACCCCTAGAACACACATCAATTGTTCCTAGCCATGTGCGGTGCCCCCCTCCACAGTTAACACCTCGGTCATATCGGCGTAGTGCTTAGGCAAAGCCCTGCGACAGTAACTTCATCATCACTATCACCACGCCGTCGTGCTGACAAAACTATCCCTCTTCCTCAACTGGATCAAGAGCTCGAGGGCCGTGATCGTGCTGAACGTGTGTTGAACACGGAGGTGCCATACGTTCGGTGCTTGGATCGGTTGGATCGTGAAAACGTTCGACTACATAAACCGCGTTACTAAACGCGTCCACTTTTGGTCTATGAGGGTACGTGGACACACTCTCCCCACTCGTTGCTATGCTTCTCCTAGATAGATCTTGCATGATCGTAGGAATATTTTTGAAATACTACGTTCCCCAACAGTGGCATCCGAGCCAGGTCTATGCGTAGATGTTATATGCATGAGTAGAACACAATGAGTTATGGGCGATAATAGTCATACTTCTTACCAGCAATGTCTTACTTTGATTCGGCGGTATTGTTGGATGAAGCGGCCCGGACTGACATTACATGACCGTGTTCATGAGACTGGTTCTACCGACGTGCTTTGCACATAGGTGGCTGGTGGGTGTCTGTTTCTCCAACTTTAGTTGAATCGAGTTTGACTACGCCTGGTCATTGTTGAAGGTTAAAACAGCAAACTTGACGAAAAATCATTGTGGTTTTGATGCATAGGTAAGAACGGTTCTTGCTAGAAGCCCGCGGCAGCCACGTAAAACTTGCAACAACAAGGTAGAGGACGTCTAACTTGTTTTTGCGGGGCATGTTGTGTTGTGATATGGTCAAGACATGATGAGATATAAATTGTTGTATGAGATTATCATGTTTTGTAACCGTTATCGGCAACTTGTAGGAGCCTTATGGTTGTTTATTTATTGTATGAAATGCAATTGCCATGTAATTGCTTTACTTTTTCACTAAGCGGTAGCGATAGTCATACAAGCAATAGTTGGCGAGACGACAACGATGCTACGATGGAGATCAAGGTGTCAAGCCGGTGATGATGGTGATCATGATGGTGCTTTGGATATGGAGATCAAAGGCACAAGATGATGATGGCGATATCATATCACTTATATTGATTGCATGTGAGGTTTATCCTTTATGCATCTTATTTTGCTTAGTACGGCAGTAGCATTATAACATGATCTGTCACTAAATTTAAGGTATAAGTGTTCTCCCTGAGTATGCACCGTTGCTACAGTTTGTCGTGCCGAGACACCATGTGATGATCAGGTGTGATAAGCTCTACGTTCACATACAATGGGTGCAAGCCAGTTTTGCACACGCAGAATACTCAGGTTAAACTTGAAGAGCCTGGCATATGCAGATCTGGCCTCAGAACACTGAGACCGAAAGGTCGAGTGTGAATCATATAGGAGATATGATCAACATAGTGATATTCACCATTGAAAACTACTCCATCTCACGTGATGATCGGACATGGTTTAGTTGATATGGATCACATGACCATTTAGATGACTAGAGGGATGTCTATCTAAGTGGGAGTTCTTAAGTAATATGATTAACTGAACTTTAATTTATCATGAACTTAGTCCTGATAGTTTTTGCATATCTATGTTGTAGATCAATAGCTCGCATATAGCTCCCCTGTTTTATTTTTGATATGTTCCTAGAGAAAACTAAGTTGAAATATGATAGTAGCAAATATGCAGACTGGGTCTGTGATCTGAGGATTATCCTCATTGCTACACAGAAGAATTATGTCCTTGATGCACCGCTAGGTGGCGGACCTATTGCAGGAGCAGATGCAGACGTTATGAACGTTTGGCAAGCTCGGTATGATGACTACTTGATAGTCTAGCGCGCGATGCTTTACTGCTTATAACCGGGACTTCAAAAACGTTTTGAATGCCACAGAGCATATAAGATGTTCCAAGAGCTGAAATTAGTATTTCAGACTCATGCCCGAGTCGAGAGGTATGAGACCCCTGGCAAGTATTTTCCCTACAAGATGGAGGAGAATAGCTCAACCAGTGAGCATGTGCTCAAGAATGTCTGAGTACTGCAATTGCTTAAATCAAGTGGGAGTTAATCTTACAGATAAGATAGTGAATGGCAGAGTTCTCTAGTCACTATCACCAAGTTACTGGAACTTTGTGATGAAGTATAATATGCAAGGGATGACGAAAATGATTCCCCGAGCTCTTCGCGATGCTGAAATTGGCGAAGGTAGAAATCAATAAAAGCATCAAGTGTTGATGGTTGACAAGACCACTAGTTTCAAGTAAAAGGGCAAGGGAAATAAAGGGAACTTCAAGAAGAATGGCAAGCAAGTTGCCACTCCCATGAAGAATACCAAAGCTAGACCCAAGCCTGAAACTGAGTGCTTCTACTGCAAAGGAAATGGTCACTAGAAGCGGAACTTCCCCAAATACTTGGCGGATAAGAAGGATGGCAAAGTGAACAAAAGTATATATGATATACATGTTATGGATGTGTACTTTACTATTTTTCATAATAGCCCATTGGTATTTGATACTGGTTCAGTTGCTATGATTAGTAACTTGAAACATGAGTTACAAAATGAATAGAGACTAGTTGAGGGTGAGGAGACAATGTGTGTTGGAAGTGATTCCAAGGTTGATAATATCACCATCGCACACTCCCTTTACCTTCGGGATTAATGTTAAACTTAAAATAAATGTTATTTGGTGTTTGTGTTGAGCATAATATGATTGGATCATGTTTGTTGCAATACGATTATTCATTTAAGTCAAAGAATAATTGTTATTCTGTTTACACCGGTACGCGTTGGTGCTAAACAAACGGTTTTTAACCCCTTTCCGTGATGGCATTTGGAACCGTCACGAAGTGAATGTGTGTGATAGGGTGTCCTTCCCACATGACCCAGAAATCGTCGGGGATAGGCCCTCCCGGGACCCAGGATGGGGTCGTTTGCGATCAGGCGAGGCATCGAAACCCAATCATTTCCATAGGTATGTACATCCCACATGGTAATCTGAGAAAAACATTTCCGTAGGTATGTACATCCCACATGGTGAATCCCAGAAAAACATTTCCGTTCGTATGTATATCACACATAGTCAATCCAAGGAATACATTTATGTTCTTATGTACATCCCACACCGTCAATCCAGGGAAAACATTTCCGTTCGTACGTACATCCCACACAGTTTTATTTGTAGGCTCGTGTGTGAAAGGTGTAACTATCACACACGGTCTACCTTGGTTAACGGTTTGCTTTTATCAACTATATCACACACAGTTTGATGAAGAAAACTGTGTGGCATTGGCCTATCCATTGCAAACGCTTTTACTGCTAGAACCGTTCACAAAGGTCCATGACACATTTAGCAGGTTTATTAGTTTACAATTAATAATTCCAGTATTATGTAAATTCCCATTTCATATCGAACAGTTGTTTGCCAATTTCATATCAGGCACATAAATATATTATAACATCACAGTAAGGTAGCTACATGAAAACAACACGGTACAACATATAGCTAGTTCAACTTCATAAGAACAATATATCCATTTCCCTAATCGAGATCATCCAGGCTCGTCTTATCCACCTTTGCTTTCAGTTTAGTAAGAACCTATTTTGCATGGGCCAACTGGGAAAGTGTCTCCTTCTTCGCCAACACCATCTTAGCAAAGTCTGATTTAAAAAATCTGAGTTCATTCTCCACCTTCAACTTTTTATCCCGCGTCTTCAAATATTCTTCAGCATTGACAATAGTTTCTCTAAGCCTACGTCTATTCTCTTCCTCATACATGCTCCAGAGCTTCGCTAGGCACATCTTCAAAGACTATGGCCACTCTTGATGAACCCACTCCAAGTAAGAACACTTTCGTTCATCCTATAATATTTAAAACTAGATCAGTAACAATTGTAGGGGAAATGAGTTTATAGCAACATAGAAAATCACCATTGCTTATTTTGAAAAACTGAAGAAACATGTTAATTATGACATATCTTCTCAAGAAGATCAATGTGCAAATGAAATAATTGGTACTGAGACAACAACCAAATTCTGGAACATCATAAGCTATAATTAACTACAACGACGCTACAAGTTCTTATTCATGTACAATAAATAACAAATTGAACATTTTATGAAGAAGGTAAATATAACTGCAACAACATAGCGATGGTGTTTGGATGACAGCAAATTGATACTAACAGGTGTGTACATGCACAATTTTAGTAACATAGAACTAATAGCACTAAGGCCGTCCACTATGTATGCCAAAATTGGGGTAAAGACAACTGTTGCTACATCTCGCACCGGTGCCCTGCACTGGCGAGCCGATGCAGCGGAAAAAACAGGGACCTGGACTCCGGAGCACGTAGCTGCTCCAATGCCCAGTTCCTTCGTGCCATAAAGATTTAGTATTTTACTGCTCAGATGTGTGGACCAAAGTTGGCTGCACAAACTGCTGAAGCGGTGCCAAATAATTTTCTAATGGCACCGGTAATGAGATGGCAACAATTTAAGATACTAGGTAAGAACTGTGACACCGTCTTAGGATGCGTTTGCTTGAAGGTGTGGTATGAATGGGTTGGGACCGTGATAGTGTATGAATCACATCTAAGAATTGATTTGTAACAACGAAAGAGGGTCTAACCTTCTCTGCACATGCCAGAAACTTCCTCCCAATGTCCACAAAATCAAACGCAAGTGGCTTCATGCATGGAGATTGATGGTGACAACGTGCAGATAGATCTTCAGCCACCCCGCTCCATTCGTTGCCACTGATGGTCCTAGGGAGCTACAAGAGGAAGAAAGGACTCAAATCGACCGCCGGGTAAAAATCATTCATTCCAAGTCATAGCCCGAGAGAGAGAAGAGTGGCATACCCGGGTGGTGAAGGAGTCATCTCCGGAGGAGGAACCACTGGAGAGGTCTTTGCAAAAGACCATGGCGACCCTGGTGTTAGGATGCGAGACGGCGAGAGCGAGGAAGCGACTATAGCTTAGGAAGGATGGAAGGAAGGAGGAAACAGGGGAAATGTGACTTGTGGTCGGGGAGAAAAGGGGGTGGGGAAGAGGGGAAGGGGGCGGGGGTAGATATTTTGGCGGTAGGCCAAAATTTTGGAAATGTGGAGGGAAACTTTGCGCGTGGTGCCATCGGACCTTTCACTTTGAACGATTGTGTGCATTGCAAACGGTTCTTCTGCTTTACGCGCATGGGATGAGTTTGATAATTCAAATTTTGGTGGAAATTTCCCCGGGTACGTCATTGCATAATTTAACATCGTTGGCTAATTTGGGCACACAAAAGAGCGTACAGCAGACAGACCACACTTACTGAATTGAGCAATTTTAGTAATTAAACAGAGCCAATTTACCTAAACATTGCTCTAACAAAAGACCAGCATTAAAAATAAAGCCTAGTACGCTTAATTTTAACAAATCGTCCACCGCGCCGGCCTATGCATCGCCTGTGTGAGATGATACGTTGATGACTTGTCCTGGCTACATGCCGCCATTGGTGGAGTCCGCGTCCCCCTGCTGAAGTCTACCGTGTCCTCGTCCTCAGCGCCACCCTCAAGGTTGTAGTACTCATAGTAGTGGATGCGCCAGAGCTCATGTTAGTACTCCACCGCCGATTCCTCAACGGAGAGACTCTTCTCTACCTCGACCTCAGCCATGCGCAACGCCTCCTCCCGGTGCTCCTCCATCTCCGCCGCCTCCTGCATCTCCAGCTCCCGCTCGGTGACCTCATGAGTAACCAGGTGCTCCATGACCACTGCCGCCTTTTCAGATGTGGGTTGCATGCTGGAGTTCGAGGTGGCCTGGAATATCTTGGCGTGTGCATCCTCGATGTTGGCGTGGATGGCCTCGACCCGGGCCAGGGCGACATCAGCGACACGGACGGCAGCTCGAGCGCTCTCGGCGTTTGCAGCCACCGTCACAGCAGCAGCTACAGCTGTCTCGGCTGCTACAGCTGCCCTATCGGATGCCACAGACGTCCTATCGGTGGAAGCGGCCGCGCTCAATGCGGATACGACGACACTCTCTACGGAGGCGACCGCGCTGTCAGTGCAGGCGGCGGTGCTCGAGGGGGGGGGACGCGGCCATCGTACGGGCCTTCATGAAGCGTTTCCACGGCGTCATCTTTGAAAGAAGGGGGTGCGGGAATGGGGGTCGGGATTCGTGGATTTGGGGGTTGCCGCACTGGAGCAGACGAGCCGGCGAAGCTTAAGGAGGGAGACTTAAATAGACCCAGATATTTTCATCGCAAACGGTTCCTAGAAGACAACTGTGTGTGATGTTGTAGATATTTTTTATTAGCTGTGAAAGACGAATTTGGAGTACAGAGGCAACGGATGGTGTTTTAAATGTACGAGAAATTTTGTAGTACTAATACAACTGACATGTCAAATTTTGGAAAAATTCAGGGGTCATTTGACCTTTTAAGACATTTAAGTGATTTTCTAGCCATTTAATGATCGTAATTGAAATTTGAACTACATGTACATGCAACAGCTAACCATAATGGTTTGAAAACTCATATTTTGTGTACTTGTGTGCGATTTAATTCCATGTGCAGTAAATTGGAAGGAATTTTTAAACATATTGGTCTAACGGCTATGACACAATTAAGCATGGAGTGACATGGCATTTTAATTCCAAAAAATAAAAAAATGATCAGAAAAACATGAAACCTTGGTTGATGTAATGTCATGCCACCAAGATGACGTGGATTTTTTTGGCATGTTTGACGAAAGTTTGGACACACACCCCTCACAAACCGAAGCAACTCACTAGAAGGCTCGTGGTTCTGAGAGGGAATAATGCATGTTTGATGACGAACGGGAGATAGCTTCCTCTTACTGCCTTCAATTTTTTTCTACGTCTAACGTGCACTACTACAACTGTAATGTGAAATTTTTGAAAATTCTAGGGGTCATTTGACCTTTTAAAGACATTTAAGTTATTTTCTAGCCATTTAATGACCGTAATTCAAATTTGAACTACATTTACATGCACTGCCTAACCAAAACGGTTTGAGAAATCATATCTGTGTACTTGTGTGCGAGTTAATTCCATGTGCAGTAAATTAGAAGGAATTTTCAAACATATTGGTCTCACGACATAGACACATGCATACGTATGCATGGAGTGACATGGCATTTTAATTCCAAAAATTAAAAAAATGATCAAAAAAACATGAAACCTTGGTTGATTTAATGTCATGTCACCAAGATGATGTAATAAAAAAATTGGCCTGTTTGACAAAAGTTTGGACACACACTCCTCACAAAACCGGAGCAACTCACTAGAAGATTCGTGGTTCCAAGAGGGAACAATGCATGTTTGATGACGAACGGGAGATAGCTTCCTCTTACGGCCTTCAATTTTTTCTACGTCTAACGTGCACTAATACAACTGTTATGTGAAATTTTTGAAAATTTCAGGGGTCATTTGACCTTTTAAAGACATTTAAGTGATTTTCTAGCCATGTAATGACCGTAATTCAAATTTGAACTACATCTACATGCAACGCCTAACCAAAACGGTTTGAAAAATCATATTTTTGTGTACTTGTGTGCGAGTTAATTCCATGTGCAGTAAATTAGAAGGAATTTTCAAACATATTGGTCTCAAGGCATGGGCACACATGCATGGAGTGCCATGGCATTTTAATTCCAAAAAATTAAAAAAATGATCAGAAAAACATGAAACCTTCCTTGATTTAATGTCATGCCTTCAAGATGATGTGGTAAAGAAAGTGGCATGTTTGACGAAAGTTTGGACACACACCCCTCACAAACCGGAGCAACACATTAGAAGGCTCATGGTTCCGAGAGGGAACAATCATGTTTGCTGACGAAAGGGGGATAGCTTCCTCTTATGGCTTTCAAATTTTTTTCCACGTTTAACATGCACCAATACAACTGTCATGTGAAAATTTGGAATATTTCAGGGGTCATTTGACCTTTTAAAGACATTTAAGTGATTTTCTAACCATTTTAATGATCGTAATTAAAATTTGAACTACATTTGCATGCAACGCCTAACCATAACAGTTGGAAAAATCATATTTTTGTGTACTTGTGTGTGAATTAAAAAAATCATCAGACGATGTAAATATCTAGTGTTCAAAAAAGAAAATATAAAGATCTGGCAAGACAACCGGCCCCCACACGATTTGCACTCTATCTCGCGGCTCGAGGTTTGGTAGGTGAGTGGCGGGGATCATTAATCAGACACTGTTCTGCATTGGAAACCGTCAGCTATTATGTTCACACACGGATTTTGGCAGTTATGTTCACACACGGATTTTGCTGCGGGAATCGTGTGTAATTCAAACTACGGTACTTGTAAATTCCGGCGACCGGCGTGTGTACTGTCCCCGTCGATCTAGATTCCGGCCGCCAATAAATACTACCTTGCTCACGTCGTCCCGCCTGCATTCTCATCTACACCCTCCCCTCGCTCGCCTCTCTCTCTCTCTCTCTCTCAAATCTCTGCCATGGCGCCGCCGGTCTGCCCACACGTCGACGAGGAGTCGCTGCCCCCCGAGGACGCTCACTCGATTAGCAGCGACGAGGACCCCTACGTGCCACCTGACAAGGTTGCACCGGACCCCCCCACTTTGGATTGGTTTTGGTGCCAGTACAATCTTTGTCTATGGAAGTCGTTGCCGCCGGCTGAGAAAGCCAAGCAAGTGGCGTTCAAGAAGGAGATGGTGGAGGAGGAAGCCAGGTACCAGGCGACCTATGAAGCCTGTGATGCCGCCTGGAAAAAGGAGGCGGCGGAGCTTTGGGGGCGGGCGCGTCATCGTGCCGAGGAGGTGTACGAAGACGGGTACTTCGCTAGGAAGGTCATAGGCGCTGGGCGCCTCATCGCTGCGTGAAGGTGGGCCGATAAGCTCCAGCGTGCCACCAACGAGGAGCTCCACTCGGCGCCCAACGAAATGGCAAGATCGGCCGTGCGCGTCCGCCAGCAAGAGGCAGATAGGTACGTCAAGCACTACGAGGCGGAGGAGGCGGAGTACTGCCTCCGTACTAGGAAGACGCCACGCACGAGGGAGCTGTTGTGAGGGGATGCCGGAATACTGGCCCCAGGAGGGATTATTAGTTTTAGTACTGTTCATTTTCAATTTTATGCATTGTACCTAGAAGTTAAGTATCATCACGTATATGTGATGATATTATATATATATATTCTGTGATGAACTAGTGAACAATTAATATATATATATATATATTATGAATTCCATTTTATATCTGTTTTTGTGTACTAATTTGAATCTAGTTGTTATCATCCACATATACAGAATGGAAAGCGTATATACACACATTGAAATAGAACATACAAAAATGGAAAACAGAGTACATACATTGAAACAAAGCAATACTATGATTGTTGTGAATACATAGCTATCCGTCGAAACAACTTTTCAAAATAAAATGCGTCCATGAGACCATGACCAGCAGCCCTTGCCTACGGTAGCTCTTGGCTCTGCCTGAACCCGTGCAAGCGTTCATCCAAGCGGTCGACATGCTCGCGGTACATCTGGAGCGCGATCTCGAGCTCCAAGTTGGCTATTTCATCGAAGATCATTAGCTCGAGGATGTGACGGCCATGTTCCTCTACTGCACCCAGGTGGACTCCTGGGCCAAGGAGGCGGTCAAGCCTACGGACCAGCGCGTTGGCATCTAGCGGGCCGCGGACAAGGCGAATGGCGGCACCCATGCGAACGGCGTGGCGGGCATCCGGTGCAAGTATTGATGGCCGGCCTCTGGTGTAAGTACGACGCTGAGGGCCTCTGCCCACTCCTGGCGAGGAATGGGGGTACTGACCGGACGTGTACCCAGCTGCGACGCCATGTCGACATCAGGCAAGCACCGATGGATCATCTCTTGTTGTGAGGCGCGCCACGCCTCTCGCTCTGCGGCGCTCCAACGGTCTCGCCGTGCGGTGAGCCGCAGCCTATTGACACGGACGCGCCTAGCTTGCTCTGCGGCGCGCCATCAATCATGTTGTGCGGCAGCTGCAGCCTGTCGGTGCTGACATACCTATCTTGATCCGCGGCGCTCAAGCGCCATGCGCCAAAGGTCTGCTCAACCCTGGCGATGACGCGCATCACGGTGTCGTCCGTCGCGTTGCCGGGGCGCCTCGGCCTCGACAGGCCGTGGCGCCTACTCGTTTTCCTCGTCGACGAGGTTGATGGCAGAGGCGGCACTTTGGTGGGTTGGCATGCTTGGAAAAGGTGGATGTGCTACAGGCTGTGCTTGTCGCCTCCGTGCGTCCCGCGCCGCCTATGAGCAATATCGCTGAGTTGCGGGAAACAGGTGAGGAAATGGGGGGAAACAGTGGCGTGTTCATAAAACGCCATCAACTAATGGAAACTTATCATACAAGGAACATCGATCTAGCATAAGAAAGATATGATGATCAGATGAACACGGGCCACACTAGGGAACCATTTCTTTTATTATTGGTATTCACACACATTTCTGATTACAGACCTGTTTGCTGCGTATCACACACATCTTTTTATATTGAACTGTTTCTGTTCTCTTGTCTCAACACAAACAGTTCATCCGAGTGAACCGCATGCCGTATATCGCAAACACCTTCATCTGGATGCCCGTTTCTTTTGTGTTGCCGTATGCTGTATATCGTACACACCTTCATCTGGCTGCCCGTTTCTTTTGTTCCTCCTCATCGCAAATAGTTAATTGAGTTGAACCGTATGCCCTGTATCGCACACGCAACAAAAATCTGAACCGTGTTTGATGCATCCTCCATTGCAAATGTTTTGCACCTTTTTGACGGGTTTTTTACACCACCGATTGCGATTATGGCATCGCACACAGTTTCGCCGAAGGGTCTCTGATCGTAGTGTCGCGTTAGCAGCAACCTGCAGTAGTGTTACATGAATAAAACCTTCTATGGTCATACACCCAAGGTGAATGGTTTATTGAATCTGGATCGTAGTGATACACATATTCATAATATTGATGCCAAAAGATGCAAAATTGACAATGATAGTGTAACATACTAGTGACACTGCTGTTTAGGTCATATCGGTGTAAACCGCATGAAGAAACTCCATGCGGATGGACTTTTGGAATCAATTGATTATGAATCATTTGATGCTTGCGAACCATGCCTCATGGGCAAGATGACTAAGACTCCGTTCTCCGGAACAATGGAGCGAGCCACTGACTTATTGGAAACAATACATACTGATGTATGCGGTCCGATAAGTGTTGAGGCTCATGGCGGGTATCATTATTTTCTGACCTTCACAGATGATTTGAGCAGATATGGGTATATCTACTTAATGAAACACAAGTCTGAAACATTTGAAAAGTTCAAATAATTTCAGAGTGAAGTATCATCGTAACAAGAAAATAAAATTTCTTCGATCTGATCGTGGAGGTGAATATTTGAGTTATGAGTGTGGCCTTCATCTAAAACAATGTGGAATAAGTTTCACAACTCACGCCACCTGGAACACCACTGCATAATGGTGTGTCGGAATGTCGTAACCGTACTTTATTGGATATGGTGCGATCTATGATGTCTCTTACCGATTTACCACTGTCGTTTTGGGGTTATGCATTAGAGACAACTGCATTCACGTTAAATAGGGCACCATCTAAATCCGGTGAGACGACACCAACTATGGTTTAGCAAGAAACCTAAGATGTCGTTTCTTAAACTTTGGGACTATGATGCTTATGTGAAAAGGTTTCAACCTGATAAGCTTGAACCCAAATCAGAGAAATGTGTATTCATAGGATACCCAGAGGAAACTGTTGGGTACACCCTCTATCATAGATCCGAAGGCAAGATATTTGTTGCTAAGAATGGATCCTTTCTAGAGAAGGAGTTTCTCTCAAAAGAAGTGAGTGGGAGGAAAGTAGAACTTGATGAGGTAATTATACCTTCTCCCGAATTGGAAAGTAGTTCATTATAGAAATCAGTTCCAGTGATTCCTACACCAATTGGTGAGGAAGCTAATGATGCTGATCATGAAACTTCAGATCAAGTTACTACCGAACCTCGTAGGTCAAGCAGAGTACGGTCCGCACCAGAGTGGTATGGTAATCCTGTTCTGGAAGTCATGTTACTAGACCATGATGAACCTACGAAATATGAGGAAGCGATGATGAGCCCAGGTTCCGTGAAATGGCTTGAGGCCATGAAATCTGAGATGGGATCCATGTATGAGATCAAAGTATGGACTTTGATTGACTTGCCTAATGATCGGCGAGCCATTGAGAATAAATGGATCTTCAAGAGGAAGACATACGCTGATAATAGTGTTACTATCTACAAAAGCTCAAATTGTCGCAAGAAGTTTTCGACAAGTTCAAGGTGTTGACTACAATAAGATTTTCTCACTCGTAGTGATGCTTAAGCCTGTCCGAATCATGTTAGCAATTGCCACATTTTATGAAATCTGGCAAATGGATGTCAAAACATCATTTCTTAATGGATTTCTTAAAGAAGAGTTGTATATGATGCAACCAGAAGGTTTTGTCGATCAAAAAAGTGCTAACAAAGTATGAAAGCTCCAGCGATCCATTTATGGACTGGTGCAAGCCTCTCGGAGTTGGAATATACGTTTTGATTGTGTGATCAAAACATATGGTTTTATACAGACTTTTGGAGAAGCCTGTATTTACAAGAAAGTGAGTGGGAGCTCTACAGCCTTTCTGATAAGTACATGTGAATGACATATTGTTGATTCGAAATGATGTTGAATTTTTCTAGAAAGCATAAAGAAGTGTTTGAAAGGAGATTTTCAAACAAAGGCCTTGGTGAAGCTGCTTACATATTGAGAATCAAGATTTATAGAGATAGATCAAGACGCTTGATAAGATTTTTTAATGAGAACATACCTTGACTAGATTTTGAAGTAGTTCAATATGGAACAATCAAAGAAGGATTTCCTGCCTGTGTTACAAGGTGTGAAGTTGAGTAAGACTCAAAACCCGAGCACGGCAGAAAATAGAAAGAGAATGAAAGTCATTCCCTATGCCTCAGTCATAGGTTCTATGAAGTATGCAATGTTGTGTACCAGACCTATTGTGTACCTCACCATGAGTTTGGCAAGAGGGTACAATAGTGATCCAGGAGTGGATCACTGGACAACGTCAAAATTAACCTTAGTTACCTAAGAGGACTAAGGAAATGTTTCTCGGTTACGGAGTTGATAAAGAGTTCGTCATAAAAGAGTTACGTCGATGCAAGCTTTGACATTAATCCAGATGACTCTGAGTCTTGATCTGGATGCATATTAAAAGTGGGAGCAATTAGCTAGAGTAGCTCTGTACAGAGCATTGTAGACATAGAAAATTTGCAAAATACATACGGATCTGAATGTGACAGACCCGTTGGCTAAACTTCTCTCACAAGCAAAACATGATCACACCTTAGTACTATTTGGGTGTTAATCACATAGCGATGTGAACTAGATTATTGACTCTAGTAAACCCTTTTGGATGTTAGTCACATGGAGATGTGGACTAATCACATAAATATCTAAACTATTGGTGTTAAATCACATGATGATGTGAACTAGATTATTGACTCTAGTGCAAGTGGGAGACTGAAGGAAATATGCCCTAGAGGCAATAATAAAGTTGTTATTTATATTTCCTTATATCATGATAAATGTTTATTATTCATGCTATAATTGTATTAACCAGAAACATAGTACATGTGTGATGAAATAGACAAAACAGAGTGTCCCTAGTATGCCTCTACTTGACTAGCTCATTAATCAAAGATGGTTAAGTTTCCTGACCATAGACATGTGTTGTCATTTGATGAATGGGATCACATCATTAGGAGAATGATGTGATGGACAAGACCCATCCGTTAGCGTAGCATAATGATCATTTGGTTTTATTGCTATTGCTTTCTTCATGACTTATACTTGTTCCTCTCACTATGAGATTATGCAACTCCCGAATACCGGAGGAACACCTTGTGTGCTATCAAACGTCACAACGTAACTTGGTGATTATAAAGATGCTCTACAGGTGTCTCTGATGGTGTTTGTTGAGTTGGCATAGATCGAGATTAGGATTTGTCACTCCGAGTATCGGAGAGGTATCTCTGGTCCCTCTCGGTAATTTACATCACTATAAGCCTTGCAAGCAATGTGACTAATGAGTTAGTTACGGGATGATGCTGTCGGTGTACTAGAATAGGGGTACCCTAGTACCCCGAACTTGTGCACGGGCAGTTGCAGCACCCCGCGGCAAGGCTTGCCGGGCTAACACCAAGATCCTCCGTGGTTCCCTTGGAGCCATTCAAGAACAAAGTATTTATGCTCAGGAGACAAGGCCCCGGCAAGAGGAGCTTGCCGGGAAGGCCAACCGAGGCACTCCAAGGAACTTGCTGCGACGCGCCACGCGCTCCGGCAAGGCAACAAGGCCCCGGCAAGAGGAGCTTGCCGGGAAGACCAACCAAGGTACCTCGAGGCCCGGTGAGCGACAAGCCTCCGGACCTGACAAGATAACAGCAGCGGCAAGGCGCTTTCCGCGGCAGGCGGTCACTATGTGCCCACGCTCCAGCGCATCCACCAACGTGTCTCTCTGGGGGCCTCTCCAGCCGCCCGTGGCGGGAGGCTGTGCAGCCAGCGGTGCGCAGTGGCATGCGAAGCTGACGAGATCGCCATCGTGGCGAACGGTGGCGCCCCTAACGGTCCTTTTCTGCACTATTTGGGCGACTCAGACGGGCATTTAATGCCCTTGTCCCCTACCGTCAGGGTTAGGTAGGGTGCACCGTACAAGTAACTGTACCAACCACCTCACTTTTTACATTTGTACCCTTCTCTGCGTTGCCACCTGTCAGTGACCCCTTTAGCGTATAAAAGGAGGCCCATGCGCAACGTAGAGGGGGTTCGGTTTGGTTCGACTGGTTCGCGAAGCTCGATCCATTCGTAACCCAGAAAAACACTACGCTCTCTCTCTAGAGCAAGAACACAAGATAATCAAGCAAGCAGCAGTAGGAGTGTTATCTCTCCGGAGAGCTCCGAAGCTGGGTAAACTGCTTGTGTGCTTCGCCTCGATCTGCT
>NC_041380.1:311636355-311648563 GCF_002162155.2 Triticum dicoccoides | reverse complement strand
GCCGAACCGAAAGGGGCCCGGTCCGCCGGCCCCATAGGTGTTCGTGGATCAGTTTCCCCCGACATCTTTGGCGCGCCAGGTAGGGGGGCGTCGAGATTGTGTGAACCTGATCCGGCGTTCACACGAGCTAGATCTTCATTCCCTTCATCAACATGCCACCGAAGAAGAAGACTTCGGCGGCAGCTGCTCCATCCACGTCACTTCCGCCACCGTTGGAGAAAACGGGTGGTGGAATGGACGCCGGCAGAAGAATGGACGTCGACGAGGAAGCTCATGATGCTGCCAGGTCCAAGGACAAGGCTGCACAAACCTTGGCGACTATACATGTTCCGCGCCACTCTCAGGAGGCGCAAGACCAACAGCGTCATGGCACTTGCAGTGCCATACGCATGATAGGCCAAGACCAAGCTGGTGGATCTCAGGGCGCTCAAGACCGGCATGCACTCCAGCTTGCTGGCACGAGCAGGGCACGGTCGCCTGGACGGGACACTGCTCCTTCTAACATAGTTAGAAGTCCGAGCACGTCCCGCTCCTCGCGCCATCCGCCACTGCCACCCACCACTCCAGCAGAAGCTTTGGCGCGAGCTCAACTTCTCCTAGATTACCCTCCGACGTCGGACAAGATCGACGAATGGAGGGCCACCATTCAGAGTCTCATCGGCTACGCCAACGGCGACACTCCATGGCGGCCGAGCGCGTCGCCGCCGCGGCAGGGTTGCCAGGCGCGAGCCGGTGGCGACGAAACGGGTGGAGGTGCAACTACCATGCAATCACCACCCCGAAGGCCAAGATCGCCGACTCGCTGGATCCACCTCGACAGCGACTCCACCGCATCTTCGGATCCACGAGCTCGTCGCGATCAGCGCCAAGTTCTTCATGATCGACAACAAGAAGACGCTCGAACTCGCATCGAGCGCCGAAGAGAAGCGCGACGTCAATCCGACAAGCGCGCTGGGCCCTCTGTTGACATGCATGCGCCAGGGGAACCAGGCGATCTGCCGTACGCGGTAGGTTGCCCTGCGTTCACCCGTGAGCTGCGGCAAGTCCAGTGGCCCAGCACGAAGAACTTCAAGCCAGATGTACCGGAGAAGTACGACGGCAAGACGCATCCGTCGGAGTTCCTCAGCATTTACACCATTGCGGTGCAGGCTGCTGGGGGACGGGATGACAAGATCCTTGCCAACTACTTCCCGCTGGTACTCAAGCCCAACGTCAGGTCCTGGCTCATGCACTTGCCGGACAACTCCATATCCTCTTGGGCTGATCTGTGCCATCAGTTTGTCGGCGCCTTCACAGGCGGACACAAGCCTCATGGCTAGGAGAGTGATCTTCATCTGCTCGCCCAGAAGGAGGGAGAACCCCTGCGCAAGTACATTCAGAGATTCAGCAGTGTGCAGCACAACATCCCAGACGTCCACCCTGCCGCGGTGATCAGCGCGTTCCATCAGAACGCGCAAAACCGCAGGATGCGGGAGGAAATGGCGATGTGCAAGATCAGGGACGTCAGTGAGTTATATGCACTGGCCGACAAGTGTGCACGTGCTGAGGAAGGGAGGAGACTCCCCGGAGAGAATGTAGGAGCGGCAGAATCTGACAGTGAAGATGCTGCCCCGGCAAGGAAAAACCGGCGGCGGAACAACAGAAGGAGGAAAGGCAAAGAGGTGCTAGTTGTTGAGCAGTCCGGCAACGGTGGTGGCGCCAAGGAAGCCAAAGCTGGTGACTCCGGCAAGGAGGTTGCCGCGGAGGTGGCGGTCGCCGACAAGCAGGACGGCACCAACAAGCAGTATTGCAAGATCCACTGCACCAAGGGCCATGATCTCCAGAACTGTAAGAAAGTCGAGCAGCTTGTTGAGCAACAGAAAGCTGAATACGAGCGGCGCGACAAGGAGAGGGCCCAGGAAGGTGCTGGGGGATCCGGCAAGAAACGTCCCGGCCGAGGAGGATGCTGCAGCAAGGCCAAGCAGCGGCAGGGAGACAGACCTCCTCGCGGCCGCGACAAGGATGAAGATGATGACGACGATGAAGACATGGATGATGAGGAGACTGATGAGCAGGAGTTCCAGAAAGCCACAGAGGTCCTGTGCGTTGACGGTGGTGCTTCTCTGCACACCGCCAACTCAAGCAGTGGGTGCGGGAAGTTAATGCAGCAGAAGCACCCGTCGAGTCACGCAAGCCTCTGAAATGGTCCAGCACGCCTATCATCTTTGATATTGAGGACCACCCTGATCACATAACTGCGGTCGGGTGCTTGCCGATGTTGGTTTCACCAACAATCCGCAACCTCAAGGTCACTAAGATGCTAGTTGACGGCGGGGCCGGCTTGAACCTGATCTCCTCCGCGGTGCTCCAGAAACTCCAGATCCTTGACAGCGAGCTCGAAGAGACCGGTACATTTCAAGGAATCAACCCGGGAAGAAGCAAGCCGAAGGGAAAGATCACGTTGCCGGTAACATTTGGCAGCGAGCTGAACTTCAGGACTGAGAGGGTCACATTTGATGTTGCTAACTTTCCATTACCTTACAATGGAATCCTTGGCCGTCCGGTACTCGCCAAGTTCATGGCAGCCTCTCACTATGCGTACAACGTACTGAAAATGCCAGGCCCGATAAGTGTCATCTCTGTCCCTGGCGACAAGAAGGATGCTCTTATCTGTGCCGACAAGATCTACCAGGAAGCGGCAGCCGCAGCAAAACGTAACACACTTGCCGCTGAAGCTCCCGGGGGGAAGAAGAAGACCAAGTCCGGCAAGAGTTCTGATGCCCACTCCGGCAAGTGCACCTCTTCGGAGTGCTGCGCTACCGTCGAGGACGCACCATCGAGCTCCACCGGCAAGTGTAAGAAGGCAATGATAGCTCCACCTGAGACCAAGAAGGTGTCCGCCAAGGAGGACGGCGCTGGTGGTACCTTCACCATCAGCGCCACTCTTGACCCCAAATAGGAAAGCGCGCTCGTTGCTTTCCTGCGGGCGAATGTCGACGTGTTTGCGTGGCAACCGTCTGATATCCCCGGTGTTCCCAGGAAAGTAATTGAGCACCACCTTGCCGTTTGTCCTCATGTGCGGCCCGACAAGCAGAAAGTCAGGAAACAGGCAGTGGAGCACCAAGAATTCATCGCAGAAGAAATCAAGAAGTTGGAAGCAGCAAGCCTTGTCAGAGGAGTGCTCCATCCCACATGGTTGGCCAATCCTGTTGTCGTGCGCAAGGCTAACGGGAAATGGAGGCTTTGTATTGACTTCACTGATGTTAATAAAGCTTGTCCCAAAGACCCATTTCCCTTGCCGCGCATTGACCAGATTGTTGACTCCACAGCCGGATGTGATTTGCTTTCATTTCTTGATGCATACTCAGGATACCATCAGATCTTCATGGCAGAAGAGGATGAAGAGAAAACCGCATTTATCACCCTGTGTGGCACGTACTGCTTCATACGGATGCCTTTCGGTTTGAAGAATGCTGGTTCAACATTTGCAAGGGTAGTCCACCACGCTTTTGAGCCGCAGATGCACAGAAATGTGGAAGCCTACATGGATGACATAGTGGTCAAAAGCAAGAACAGGGCGACCCTGATTCAAGATTTAGACGAGACATTTGCAAATCTGTGCAGGATCAACCTCAAGCTTAACCCCGAGAAGTGCGTGTTTGGAGTCCCATCCGGCAAGCTTCTCGGGTTCTTCGTGTCTCAGCGGGGAATTGAAGCCAATCCCGACAAGATCAAGGCCATTGAGCAGATCGAAGCACCAAAGCGCGTCAAGGATGTACGAAGGCTTGCCGGTTGCATGGCTGCTCTCAGCAGGTTTATCTCTAGATCTGCTGAGCGCGCCCTGCCATTTTTCAAAATTTTGAAAAAGGCAGGTCCAATGAAATGGACTCCGGAGGCGGAGGCTGCGCTGTAGAACTTGAAGAGATACCTGTCCTCCACTCCAATACTTGTCGCACCTAAGCCGCAAGAGAAGTTGCTGCTGTATATAGCGGCAACCAATCAAGTGGTTAGTGCTGCGTTAGTGGCGGAGAGGGAGGCAGATGATGAGCCAGCAACCACGGCAGATGCATCCAGCGAGAAGCAGGGGGCTTCGCCGACAAGCTCTGGTCCCGACAGAGATGGATCTGCGCAGGAGCATGATAAGATGCAGAAGAGAATGGTGCAGCGTCTAGTTTACTTTGTCAGTTCCCTTCTACAGGGGGCTAGATCAAGGTACTCTGGTGTGCAGAAGTTGCTTTTCGGCCTCCTCATGGCCTCGAGAAAGCTGCGCCATTACTTCCAAGCACATGAGATCACAGTCGTCACTCGCTTTCCCTGAAGAGGATACTGCAAAATCCAGAAGCGACAGGCAGGATTGTCAAGTGGGCGCTGGAACTGTCAAGCTTTGGCCTCAAGTTTGAGAGCACTTCAACTATCCAAAGCAGGGCGTTGGCAGAGTTCATAGCAGAATGGACGCCAACACCAGATGAAGAAATTCCAGAGACGAGCATCCCCGTCAAAGAGGCAAGCAAAGAGTGGCTGATGTACTTTGATGGTGCCTTCTCGCTGCAAGGCGCCGGTGCGGGCGTGCTGCTTGTCGCGCCCACCGGAGAGCACCTCAAGTACGTAGTCCAGATGCACTTTCCCAAGGAGCAAGCAACCAACAATACTGCAGAGTATGAAGGATTGCTTGCCGGTCTCAGAATTGCAGCAGACCTTGGGATCAAGAAGCTCATTGTCAGGGGTGACTCACAGCTTGTTGTCCACCAAGTGAACAAGAACTACCAGAGTCCATTGATGGAAGCATATGTTGATGAAGTGAGGAAGCTAGAAGAGCACTTTGACGGCCTACAGATGGAGCATATCCCAAGAGCTCAGAATGTCATTGCTGATGGCCTGTCAAAGTGCGCCGCACTAAAGTTACCTGTGGAACCAGGGATCTTTGTGCTCAAGTTGACTCAACCATCCGTAACACCATCAACTGGACAAAGCAAGAAGAGGAAGTTGGTTTCTGGTGACTACTTTCCGGCAGAGCTCCCCGAAGCCGCTGCCAAGAAATTCCCCAAGATCAACACCAAGGTTGCTGAGGGGCAGTCTGCTCCGGCAAGCCTTATGGTTTGTTCCGTTGAAGCAGACGCTCCCGACAAGTTTTGCTCTGGCAAGCTTGCCGGGGAACATCAAGCTCCGGCAGGGCCGCAAGTCCCGCCGTGGAAGCGGATGTTCCCGCAGCAGCAGATGTGCCTTTAGTCCTTGTTGTCGAGCCACAAGCTCCAGCATGGGCACAACAGATTGTCCATTTCCTTCAGACAGGAGAACTTCCCGAAAAGCAAGAAGAAGCGGAAAAAGTAGCCCGGCAGTCAAGTATGTACCAGTTTGTCGATAGCATACTGTACAGAAGAAGATTCAACGGTGTGAAATTGAAGTGTATTTGCCGAGAAGATGGACAAAAGCTGTTGGCAGATATACATGGAGGCATATGTGGCCACCACATTGGCGCAAGAGCACTTGCCGGCAAAGCTTTCCGGCAAGGTTTCTTTTGGCCGACAGCCCTCCAGGATGCAACTGCACAAGTAACCAAGTGTGAAGCGTGCCAGTTCCACTCCAAACAGATACACCAGCCAGCTCAAGCTCTCCAGTCGATCCCTTTATCCTGGCCATTTTCGGTCTAGGGGCTCGATATCCTCGGCCATTTCCCCCGAGCTGTCGGGGGCTTTGAGTACTTGTACGTCGCAATCGACAAGTTCACAAAGTGGCCGGAAGTACAGCCAGTGAGGAAGGTGACAGCACAGTCAGCAGTCAAGTTCTTCAGGTCAATTGTTTGTCGTTTCGGGATCCCTAACAGGATCATCACCGACAACGGCACGCAATTCACGAGCCGCACCTTCATGCAGTACGTCCAAGACCTTGGCGCCAAGGTCTGCTTCGCTTCTGTTGCTCATCCAAGAAGCAACGGTCAAGCAGAGAGGGCAAATGCTGAAGTGTTGCGCGGGCTCAAGACCAGAACTTTCAACAGGCTGTGCAAGTGCGGAAGAAACTGGATCGAGGAGCTGCCGGTGGTTCTTTGGTCGATCAGAACGACGCCAAATCGAGCCACTGGCCAGACGCCTTTCGCTCTAGTCTATGGAGCAGAGGCAGTTCTCCCCACAGAACTCGTATACGGATCGCCTCGAGTGCTCGCTTACGATGAGCTTGAGCAAGAACAGCTGTGTCAAGACGACGCGCTGCTCCTTGAGGAAGATCGTCTTCAGGCTGCTGTACGAGCTGCTCGATACCAGCAAGCTTTGCGCCGCTACCATAGCCGCAAAGTTAAAGCCAGAAGCTTCGAGGAAGGCGACCTTGTTCTTCGGCGCGTTCAGTCCGCCAAGAATTCCAACAAGTTGACGCTGAAGTGGGAAGGCCCTTATCGGGTGAAACGAGTCACAAGGCCCGGCGTTGTCCGCCTTGAGACCGAAGATGGCATTCCGGTGAGCAACTCCTGGAACATAGAACATCTTCGTAAGTTTTTCCCGTAGGGCGCGGTTGCCGGAACTCGTTCCGGCAACCACCTTTTGTACAAGTCTTGCCGCTGTTGCATGTAATCCTTTGTACAAAGCCGGGCGCAGATCCCGTGCATAAATAGAACCCCACGTGCTCCGCACAACTTGTCCATTTCATGCATTAGTTAGTTACTTTCTTGCATGCGTTATCTGACACTTTTGTGCAGCACCTACATCCGGTAAGCAATAACGAGCCGAAGGGCTCCATATCATTATTTTTCTCTTCTTTATTCTTTTCAACAAAGGAAAAGAAGGTTCCCTCGCACACAAGTTTGCCGGGGGGGGAAAGGAGAAGATTGTGGTATGGACCAGGCGTCGTTCAAGCAAAGTTTTGCCTTGCCGGGAAGCAAACGACAGAAAAGCTAAGTTGCCAAAGTTTGACCAATCAATTTTTAAATTTTTGAGTTATCTTCCTCGAACGACCCTGCTTTGTATGGAAAACCTGTGCGCGGAGGAACCAACTCGTGGCTAGTTGCGCCCTTACTTTGTTTCGAGTCCGCTCAACAACTTAAGTGTGTTGCATCTAGTTGCGACAAGGTTTCTTGTCGGAAGCAGCGCCGCCAGCAGGCTGCTGAAGTTCCGCACTCAGCGCTCGCGGCTCAGGTGCCTGCGCCGACAAGTTCCCTAGAAGCGTAGGGTAAAAACATACAAAGGAAGGAATCTAGTAGAGGAAATAACATAGCAATTGATAACAGAAATAAAGCTATATTACAAGATAACTTGTCGCAGCTCTAACAGACTGTTTTCATAACGTGATTAGCAGCGACAAGGGAAAAGAGAAAACGGGCGGCCTAGTCTACGCGATCGCCCTCAACCCTCTTGATCTCGCTCACCTTGTCCACAATGGGTGCGACAAGGGCCTTGAGTGCATCCAGATCGGCGTCAGGCGGCAAGGACTTGAGGACGTTGGTGAAGCTGAGGCCTGGATTGCAGAAGGCCACCTTCATCAGCACCTTCTGAAGAACCCCGACGCAGATTTTGCGCGACTCATCGGCCAGCTGCTTTGGGATCCTCTCCCGGAGCCGCTGGAGTGCCATCACCACGCCCTTGAAGAACAAGCTGAGCTTGGCGCTGGGTTGGAGATTCTCGTCGGAGGGATACCCAAAGTCCTCCATCCCCAGCTGCGCCAGCTCCTCGTCGATGACTGCGGCAATATTCACCAGACCCTCGGTCCAGTGCTCCACAGTATCTCTGAACGAGTTCTGGGTAACTGCGATGCTCTCCAGCAGCGCCTTGTCAGCTTTGACCTTCTCCGACAAGGTCTTCTCCCGCTCCTTGGCGGCCTCCAGCGTCTGCATCAGCGTGGCCAGCTTCAACTCCAGGTCCGCATTGGAATCCTTGGCGGCGCTAAGCTCCTTGCCCCTCTCAGCGAGAAGACCTTGCAGCTCACCGTGGGCGGCAGCATCCTTCTCATGCTCACGCTTGAGCGCGGCAAGCTCCTCGCCGCTCTTCCCGATGTTGGCCTCCAGCTGCGCCACCTTCTCCTCCAGCTCTTTCTTGGCAGCCTCTGCGATTGCGGCAGCGTCCTTTGCGTCCTTGAGCGCCCCGCCAAGTGCTTGCTCGCGCTCGGCGAGCTCCTCCTCGTAGCTGTCGAGGTTGGCCTTCCGCTGCACCAATTCGCCTTCTCGCGCGGACTACTTCTCGGCGGCCAGCCTTTGTTCCTCCTCAGCTTCGGCCTTCTCGAGAAGGAAGGCCGTGCGCTCCTCGTCGAGTCGCTCCCCCTCCTGTGCCAGGGACCGGAGAGCTTCTTGATTGTGGCCCCGGAGCTCCTCCGCGCGCTTCTCCATGTCAACTCCCGCCTTCGCGACAAGCGCTTCCCGGGAAGCCAGCTTGGCTTGCCGTGCGCGGTAGAGTGACAGCAGCTTCCGCAGCAGCTCCTCCTCCTCAGGCTCGCCACTGCTGCTGCTGGGCGCGTCGACCAACGACAGTCCAGCAGAGGCGAGCACCTCCTCATCGAAAGTTTCCCCCTCGACCGGTGCCCTGGAGCTCGATGCCCAGGGTAGCTTGATGAAGATTTCGTCACCGGCCTTCAAGTAGGCGCCGGGCTGGGGCTCCTCGGAGCCCGGCTCCGCAGAAGCGGCAGAGGGATCGGCGGTCGGCGCAGCGCCTGGCGCTCCTGCGGCCTCAGGGTCGTCGGTGCAATCGCCCGACCCCTCGCCGGCTTCTGCGGCGGCAGCCTTGGGGGCCTCCTCGCCGGCGGTCTCATCAGAACCGGCCCCTTCCTCGCCGGCGCCCTCTGTCTCCATTGGCTCAGCAGCAGATGGGTCTGAAGAACGAAGAAGGGAGAAAAATCAATCAAAAATCCAAGAGAAGAAAATCAGAAGAAGAAGAACCCAAGGGAAAGTTTTTGGGCAAGTGAATTACCTGTGCCAAGATCTGCAGTTGCGGTCTCGGCCGCCGCAGGATCGACGGTGCTGCCCCTTGCCGGAGAGTTCTCCCTTGCCGGAGAGCGCTCCCTTACCAGAAACTCCTCCCTTAGCGGCGTAGTCGAAGCAGATGGCACTTCGGGACCAGCTTCCGGGCGCTCCTAATATGGCTGCTCTGCTCCTACACAAATCAACAAGCAAGATATCAACAAAGGAAAAAGCACTTATGCGCGCCTGACAGCGGAAAGCTAACTATGAACTTACGCTGGGGGCTGCGCTGGGGGCTGTTTTGAGGAGTGATTGCCGGGTCCGTCAAGGTGGTCTCGGACCCACCCCCTGCTGACATGATGGGGTCATCTTCGATGACAATCACCGCAGCCTTGGCCTTCTTCGCCGCTCTCTGGGCGAGCGTCCTGAAAAGAAAGGAGTCCAGATTGAAGCAAGTCAGATACAAGATAAAAACAGCAAGATTGAAGAACTACAAGAGCACCGAGGAAACTTACTCTTCTTCCTCCTCGTCGGAGCTGAGCGCGGAAAGATCAAAGTCCGGCTCCCTTCCGGTGCGGCGAGGCGGAGGAGTAGGATCCCTTGCCCGCTTGGCGGGGGCGGTGGCGGTGGCCCGGGAAGATCCCGCTCCAGTTGTCGCTGCTGCGTGGGGCGCTCCCGCGGCAACATTGCTTGCCGCGGTAGAGCGCGTCGCACGGCTTGGCGGCTGTTGACCCGGCTGCCGCCCCGCTACGTCCGCGGCCCTGCGAAGACGCCTTCTTGGCGGGGCCGGGGGCTCCGCCTGCGGCAAGCCTTCTGAAGGCTCGGGCTCTTCTTCGCCGGCCTCGCTCGGCTCAGCTTCAGAACCGGCAGGCTCTTCCTCACCAATGAACGCCGCACGCTCGGCGAGGTTTGCCGCCTCTGCAGCCTCCGCCTCCTCCACAGTGAACCCGAACGCGCCCGCGGCAGCTGCGGCCGCAACCTCTTCCGCCCTAGTGGCGATGCGCTGCAGCTCCTCGTCGGTGGTGTTACGGGTGAGGCTCTTCTGCTCGTCAGCGTGGACCGGCACTTCTTCCAAGTTGTCGAAGAACGCTTGCACGACGCCATCCGCAGGCTCTTGCCAAGTTGGAACGATTCCGTGTGAATCGCACAACGGCATCATGGCGCGGATCCGGTCAAGCGAAGAATTGTTGCACAATGGAACGACGCCCCTCGGCAGCGTGAATGGGTGCTGGGGGTCGCGTTTGAACAACTCCAGGAGCATTGCATCCAGCTCCAAGAAGGTGAATTTGTAGTTGAGGCCCGGCCGCAGCCTCATGATGTCCGCCGAGTTCTTGAATTCCCAGGCGGGCCTCCCCCTCTCCTACAGGGGGGCGATGCGGCGGCGGAGGAAATCTGCGCCTACAGCACCTACAGTGAGCCCGGCAAGCCTGAGGCGAAGGATCCTAGTAATGGCGATCTTCAGCCTCTCGTCTTCTAGGGCCACGTTGCTCCAGTCATTGCCGCGCACTATTGGAGCTTGGCGCACGACAGTGAAGGGCTGCGGATTCTCCTCGACGATCCAGCACCACTCCGCTCTCCACTCCTCCCACTTGCTGCGGAGCTCACCCTCCAAGTACGCCTCCTTCTTGCCGACTCTCAAGATCCAGGCGATCCCTCCGGCAAGCGGCTCTCCTCTCCTACCCGAGGTATGAAGAAGTGGCGGAAAAGGGCAACATTGGGGTGGACTCCGACAAAGTTTTCACACAAATGTGCGAAAACTGCCATGGTCAGAACGGCGTTGGGGGTGAAATCAAGGAGGCGGAAGCCGTAGTGTTCATGATATCGCAAAAGAACTCTGAGAAGGGCGGGCAGAGCCCGCAATAAAAGAACAGCGCGAAGAATGGGTACCCGTTTGGAGCCAGTTCCGAAGCAGTGGCCGGGAGTACCCTCGTGCGCGGATGCGCCCGCGTCTCCGTCGCCCAAAAGAGGTAGAAGTACTCCCTCAGCTCCTTCACGCCGAGCTGGGGGGAGAAGATCGCCCGCTCCTTCCGCAGCGCCGCAAGCCGCTGCGCCTCGGCCGACTTCACGCCCTTTCCCTTGTCGGCTTTCGGAGCCATGGCGGAGGTGGTGGGGGAGGTCGACGGCGTTGGTGATGCTGGTGGCAATGGGGGGCGGAGTGCTGCTCTCTCGGCTTCAAGAAGAAGGGGGGAGCGCTCGGGGTTCGTGAAGACGGAGTAGTAGCAACCAGCGAGGTGGAACGCACTGCCCCTGTTTCCTCTGCTTATAAAGAGGGACGGGGCGGACGTTTCGCCCTTCCGAATAAAGAACCCCACGATCTGTCCCACGACGCCGCATTCAACGTGTGCCGTTAGGGGAGAGCACGGTGGATACGGAGCGAGATTCGGTGTGGCCCAGTCCGCGTGTGCCCGTGCCCTGTCTTGGGCCTAGCCCAACAGCGCTCGGCACCGTGTCTGGCCCAGGCCCGGTGGCTCCTGTCGGTGTACTAGAATAGGGGTACCCTAGTACCCCGAACTTGTGCACGGGAAGTTGCAGCACCCCGCGGCAAGGCTTGCCGGGCTAACACCAAGATCCTCCGTGGTTCCCTTGGAGCCATTCAAGAACAAAGTATTTAAGCTTAGGAGACAAGGCCCCGGCAAGAGGAGCTTGCCGGGAAGGCCAACCGAGGCACTCCAAGGAACTTGCTGCAACGCACCACGCGCTCCGGCAAGGCAACAAGGCCCCGGCAAGAGGAGCTTGCCGGGAAGACCAACCAAGGTACCTCGAGGCCCGGTGAGCGACAAGCCTCCGGACCCGACAAGATAACAGCAGCGGCAAGGCGCTTGCCGCGGCAGGCGGTCACTATGTGCCCACGCTCCAGCGCATCCACCAACGTGTCGCTCTGGGGGCCTCTCTAGGCGCGCGTGGCGGGAGGCTGTGCAGCCAGCGGTGCGCAGTGGCATGCGAAGCTGACGAGATCGCCATCATGGCGAACGGTGGTGCCCCTAACGGTCCTTTTTTGCACTGTTTGGGCGACTCAGACGGGCATTTAATGCCCTTGTCCCCTGCCGTCAGGGTTAGGTAGGGTGCACTATACAAGTAACTGTACCAACCACCTCACTTTTTACATTTGTACCCTTCTCTGCGTTGCCACCTGTCGGTGACCCCTTTAGTGTATAAAAGGAGGCCCATGCGCAACGTAGAGGGGGTTCGTTTTGGTTCGACTGGTTCGCGAAGCTCGATCCATTCGTAACCCAGAAAAACACTACGCTCTCTCTCTAGAGCAAGAACACAAGATAATCAAACAAGCAGCAGTAGTAGTGTTATCTCTCCGGAGAGCTCCGAAGCTGGGTAAACTGCTCGTGTGCTTCGCCTCGATCTGCT
>NC_041380.1:311583101-311636155 GCF_002162155.2 Triticum dicoccoides | reverse complement strand
GGTGTTCGTGGATCAGTTTCCCCCGACAGATGCATTACGGAATGAGTAAAGATACTTGCCGGTAACGAGATTGAACTAGGTATGAAGATAATGACGATCGAATCTCGGGCAAGTAACATACCGATGACAAAGGGAACAACGTATGTTGTTATGCGGTTTGACCGATAAAGATCTTCGTAGAATATGTAGGAGCCAATATGAGCATCCAGGTTCCGCTATTGGTTATTGACCGGAGATGTGTCTCGGTCATGTCTACATAGTTCTCGAACCCGTTGGGTCCGCACGCTTAAACGGTCGATGACGATTTGTATTATGAGTTATGTGATTTGATGATCAAAGTTTGTTCGGAGTCCCGGATGAGATCAAGGACATGACGAGGAGTCTCTAAATGGTCTAGAGGTAAAGATTCATATATAGGACGATGGTATTTGGACACCAGAAGTGTTCCGGGTGATACCGGGTCACCGGAAGGGGTTACAGGCAACCCCCGGAAAATATATGGGCTTAGTGGGCCAAGTAAGGGAGCACACCAGCCCACAAGGGGCTGGTGCACCCCCTATAGGGCCAGCCACGTGGGGAGAAAGGGAAAAGAGAGGAGGAAAAGGATACTTCCTTCCCCTCCCCCTCCTTCCTTTCCCCCTTATCCAAATATGGTAAGGGGGGCCAAACTGGACTAGGGGCCCAAGTAGGATTCCTCCTACTTGGGCACTCCATAGGCTGCCTCCCTCCCTCTCCCTCCTTTATATACGTGGGGAGGGCACCCCTAGAACACACATCAATTGTTCCTAGCCGTGTGCGGCGCCCCCCTCCACAGTTAACACCTCGATCATATCTTCATAGTGCTTAGGCGAAGCCCTGTGCCGGTAACTTCATCATCCCAATGCCACGCCGTCGTGCTGACGAAACTCTCCCTCGTCCTCAACTGGATCAAGAGCTAGAGGGACGTCATTGTGCTGAACGTGTGCTGAACACGAAGGTGCCGTACGTTTGGTACTTGGATCGGTTGGATCATGAAGACGTTCGAATACATCAACCGCGTTACTAAATGCTTCCACTTTCGGTCTACTAGGGTACGTGGACACACTCTCCCCACTCATTGCTATGCTTCTCCTAGATAGATCTTGTGTGATCGTAGGAATATTTTTGAAATACTACGTTCCCCAACAAGACTGTCAGAACATACACATTTCTTCTTTCTAGATGGTTACTATGGTTTTTCCCAAATACCTATGACACAGGAGGATCATGAAAAAACTACTCGTCTTGAATTGGGAGATGTGTTACTTTATGGTTAATGAAGGTATTGTCTTGGGGCATAAGATCTCTGAAAGAGGTATTGAAGTTGATAAAGCTAAAGTGTATGCTATTGAAAAAAGGTCGTGTCCTAAAGATATCAAAGGTATAAGAAGTTTCCTTGGTTGTGTTGGTTTCTATAGGAGATTTATTAAAGACTTCTCTAAAATTTCTAGGCCTCTTGCAAAAATATGTTCCATTTGTTTTTTATTATGATTGTGTAGAAGCATTTGAAATCCTTAAGAAAGCCTTAATTTCTACACCTATTATTCAACCACATGATTGGAACCTATCCTTTGAAATTATGTGTGATGCTAGTGATTATGATGTTGGTGTTGTTCTAGGACATTGATAAGAAATTAAATGTTATCCATTATGTTAGTAAAACTCTAGACAGTGGTCAAAGAAATTATACTACTAATGAAAAAGAATTTTTAGCAGTTGTATTTGTTTGTGACAAGTTCAGATCTTATATTTTTGATTCTAAGGTAACTGTTCACACTGATCATGTTGCTATTAAATATCTTATGGAAAAATGCTAAACCTAGACTTATTAGGCAGGTTCTCTTGATACAAGAATTTGATTTACATATTATTGATAGAAAGGGAGATGAGAACCCCATAGCAGACAACTTGTCTAGGTTAGAAAATATTCTTGATGACCCACTACCTATTGATGATAGCTTTCCTGATGAACAGTTAGCTGTTATAAATGAGCATAACATTTTGAATAGAGCTATCATTGGATATGGCCACCTTATCAAGGCCAAGTACCTTACCCTTGGAGTTATCTTCAAAAGTCACATACTTGCATGGACCATCATTTTTGGCAAGCTCACAGAACATTTCTTTATCTCCGGTCATGTGATCGGTACATCCACTATCAAGAATCCATTCCTTTCCTCCAGACATGTAATTGTGAAGATTTTCCATGGATTAAGGTTCCTCATAGTCTTCTCGTATTCAATGTCAAATTCTTCGTCTTAATCATAATAACCATGCTCAACATCATCATCAACATGCATATGATCATCACCTAGGTCAAGTGACTCGTTAGAATTTCGACCATGACAATGTTCAAGTTTTTCAATTCTAATAGCTTCTATAATGATGTTTCCAATGGTTCTAACATCTCCTTTAGCACGCATAAGATCTCGAAGCTCAAAAAGACATTCATCAAATTTAGGATCACTAGGATCCATCTTATGTAAAGCAATGGTATTTTCAAGAATCACATTAAGGCTCTTTAGAGAATAATTAGGATAGAGCATCTCAAGATTCTTCCACAAAGTGTAAGCACATTCAAAGTTCTGCACTTGTCTAAGCACAATATTTGGTAATCCTTTAATGATAAGATTGATAGTTCTAAGATTATGAAGCATATCAATTTCCTCTTCATGAGTAGGATGCAAGGTATCAATAGGAAGCCCATAAGGAGTATGAACATACTTGCTCAAGTTAAATCTATCAAAGATATCAAGCATTTCATCTCTCCAAAAGTTACAGTATTCTCCATTGAGAATGGGCACACTACAACTAAGACTCCCCAAAGTAGACTCATCCATTTTCCTCCAAAGGTGATTAAACCAAAGCTATGGAGACCAAAGCTCTGATACCAATTGAAAGATCGAGAAAATGGGTCTAGAGGGGGGGTTAGACCCTAAACAAGATAAAGTTGTAGTTTTTTATTTTCTTTAAGTTCTAGTTGATTTTAGCACATGTTAAGGCGCACAAGAGACATTTCACACAAGAATACAAAGAGTATAAGCAGCGGAAAGAGTAAAGCATGCAAGTGCAAGAATGTAAATGGATGGGAATTGGAAAGTGCAAACACAATGGAGACGTGGAGATTTTTGGTGTGGTTCTGATAGGTGGTGCTATTGTACGTCCATGTTGATGGAGACTTCAACCCAGGAAGGGTAACGGTTGCGCGAGTACACGGAGGGCTCCACCCACGAAGGGTCCACAAAGAAGCAACCTTGTCTATCCCACCATGGTCGTCATCCACTGATACATCCATTCTGCATCATGCTTTTTATATCAATATTTATTGCATTATGGACTGTTACTACACATTATGTCACAATACTTATGCCTTTTCTCTCTTATTCTATAAGGTTTGCACGAAGTTGGAGAATGTCGGCAACTGGAATTCTGGGCTGGAAAAGGAGCAAATATTAGAGACCTATTCTGCACAAATCCAAAAGTCCTGAAACTCCAAGGAAGTCGGTTTTGGAATATATAAAAAATATTGGGCGAAGAAAGCACCAGAGGGGGGCCACCCACCATCCACGAGGGTGGGGGTGCGCCCTACCCCCTGGGCGCACCCCCTGTCTCGTGGGCCCCCTGGCAGGCCTCCGATGCCCATCTTTTGCTATATGAAGTCTTTCGCCCTGGAAAAAATCAGAAGGAAGCTTTTGGGACGAAGTGTCGCCGTCTCGAGGCGGAACCCTGTCGGAACCAATCTAGGGCTCCGGCGGAGCTGTTCTGCTGGGGAAACATCCCTTCGGGAGGGGGAGATCATCACCATCGTCATCACCATCGATCCTCTCATCGGGAGGGGGTCAATCTCCATCAACATCTTCACCAGCACCATCTCCTCTCAAACCCTAGTTCATCTCTTGTATCCAATCTTTGTCTCAAAACCTCAGATTGGTACCTGTGGGTTGCTAGTAGTGTTGATTACTCCTTGTAGTTGATGCTAGTTGGTTTATTCAATGGAAGATTATATGTCCAGATCCTTTATGCATATTAATACCCCTCTGATTATGAACATGAATATGATTTGTGAGTAGTTACGTTTGTTCCTGAGGACATGGGAGAAGTCTTGCTATAAGTAGTCATGTGAATTTGGTATTCGTTCGATATTTTGATGAGATGTATGTTGTCTCTCCTCTAGTGGTGTCATGTGAATGTCGAGTACATGACACTTCACCATTATTTGGGCCTAGGGGAAGGCATTGGGAAGTAATAAGTAGATGATGGGTTGCTAGAGTGACAGAAGCTTAAACCCTAGTTTATGTGTTGCTTCGTAAGGGGCTGATTCGGATCCACATGTTTCATGCTATGGTTAGGTTTGCCTTAATACTTATTTTGTAGTTGTGGATGCTTTCCAGAGGGGTTAATCATAAGTGGGATGCGTGTCCAAGTAAGGGCAGTACCCAAGCACCGGTCCACCCACATATCAAATTATCAAAGTAACGAACGCGAATCATATGAGTGTGATGAAAACTAGCTTGATGATAATTCCCATGTGTCCTCGGGAGCGCTTTCCTTTATATAAGAGTTTGTCCAGGATTTTCCTTTGCTACAAAAAGGATTGGGCCACCTTGCTGCACCTTGTTTACTTTTATTACTTGTTACCTGTTACAAATTACCTTATCACAAAACTATCTGTTACCGATAATTTCAGTGCTTGCAGAGAATACCTTACTGAAAACTGCTTGTCATTTCCTTCTGCTCCTCGTTGGGTTCGACACTCTTACTTATCGAAAGGACTATGATAGATCCCCTATACTTGTGGGTCATCATCCACGAAGGACATGCCTCACTCGGGTAGATCTTCACGAAGTAGGCGATCTCCTTGCCCTTACAAACTTCTTGGTTCAACTCCACATCATGTGGAGGCTCCCAAGCGACACCAAACCAGTCTAGGAGACACCACTCTCCAACAGGTAATAGGAGGTGTGTTGATGATGAAGTCCTTGCTCTTATGCTTCAAATGATAGTCTCCCCAACACTCAACTCTCTCACATAGATTTGAATATGGTGGAAGAGGGATTTGAGTGGAAAGAAACTTGGGGAAGGCTAGAAATCAAGATTCAAATGGTAGGATTGGAATCTCTTGATCTCAACACATGAGTAGGTGGTTCTCTCTAAGAAAATGAATGGCAGGAGTGTAGGCATGTTCTGATGGCTCTCCCCTCTAACAAAGAAGGGGTGGAGGGGTATATATAGCATCCACACAAAATCTAACTGTTACACACTTTTGACCCATCTCGGTGGCACTGATCAGGAAACTCGATGGCACCTATCTATGTAAAAATGTGAATGTTTGGAATCTCAGTGAGACCGATTAGAACAACTCGGATGAACTGCTGTGCAATGGCTAGGGCAAAACCGCATCTCGGTGGCACCGATTTCATCAACTCGATGGGACCGAAGCGAAGCAGTAAGGCAACAGAGAGTTGGCAAGCCATCTCGGTGGTACCTATTACAATTCTCGGTCAGAGCAAAATAATCGCAACAAGGCAACAGAGAGTGGGCAAGGCCATCTCGGTGGGACTGAGATCCATATCGATGGATCCAATTTGTTAGGGTTTTGGCAGTGGCTAAGTCCAAATGAATTCGGTGGATCCAGGTAGGAAATATCCGTGGGGCCGAGTTGGAATTTAGGGTTTGGACATATTTGGATAGAGAAAGTGGTTGAGGGTTTTGGAGCAATATCACTAAGCACTTGAGCAACTAGGTCATCAAGCAACACCTCATCCCCTTTTAATAGTATTGGCTTTCCTATGGACTCAATGTGATCTTGGATCACTAAAACGAAATGTAGAATCTTGAGATTTTTCCAATCCTTGTCCTTAGCATTTTGAGGGGTTCCACATCCTCTTGTCCTTGCCACGCCACTGTTGAACTTATCTGAAATATACTAGATAAAACTATTAATCCAACAAAAGATATGTTGACATTAATTACTAGAACCACCAAGGGAGCACTTGCGCTTTCACAGTGGATCCACCCCATGAAGAAGCTAAGAAGATCTATGAAGAACCTGAGCTACCACATCATCTGATGCAAGCCCTTATGAAGCCATTGGCTGAAGGAGAAGCTCCAAGGACAACCTTCCTTGTGAAGGATTTGCTCTATGTGCCAAGAGTAGTCTATCATATTCTGGTCAAAACCCTCAGTCCAATCAAAGGTCACAGCTCCAATACCGAAGAAATTGTGGGAGTCATGAAGAAACTGTTGTTCCACATCATACATGGTTCTCCTATCAACATTCCTGATTTCTTCATGAGAAGTTTGGTCACAGTGGCCCAATCACCTTTTGATCTGAAGCCGTATGCTCCATGGATCATGAGATTCATCAGATTCCGGTCCACATTTCATTATAAGGCTGATTATTAGAATCAACTAAGCTATCGGCCACAAGTTGAAGTTCTTCATAGCACTATTTCTTTAGTTCCTGGCAAGGGCAAGGCTGAAATTAATGAAGGAATTTGTACCCTTGATGGACAATTTTGTCAGTCTGTCTCAAACTCCACTGCTGATGAAACTGCCAGGTAGGACACTGCTGCAAAAGCGTCAGGACCATCTTCTTCACCAGAAGCATCACGTGTCATGACTGGCTTTGAACTCCTCATAAGCTTGCACCAGAAAGTTGATAAGAATCTCTGTTGGTTTAAGCGTTGGTTTGCTGCAATTCAAGCAACATGACTGTGACGCATAACGTCGTGCACAGGAACTGCTACTATGCCCACGACATATTTGACAGAACATGGGCTGTCGGGGATATACCCCGCGGTATGACCCGGCTGGGACTTGGCGTTTCATCGGTAACCCTCCCGAATACTGGCGACTCACTGATGACCCGGCAGGGCCTGGTGACTCACTGGTGACCCGGCAGGTGGTTCAGACGATTGACAAGACCCAACGGCCCAGAAGGTGGCTCGTGGGAAGGCCGGCTCATATTATGGTGGGCCGACTTAAGAGGAAAGGCATGAGGAATATTTCCCTTACAAGGAAGCAAGACACGGACTTGTATCCGACTTGTAATAGAAGATAGACTAGTCATAATCCTACTAGGACTCCACATGTAACCCGCCCCTCCAACTTATATAAGGAGGGACAGGGCACCCCAACAGGGACAAGTTTCACAAGTTGAGACAGACAAATCAATAGCTCTCGAGATAGAGGTAGCGAGATAGCACCCTTGTAATCGTGAGCATTGATACGTCTCCGTCGTATCTACTTTTCCAAACACTTTTGCCCTTGTTTTGGACTCTGACTTGCATGATTTGAATGGAACTAACCCGGACTGACGCTGTTTTCAGCAGAATTGCCATGGTGTTATTTATGTGCAGAAACAAAATTCTCAGAATGACCTGAAACTTCACGGAGATTATTTTTGGAAATAACAAAAAATACTGGCAAAAGACCAAGACCAGGGGGACACACCCTAGCCACGAGGGTGGGGGGTGCCTGCCCCCCTAGGCGCGCCTGCCCCCCTAGGCGCGCCCCCTACCTCGTGGGCCCCCTGGAGCTCCTTCGACCTCAACTCCAACTCTATATATTCACTTTCGGGGAGAGAAAAATCAGAGAGAAGGATTCATCACGTTTTACGATATGGAGCCGCCGCCAAGCCCTAAAACCTCTCGGGAGGGCTGATCCGGAGTCCGTTCGGGGCTCCGGAGAGGGGAATCCGTCGCTGTCATCATCATCAACCATCCTCCATCACCAATTTCTTGATGCTCACCGCCGTGCGTGAGTAATTCCATCGTAGGCTTGCTGGACGGTGATGGGTTGGATGAGATTTATCATGTAATCGAGTTAGTTTTGTTAGGGTTTGATCCCTAGTATCCACTATGTTCTAAGATTGATGTTGCTATGACTTTGCTATGCTTAGTGCTTGTCACTAGGGCCCGAGTGCCATGATTTCAGATCTGAACCTATTATGTTTTCATGAATATATGTGAGTTCTTGATCCTATCTTGCAAGTCTATAGTCACCTACTATGTGTTATGATCCGGCAACACCGAAGTGACAATAATCGGGACCACTCCCGGTGATGACCGTAGTTTGAGGAGTTCATGTATTCACTATGTGTTAATGCTTTGGTCCAGTACTCTATTAAAAGGAGGCCTTAATATCCCTTAGTTTCCGCTAGGACCCCGCTGCCACGGGAGGGTAGGACAAAAGATGCCATGCAAGTTCTTTTCCATAAGCACGTATGACTATATTCAGAATACATGCCTACATTGCATTGATGAATTGGAGCTAGTTCTGTGTCACCCTAGGTTATGACTGTTACATAATGAACCGCATCCGGCATAATTCTCTATCACCGATCCATTGCCTACGAGCTTTCCAAATATTGTTCTTCGCTTATTTACTTTTCCGTTGCTATTGCTATCATCACTACAAAATACCAAAAACATTACTTTTACTACCGTTACCACTACTATCATATTACTTTGCCACTAAATACTTTGCTGCAGATATTAAGTTTCCAGGTGTGGTTAAATTGACAACTCAGTTGCTAATACTTGAGAATATTCTTTGGCTCCCCTTGTGTTGAATCAATAAATTTGGGTTTAATACTCTACCCTCGAAAACTGTTGCGATCCCCTATACTTGTGGGTTATCAAGACTATTTTCTGGCGCCGTTACCGGGGAGCATAGCTCTATTCTTTGAGTCACTTGGGATTTATATCTGCTTATCATTATGAAGAACTTGAAAGATCCAAGAACCAAGATTTATGCCTCAACTACGAGGGGAGATAAGGAACTGCCATCTAGCTCTGCACTTGATTCACCTTCTGTTTTCAGTAAGCTTGCGAAACCTAAACCTGCTTCTGCTATTGATTCTGATATGTCGCATGTTATTCATGATGCCACTTCTGCTATGCATGATACTTATGATGAAACTACTTCTATGCTTGATACTACTATGCAACTTGGTGAATTTCTTGATGAACAACTTGCTAGGGCTAGAGAGAATGAAATTATTGAAACTGATAATATTGATGAAAGTGATGATGAAGACTCTCCCCCTAAGGAATTGCATGTTGTTCCTGAGGGTTATGTTATGGATGAAGACGCTACTAGAGCTATTTTAGCTTGCAATGATAGATATGATCTAAAGAGGTTATTAGCTAAATGGAAGTGGCAATCCCTTAATGCTAGAATGAAACCTGACCCTGCTATTGCTACTTCACCTATCTATGTTACTGATAAGGATTATGAATTCTCTATTGATCCTGATATACTTACTTTGGTTGAATCTGATCCTTTTTATGGCTATGAATCTGAAACTGTTGTGGCACATCTTGCTAAATTAAATGATATATCTACCCTGTTCGCTAATGATGAGAGAACTCGCTACTTTTATATCCTTAAACTATTTCCGTTCTCATTAAAGGGTGATGCTAAAATATGGTTTAATTCTCTTGATCATGGTTGTGTGCGTAGTCCCCAGGATATGATTTATTACTTCTCTACTAAATATTTCGATGCTCATAAGAAACAAGCTGCTTTAAGGGATATATATAATTTTGTGCAAATTGAAGAGGAGAGTCTCCCACAAGCTTGGGGGAGGCTTCTCCAATTACTTAATGCTTTGCCTGATCATCCTCTTAAGAAAAATGAAATACTTGATATCTTTTATAATGGACTAACCGATGCTTCCAGAGACTACCTGGATAGTTGTGCTAGTTCTATTTTCAGGGAAAGAACACCGGATGAAGCTGAAATTCTATTGAATAATATGTTGACAAATGAAAATAATTGGACACTTCCTGAGCCAACTCCTAAGCCTATTCCTAAACCAACTCCGAAGAAAAGGGGTGTTCTATTTCTCAGTCCTGAAGATATGCAAGAGGCAAAGAAATCCATGGAAGAAAAGGGTATTAAAGCTGAAGATGTTAAGAATTTACCTCCTATTGAGAAATACATGGTCTTAATTTACCGCCTATTGAAGAAACACATGGTCTTGATAACCCGACACAGGTAGTAAAGGTAAATTCTCTCTATAGATATGATAAAGCTGAAATCCCATTTACTAAGTTTGCTAGCCATGCTTAGATGAGTTTGATAAATTTATGGTTATTCAAGAAGACTTCAATGCTTATTTTGGTAGAGAATTAAAACGCAGTGCTGATATGCTTGAACACTTGGGTGATTATATGGCTAATGTCAAAGGTGAACTTAAACTTATTAGTAAACATGCTTCTATGGTTACCACTCAAGTAGAACAAGTACTTAAAGCTCAAAATGATTTGCTCAATGAATTGAATAGTAAGAATAAGGACTATGCTGTTAGAGTGGCTACAAGAACTGGTAAGATGACTCAGGAACCTTTGTATCCTGAAGGCCACCCTAAGAGAATTGAGCAAGATTCTCACAAAAATAATATAGATGCACCTAGTCCTTCTAAGAGGAAGAAAAAGAAGAATGATAGGACTTTGCAGGCTTCTAGTGAACCTATTACTGAAACACACGAGAATCCAAATGATATTTCTATTTCTGATGCTGAAACACAATCTGGTAATGAACCTGAAACTAGTGATAATGTTAATGGTAATGTTCATGTTGATGCGCAACCTAGCAATTATAATGATATAGAAATTGAACCTACTGTTGATCTTGATAACCCACAATCAAAGAATCAACATTATGATAAGAGAGACTTTGTTGCTAGGAAACATGGTAAAGAAAGAGAGCCTTGGGTTCAAAAACCCATGCCTTTTCCTCCCAAACCATCCAAGAAAAAGGATGATGAGGATTTTGAGTGCTTTGCTGAAATGATTAGACCTATCTTTTGCGTATGCGACTAACTGATGTGCTCAAAATGAATCCTTATGCTAAGTATATGAAAGATATTGTTACTAATAAAAGAAAGATACCGGAAGCTGAAATTTCCACCATGCTTGCTAATTATACTTTTCAGGGTGGAATACCAAAGAAACATGGAGATCCAGGAGTACCCACTATACCATGCTCCATTAAAAGAAACTATGTTAAAACTGCTTTATATCGTAGACTTGATTTGAATAAGTTGACACCTACTGAAATATCTTTGCAAATGGCTGATAAATCAACTGCTATACCTATCGGTATTTGTGAGGATGTGCCTTTTGTGGTTGCAAACGTTACTATTTTAATGGACTTTGTTATTCTTGATATTACCGAGGACGATAGTATGTCTATTATTCTTGGAAGACCCTTTTTAAATACTGTAGGGGCTGTTATTGATTGCAACAAGGGCAATGCCACTTTTCATGTTAATGGCAATGAGCATACGGTACACTTTCCGAGGAAACAACCTCAAGTCCACAGTATCAATTCTATTGGAAAAATTGCATCGATTATTTTTGGAGGTTTTGAATTTCCTATGCCTACTGTCAAGAAGAAATATGATATTCTTATTGTTGGGGATGTGCATATCCCCATTGAGGTAACCTAGTGTTATTCGAAAATTCTCCAGTTCCATGTTATTCGGAATGAGTTTGTTAACAAGACTCGATCAACCTTGTTAATGGATTCCTTTTGATGATCATGAGATGGATGAAGTTAGAAAGCACAACCCCCCTGTACCCTCCTTTTACTTTCTGTTATTTATCTTAAATAAAGCAAAAATAGTAATTTCTGTCTGTTTTCTAATTATCCGTGCAATATAAAAATACCCCGAAAATAGAAGTTCTCCAAATGCCCTGAAATTTAAATATGATTATTTCTGGAATATTTGAGAATATTTTGCACTAAGAACACAGAAGGGGGGCATCCACCTGGCCACGAGGGTGGAGGTCGCGCCCTACCCCCTGGGCGCGCTCCCTGCCTCGTGGCCCACGGTGGCCCTCCTCTAGTTATTACTGCACCCACACACTCCTTCCTCCCACAAACACAATTATCCAGCTCAAGCACGAGTTCTAGCTCATTTTGCTGCGATTTTCCATCTCCTTGCTCAAAGCACCTCTCACAAAACTGCTTTGGGGGATTGTTCCTTGGTATGTGACTCCTCCAATGGTCCAATTAGTTTTTGTTCTAGTACTTTATTCATTGCATATTTTTGCTGCTTAGGTGACCCTGTTTTTGAGCTTGCATGTCAAATTTATATGGTCAACAGTAGTTTTGGTGCACGATATTGCCTCTAGGCACTTGTAGGAGTAGTTGCTATCAATTTTGTTAAGTTTGGTTTACTTTTATTTGAAGTTACTAAAAATTTCAGAAATTTTTCAAAGTAAGAAATATGCTTAGGAAAATGTACCAAGGTGGTTCTTCAAGGAAGCAAGGACCCAGGCTTGCGATGCGTAATGCTGACGATGAGCCACCATGGAACGCTCCAGTGCGGCCCTGTGAATGGCCTTTGGAGGACTTTATGGATTGAGCGGGAATCAAGGAAGAATTTAACGCATATTTGTGTAACGCTGATCTTGTGAGCTTCGAGGAGGAAAAGTGCCACCAGTACCACTATCTCACTAGTTCCTTTGTGAGGAGGCAAAAGGGAGATATTCTATAACCAGAGAGGAGGCGGAAGAGTATAAGAGGAGAGCTGAGATAGCTCGCCTCCAAGCTGCAGCCCATGATGCAATGACTGCTGCATCTCAGTACGACCCCAACTACAACTTTGGATATCCACCAGGCCATCCGTGGCATTAGACCAACTTAGGCTAAAAGCCTAAGCTTGGGGGAGTACGTATTTCCCACCGACATTACATTCATGTTCACACACTCATTGCTAGTTGTCGGTGCTCATACTTTTTCATTGTATCATCCATGCTAGTTTATTTACCCTTTTTTGCTTTCCTCTTGTGTGTTTAATAAACCTTAAGAAAACCCCCCAAAAATTAGTTGTAGCTTTTAGCTAGTTTTAATTTCCATGCTTGTAGTAGTAATTAAAAAGAAAACCCAAAAAGATTTCTTGTTCTTCTTTTTGCTTGTTGGGAGCTTTCCCGTGTAAATAGTTTTACTTCTTTTCTTTTCTTTGGGGGTCGATAGGATAAGACCATGATTAAATTGTTAAAGCGGCTCTTTTATGCATTATTGTTGATCTGAAAAAAGAGCCCATATTGCCTTGTCTTCTCCTGTTTATTGAATGCTTGCAGATTCCAGCTTAGTCCAATGCACACGCACTATTATTATTATCCACATTGTTCGGTTGTGCAAGTGAAAGGCAATTATGACGATATATGATGGACTGATTGAGATGGGAGAAGCTGGTATGAACTCGACCTCTCTTGTTTTTGTAAATATGATTAGTTCATCATTCCTGATTCGGCCTATTATGAATAAACATGTTTGCAATGACAACTAGAGATCATAGTTTCTTGTGCCATGCTTAATTAGCTAGGAGCCTATAATGGTTTACCTTGCGTGCCAACATGCTATTAAAATGGTTGTGATGTGGTATGATAGGGTGGTATCCTCCTCTGAATGATTTAAGTGACTTGACTTGGCACATGTTCACGAATGTAGTTGAAACCAGAACAACATAGCCTCTACGATATTTATGTTCCTTGTGCATTATATCCTACTCATGCTTGCACTCGGTGTTGATTAATTTTAATGCATGTTCATGACTGTTGTCGCTCTCTAGCTGGTCACTTCCCAGTCTTTTTCTAGCCTTCACCTGTACTAAGAGGGAATACTGCTTGTGCATCCAATACCATAAACCCCAAAGTTATTCCATATGAGTCCACCATACCTACCTATATACGGTATCTACCTGTCGTTCCAAGTAAATTTGTATGTGCCAAACTCTAAACCTTCAAATAAACATTCTGTTTTGTATGCTCGAATAGCTCTTGTATCAACTAGGGATGTCCGTATCTTCCATGTTAGGCGGGTTATTCTCAAGAGGAGTGGACTCCGCTCCTCATTCACGAGAAAATGGCTAGTTACCGGGATGCCCATTCCCATGCTTTATGCAAATAAAATCAAAATAATTGCAAACAAACTCCCCCTGGGACTCTTGTTAGTTGGAGGCACTCATTGTTTTGATCAAGCCATGGATTTATGCTTGTTGGTGGAGGGGGAGTATAAACTTTACCATTATGTTTGGGAACCGCCTATAATGTGTGTAGCATGGAAGATATCGCCATCTCTTGGTTGTTATGTTGACAATGAAAGTATATCGCTCAAAATATTTCAAAACCGAGCTCTAGCGGCTCTACAAATCCCTGCTTCCCTCTGCGAAGGGCGTATCTATTTACTTTCATGTTGAGTCATCATCCTCTTATTAAAAAGCACCAGTTGGAGAGCACCACTGTCATTTGCATTCATTACTGTTAGTTTACATTGAGTATGACTTGACTGGATCTCTTTTACCATGAATTACAATGACTAGTCAGTCCTTGATCTTTAAAGGTGCTCTGCATTTATGTTTTGCGGTCTTAGAAAGGGCTAGCGAGATACCATCTTGTTATATCATATTATGATTGTTTTGAGAAAGTGTTGCCATCCAAGATTTATTATTATTGCTCGCTAGTTGATTATGCCATTGATATGAGTAAACATGAGACCTATGCGTTATTGTGAATATGGTTAGTCTATAATCTTTGCTGAAAACATGAATGCTGGCTTTACAAATTTACAACAACAAGAGCAAATAGAGTTCGTAAAAGTTTTTCTTTATCACTTTCAGTTTATCAACTGAATTGCTTGAGGACAAGCAAGGATTTAAGCTTGGGGGAGTTGATACGTCTCCATCGTATCTACTTTTCCAAACACTTTTGCCCTTGTTTTGGACTCTAACTTGCATGATTTGAATGGAACTAACCCGGACTGACGTTGTTTTCAGCAGAATTGCCATGGTGTTATTTATGTGCAGAAACAAAAGTTCTCGGAATGACCTCAAACTTCACGGAGATTATTTTTGGAAATAATAAAAAATACTAGCAAAAGATCAAGACCAGGGGGCCCACACCCTAGCCACGAGGGTGGGGGACGCGCCTGCCCCCATGGGCGCGACCCCTACCTCGTGGGCCCCCTGGAGCTCCTCCGACCTCAACTCCAACTCTATATATTCACTTTCGGGGAGAAAAAAATCAGAGAGAAGGATTCATCACGTTTTACGATACGGAGCCGCTGCCAAGCCCTAAAACCTCTCGGGAGGGCTGATTTGGAGTCCATTCGGGGCTCCGGAGAGGGGAATCTGTCGCTGTCGTCATCATCAACCATCCTCCATCGCCAATTTCATGATGCTCACCGCCGTGCATGAGTAATTCCATCGTAGGCTTGCTGGACGGTGATGGGTTGGATGAGATTTATCATGTAATTGAGTTAGTTTTGTTAGGGTTTGATCCCTAGTGTCCACTATGTTCCGAGATTGATGTTGCTATGACTTTGCTATGCTTAATGCTTGTCACTAGGGCCCGAGTGCCATGATTTCAGATATGAACCTATTATGTTTTCATGAATATATGCGAGTTATTGATCCTATCTTGCAAGTCTATAGTCACCTACTATGTGTTATGATCCGGCAACACCGAAGTGACAATAATCGGGACCACTCCCGGTGATGACCGTAGTTTGAGGAGTTCATGTATTCACTATGTGTTAATGCTTTGGTCCGGTACTCTATTAAAAGGAGGCCTTAATATCCCTTAGTTTCTGCTAGGACCCCGTTGCCACGGGAGGGTAGGACAAAAGATGTCATACAAGTTCTTTTCCATAAGCACGTATGACTATATTCAGAATACATGCCTACATTACATTGATGAATTGGAGCTAGTTCTGTGTCACCCTAGGTTATGACTGTTACATGATGAACAGCATCCGGCATAATTCTCTATCACCGATCCATTGCCTACGAGCTTTCCATATATTGTTCTTCGCTTATTTACTTTTCCGTTGCTATTGCTATCATCACTACAAAATACCAAAAACATAAGTTTTGCTACCGTTACCACTACTATCATATTACTTTGCTACTAAATACTTTGTTGCGGATATTAAGTTTCCAGGTGTGGTTGAATTGACAACTCAGCTGCTAATACTTGAGAATATTCTTTGGCTCCTCTTGTGTCAAATCAATAAACTTGGGTTGAATACTCTACCCTCGAAAACTGTTGCGATCCCCTATACTTGTGGGTTATCAAGCATCACCATGATCAATATCAATGAAGCAGGATGTAGGCTTTTGCCTCCACCGTGAGGGATCGAACCTGGGTAAAAACCTCGCGTCTCTCGTCCCGCTCAAACCCTCTCAAGCTACCACATATATGCGTTGGCCTCAAGACTAAGTCCTCACACTAAGGAAATCTGCCGTGACAAATCCACGACATGGGCCATACTCTCGCACCTCAAGTCAGAGGAAGAACTTGCTGCTATGATTTTCAAATGAACTTTGATTGGCCCGAACCGCCTAGGAAGAAGTTCAAGAAAACTCAAGTTCCCCCTCTCATGCCGAGCTTGGAGTCTTCATTGCACACCACTGATGAAAATGAGGCTGTTGAAGACACTGATGCTGGTCCCAGTGCTTCACGCGACCCCGACATCGCTGGCGCTCCCTCAACTTCTTCGTGCTGTTTTTCTTCAAGGGCATTAGTCCTCAGTTTCATCTTCTTTTGGTCATATGATGACAAAAGGGGAGAAGTCTGAGTTAGTCTTCAAGTGGGTCGTTACATTGTGCTGCTTTTGCTGAGTTACAACTCTTACACTTCATTTGATTTGCTCTTTGATGAGTTGTAACTTAAATAATTGTTGGTTGTCTGACTTTTTTTGTACTTCATAGATGCATGCTCTGATCTTAAATATATCTGCTCATGCATTCACAGTTTCGTCAGACACCAATTTTCATCATGCATTCATATTCTTCAAATATCTTATGATCATGCATGATTGGATTCCAAGATATGGGGGGAGATCTCCACAATTTCAACCTTCCATGTGCATTTGTAATCCAAAGCAAATTCTTCATATGCACATCTTCAAGGGGAGTTCCTTAATATCTTATAACCAATTTCTTCATACTCTGTACTTACACTTTAATTATTTACTCCCGTTGAAAACCTAACCAATCTATATTCAATCGCCAAAAAGGTGAAGATTGTAAGTTCATCAAGTGCCCCTTAGTGGTTTTGGAGTATTGAAAACAAATAGTTTGAGGGACTAATGTATTTGTGAGTGTACACAGGAGTTATAGCCCCTAGAGATTTAGTTTAACACATGGAAGACGACCCCTAAAAATGGATTTCTTCGAGTGAAGATTTTGGTGATGAAATTGGTATGGCCTTTGAAGAAATTGATGTGAAGACTATGAAGCTTGAGGACTTATGTTTTCGTAGTTTCTTTCTTCTTATTTGAGTCATAGGAAAAACGTATTTTTAAAGGGGGTCTAGGTGAATCATAGTTCACTTTTCCAAAGTGATGCTGTAACATCCCAAAATTCTAAATTTTGGAATGTTATATTAAATAGATAGTTATGATTGGCTGTTTGATTGATTGTGTGAAATTGAGTGAAATTCAAAACTTTTTTTGGAAGTTAAATGAGAGGGAATAAAAGGACTTTCCCAAACTTTCATTTTACATTTATGATCTCCATGAGTTCAAATTCTTTTCAGATACAAAACCCTAGAGAGAAGATGAAATGACTTCTTCCATTTAAATAAATGAAAAGAGTTTTTAAAATATTTGAATTTTATTTGTAAATATTTTTCCAACTCAGAAACTTTATGCAACTCAATAATTTTCACGAGAGAAGATAAAATGACTTCTTCAAATTATATGAAATATTAGTTGGAAGTTTCAAAGAAACCAAATTTAACGCCCCTTTGAAATCATTTTCAATTTGGAGTTATTTTGGTTTTTATTCAAATTATTTTTCTCCAAAAATAAAATATATGGAAAATAGGGTAAAATGATTCCCCACATCAGAAAATTGGAGAGAAATAAATTTGAAATCATTTTGGTATTTTTAAAATTATTTTTATTGTATTTTATTAGAGTAGCAGCACTCTTTGCTTTATTTAAATTTTTGTGGATTTTATTTGACACTAGAAAAATGTTCAAGCTATAGAAAATATTTTTCCTAAAACTTTGATATATAATATGTCTATATATAATTTTACTTTTATTTTCGTTATTCTTTTTATCCCTTTTCTGTTTCCAGAAAAAACCGTGCATGCGCGTGGAACTAACTATCGCCTACGTGCGCAGCATAGTGGCATCGGACGCCCCATCATTTAACTTTTTTCTCTTCTCTCCTACATGGGCCAGGCCCAGCCAGCCTTTTTTTATTTGACCGAATTTTGTTTTAAAAAGGAAAAAAAAACTACAGCCCAGTCGGGCCTAACTTTTAGCCCATGTTTTTTTCAAATTTCATCTACGTACATAGATGTTTAGTTCCACATTGCCTAGCTTTTGAACCATAAACCTCTTTTTCACCTATAAATATAGAGCCTCCAAAAATCATCCGATTCGAGTTAAATCACTATTTTTTGTTTGACTAGATTCATTAAAGAAAAAAAATTCTTCTCTTCGTCGGGACTTCTGAAAATTGTCTACTCTCTTCGAAGTCGTCTTTTCTCTGCCTTATAGAGATATATTTTTTCATTTTTTTCTTTTTATACTTCTATAGTTTATTATTTCTAGATTAGTATGATAGATTAATTAGATTATCAATTAGTCTATGTATTTATACATTAGACCTAGATTTTTGTTTAGCCGTAGCTATTTTTCTTCCGTAAAACAGTTTGGCCCTGATTTTTTAAATAGCCATAACTTTTTAGTCGTTCATCCAAATTAGATGAAACCAGCGTCTATAGTTTTGTCTTGTTTTCACCTATCAAGTGAACCTGTCACATAACTTTTTGAAATTTTCAAATTTCAAAATTTGTTCAGATTCATATTCAAACTTTTTTTAATCATAACTTGAGTTTCGTAACTCCGATTGAGTTGATTCTTTTTGCAAATCGAAGCTCTTGACCTAAATTTTCTGTAAGGCCAAATTCACCCAATTTTGGTACTATTAGAAATTGTTTTCTGTTGCAAGAGTTATTTGTCTGTTTTTGAAGTTTTCTGAGATCTTTTCTTTGATTTTTTGCATGAGTGCTTATGTATGCAATTGCTTGTTTACGATAGATTAACCGGAGTGTGACGAGTAGAACTATCAGGAGTTATGCGTGAGAATCATCTTCATCAACAGTACGAGGCAAGTTCACACTTTGATCATATCCCTTTTACCTAGTTTTTATGCATTAGTTTCAACCCTCAAACATTGCATGAGTAGTATTTGTTAACTTGTGAGTATTGGGAAGTAGATGATGAGGTAGAACCTATTGCCCTTTTATTCAAATCTTGGGAGTTACTTCTACGTTATGCTTATACTGCTATGCTATGCTCGTAGACGTGGATTGGGTTTGAATGCATCCATGATAGATGTGAGATTATTAATTAAGGTTTAACTTAAGGTGGCTACTTTCATACACATATGAGTGGATTGGTTGGGGCACCCTGGAGTACTCAGTGGTTTGCCCGGGCACCTGGAGAACCCAGTGTTGGAAATATGCCCTAGAGGCAATAATAAAAGTATTATTATTATATTTCCTTGTTCATGATAATTGTATTTTATTCATGCTATAACTGTATTATCCGGAAATCGTAATACACGTGTGAATACATAGACCACAATATGTCCCTAGTGAGCCTCTAGTTGACTAGCTCGTTGTGATCAACGGATAGTCATGGTTTCCTGACTATGGACATTGGATGTCGTTGATAACGGGATCACATCATTAGGAGAATGATGTGATGGACAAGACCCAATCCTAAGCATAGCACAAAGATCGTGTAGTTCGTTTGCTAGAGCTTTGCCAATGTCAAGTATCTCTTCCTTTGACCATGAGATCGTGTAACTCCTGGATACCGTAGGAGTGCTTTGGGTGTATCAAACGTCACAACGTAACTGGGTGACTATAAAGGTGCACTACAGGTATCTCCGAAAGTATCTATTGTTTTATGCGGATCGAGACTGGGATTTGTCACTCCGTGTAAACGGAGAGGTATCTCTGGGCCCACTCGGTAGGACATCATCATATGCGCAATGTGACCAAGGAGTTGATCACGGGATGATGTGTTACGGAACGAGTAAAGTGACTTGCCGGTAACGAGATTGAACAAGGTATTGGTATACCGACGATCGAATCTCGGGCAAGTAAAATACCGCTAGACAAAGGGAATTGAATACGGGATTGATTAAGTCCTTGACATCGTGGTTCATCCGATGAGATCATCGTGGAACATGTGGGAGCCAACATGGGTATCCAGATCCCGCTTTTGGTTATTGACCGGAGAACGTCTCGGTCATGTCTGCATGTCTCCCGAACCCGTAGGGTCTACACACTTAAGGTTCGATGACGCTAGGGTTATAAAGGAAGCTTGTATGTGGTTACCGAATGTTGTTCGGAGTCCCGGATGAGATCCCGGACGTCACGAGGAGTTCCGGAATGGTCCGGAGGTAAAGATTTATATATAGGAAGTCCTGTTTCGGGCATCGGGACAAGTTTCGGGGTCATCGGTATTGTACCGGGACCACCGGAAGGGTCCCGGGGGCCCACCGGGTGGGGCCACCTGCCCCGGGGGGCCACATGGGCTGTAGGGGGTGCGCCTTGGCCTACATGGGCCAAGGGCACCAGCCCCAAGAGGCCCATGCGCCTAGGGAACCCTAGGGGGAAGAGTCCTCAAGGGGGAAGGCACCTCTGAGGTGCCTTGGGGAGGATGGACTCCTCCCCCCCCTCTTGGCCGCCGCACCAGATGCCATCTGGAGGCTGGCCGCCGCCCCTTGGGGTGGGAAACCCTAAAGGGGGCGCAGCCCTCCCCTTCCCCTATATATATGAGGCCTAGGGGCTGCCCATAACATATGATTTTGATCTCTCATTGGTGCAGCCCTGCCCCTCTCCCTCCTCCTCTTCTCCCATGGTGCTTGGCGAAGCCCTGCGGGATTGCCATGCTCCTCCACCACCACCACGCCGTTGTGCTGCTGTTGGATGGAGTCTTCCTCAACCTCTCCCTCTCTCCTTGCTGGATCAAGGCGTGGGAGACGTCACCGGGCTGTACGTGTGTTGAACGCGGAGGTGCCGTCCGTTCGACGCTTGATCATCGTTGATCTGAATCACGACGAGTACGACTCCATCAACCCCGTTCACTTGAACGCTTCCGCTTAGCGATCTACAAGGGTATGTAGATGCACTCCCCTTTCTACTCGTTGCTCGTCTCTCCATAGATAGATCTTGGTGTTACGTAGGAAATTTTTTGAATTTCTGCTATGTTCCCCAACAGTGGCATCATGAGCTAGGTCTATTGCGTAGATTCTTTACACGAGTAGAACACAAAGTAGTTGTGGGCGTTGATGTTGTTCAATATGCTTACCGTTACTAGTCCAATCTTGTTTCGACGGTATTGTGGGATGAAGCGGCCCGGACCGACCTTACACGTACTCTTACGTGAGACAGGTTCCACCGATTGACATGCACTTGGTGCATAAGGTGGCTAGCGGGTGCCAGTCTCTCCCACTTTAGTCGGAACGGATTCGATGAAAAGGGTCCTTATGAAGGGTAAATAGCAATTGGCATATCACGTTGTGGTATTGCGTAGGTAAGAAACGTTCTTGCTAGAAACCCATAGCAGCCACGTAAAACATGCAAACAACAATTAGAGGACGTCTAACTTGTTTTTGCAGGGTATGCTTTGTGATGTGATATGGCCAGAAGAATGTGATGAATGATATGTGATGTATGAGATTGATCATGTTCTTGTAATAGGATTCACGACTTGCATGTCGATGAGTATGACAACCGGCAGGAGCCATAGGAGTTGTCTTTATTTTTTGTATGACCTGCGTGTCATTGAAGAACGCCATGTAACTTACTTTACTTTATTGCTAAACGCGTTAGTCATAGAAGTAGAAGTAGTCGTTGGCGTGACAACTTCATGAAGACACGATGATGGAGATCATGGTGTCATGCCGGTGACAAGATGATCATGGAGCCCCGAAGATGAAGATCAAAGGAGCTATATGATATTGGCCATATCATGTCACTACTTTATATAATTGCATGTGATGTTTATTATGTTTTATGCATCTTGTTTACTTAGGACGACGGTAGTAAATAAGATGATCCCTTACAACAATTTCAAGAAGTGTTCTCCCCTAACTGTGCACCGTTGCTACAGTTCGTCGCTTCTAAGCACCACGTGATGATCGGGTGTGATGGATTCTTACGTTCACATACAACGGGTGTAAGACAGTTTTACACAGCGAAAACACTTAGGGTTAACTTGACGAGCCTAGCATGTGCAGACATGGCCTCGGAACACGGAGACCGAAAGGTCGAGCATGAGTCGTATAGTAGATACGATCAACATGAAGATGTTCACCGATGAAGACTAGTCCGTCTCACGTGATGATCGGACACGGCCTAGTTGACTCGGATCATGTAATCACTTAGATGACTAGAGGGATGTCTATCTGAGTGGGAGTTCATAAGATGAACTTAATTATCCTGAACATAGTCAAAAGACCTTTGCAAATTATGTCGTAGCTCACGCTTTAGTTCTACTGTTTTAGATATGTTCCTAGAGAAAATATAGTTGAAAGTTGACAGTAGCGATTATGCGATCAGTAGAAAGCTTATGTCCTTAATGCACCGCTTAGTGTGCTGAACCCCAAACATCGTTTGTGGATGTTTCGAACATCGAACATACACGTTTTGATAACTACGTGATAGTTCAGTTAAATGGTTTAAGTAGAGGCACCAAAGACGTTTTCAAAACGTCACGAAACATATGAGATGTTTCGAGGGCTGAAATTGGGATTTCAGGCTCGTGCCCACGTCAAGAGGTATAAGACCTCCGACAATTTTCTTAGCCTGCAAACTAAGAAGAGAAGCTCAATTGTTGAGCTTGTGCTCAGATTGTCTGAGTGCAACAATCACTTGAATCAAGTGGGAGTTGATCTTCCAGATGAAATAGTGATAGTTCCTCCGAAGTCATTACCACCAAGCTACTAGAGCTTCGTGATGAACTATAATATATCAAGGACATATATGATGATCCTTGAGATATTCGCGATGTTTGACTCCGCGAAAGTAGAAATCAAAAGGGAGCATCAATCGTTGATGGTTAGTAAAACCACTAGTTTCAAGAAGGGCAAGGGCAAGAAGGGATACTTCATGAAACGGCAAATCAGCTGCTGCTCTAATGAAGAAACTCGAGGTTAAACCCAAACCCGAGACTAAGTGCTTCTGTAATAAGGGGAACAACCACTGGAGCAAGATTACCCTAGATACTTGGTGGATGAGAAGGCTGGCAAGGTCGATAGAAGTATATTGGATATACATTATGTTAATGTGTACTTTACTAGTACTCCTAGTAGCACCAGGGTATTAGATACCGGTTCGGTTGCTAAGTGTTAGTAACTCGAAATAAAAGCTACGGAATAAAACGGAGACTAGCTAAAAGTGAGCTAATGATATGTGTTGGAAGTGTTTCCAAGTTTGATGTGATCAAACATCGCACGCTCCCTCTACCATCAAGATTAGTATTAAACCTAAATGGTTTATTGAATCTCGATCGTAGTGATACACATTTTCATGCCAAAAGATATAAGATAGTAATGATAGTACCACTTACTTGTGGCACTGCCATGTAAGTCATATTGGTATAAAACGCATGAAGAAGCTCCATGTTGATGGACCTTTGGACTCACTCATTTTTGAAAAGTTTGAGACATGCGAACCATGTCTATTGGTATATATGCATGAAGAAACTCCATGCAAATGGACCGTTTGAACTCACTTGATTTTGAATCACTTGAGATATGCAAATCATACCACATGGGCAAGATGACTGAAAAGCCTCATTTTCAGTAAGATGGAACAAGATAGCAACTTGTTGGAAGTAACACATTTTGATGTGTGCAGTCCAATAAGTGCTGAGGCATGCAGTGAATATCGTTATGTTCTTACTTCACAGATGATTCGAGTAGATGTTGAGAATATTTACTTGATGAAACACAAGTCTGAATTATTGAATGGTTCAAGTAATTTCAGAGTGAAGTAAAAGATCATTGTGACAAGAGGATAAAATGTCTATGATATGATCATAGAGATGAATATCTGAGTTACGAGTTTTGGCACACAATTAAGACATTGTGGAAATTGTTTCGCAATTAATACCGCCTGGAACACCATAATGTGATGGTGTGTCCGAACATCATAGTTGCACCCTATTGGATATGGTGCGTACCATGATGTCTCTTATCGAATTACCACTATCGTTCATGGGTTAGGCATTAGAGACAACCACATTCACTTTAAATAGGGCACCACGTAATTCCGTTGAGACGACACCGTTTAGAGAAACCTAAGTTGTCGTTTCTTAAAAGTTTGGGGCTGCGACGCTTATATGAAAAAGTTTCAGGTTGATAAGCTCGAACCCAAAGCGGATAAAATGCATCTTCATAGGAAACCCAAAACAGTTGGGTATACCTCCTAATTCAGATCCGAAAGCAATATGAATTGTTTCTACAATCGGGTCCTTTCTCGAGGAAAGGTTTCTCTCGAAAGAGTTGAGTGGGAGGATGGTGGAGACTTGATGAGGTTATTGAACCATCACTTCAACCAGTGTGTAGCAGGGCACAGGAAGTTGTTCCCGTGGCACCTACACTAATTGAAGTGGAAGCTTATGATATTGATCATGAAGTTTCGGATCAAATCACTGCCGTGCCTCGTAGGGTGACAAGGATACGTGCTACTTCAGAGTGGTACGGTAATCCTGTCTTGAAGGTCATGTTGCTAGACAACAATGAACCTACGAGCTATGGAGAAGCGATGGTGGGCCCGGATTCCGATAAATGGCTTGAGGCCATAAAATCCGAGAGAGGATCCATGTATGAAAACAAAGTGTAGACTTTGGCAGAACGGCTCGATGGTCGTAAGGCTAATGAGTACAGATGGATTTCAAAAGGAAGACGGACAATGATGGTAAATGTCACCATTAAGAAAGCTCGACTTGTTGTTAAGATGTTTTCCGACAAGTTCAAGGAGTTGACTATGATGAGATTTTCTCACTCGTAGCGATGCTAAGAGTCTGTTGGAATTATATTAGCGATTACTGCATTATTTATGAAATCTTGCAGATAGGATGTCAAAACATTGTTTCCTCGACAATTTTAATGAGGAAAGGTTGTATGTGATACAATCGGAAGGTTTTGTCAATCCCGAAAGATGCTAATAAGTATGCAAAGCTCCAGCAATCCTTCTAAGGACTGGAGTGAGCATCTTGGAGTTGGAATGTATGCTTTGATGATGATCAAAAAAAAATTTGGGTTTGTACAAAGTTTATGAGAAACTTGTATTTCCAAAGAAGTGAGTGGGAGCACTATAGAATTTCTGATGAGTATATGTTGTTGACATATTGTTGATCAGAAATGACGTAGAATTTCTGGAAAGCATATAGGGTTATTTTGAAAGTGTTTTTCAATGGAAAGCCTGGATTAAGCTACTTGAACATTGAGCATCAAGATCTATAAGGATAGATCAAAATGCTTAATAATACTTTCAAATGAGCACATACCTTGACATGATCTTGAAGGTGTTCAAGATGGACCAGTCAAAGAAGGAGTTCTTGCCTGAGTTGTAAGGTACGAAGTTAAGACTTAAAGCTCGACCACGGCAGAATAGAGAGAAAGGACGAAGGTCGTCCCCTATGCTTAAGACGTAGGCTCTTCAGTATGCTATGATGTGTACCGCACCTGAAGTGTGCCTTGCCATGAGTCAGTCAAGGGGTACAAGAGTGATCCAAGAATGGCTCACAGGACAGCGGTCAAAGTTATCCTTAGTAACTAGTGACTAAGGAATTTTCTCGATTATGGAGGTGGTAAAAGAGTTCGTTGTAAAGGTTACGACGATGCAAGCTTGACACCTATCCGGATAGCTCTGAGTAGAGAGACCGGATACATATAATGGAGCAATAATTTAGAATAGCTCCAAGTAGAACAGTTGTTTGGAATAGCTCCAAATAGAGCGTGGTAGCTGCATCTAGGAGATGACATAGAGATTTGTAAAGCACACACGGATCTGAAAGGTTCAGACCTGTTGACTAAAACCTCTCTCACAAGCAACATGATCAAACATAAAACTCATTGAGTGTTAATCACATAGTGATGTGAACTAGGCTACTGACTCTAGTAAACTCTTGGGTATTAGTCACATGGCGATGTGACCTGTGAGTGTTAATCACATGGCGATGTGAACTAGATTATTGACTCTAGTGCAAGTGGGAGACTGTTGGAAATATGCCCTAGAGGCAATAATAAAAGTATTATTATTATATTTCCTTGTTCATGATAATTGTCTTTTATTCATGCTATAACTGTATTATCCGGAAATCGTAATACACGTGTGAATACATAGACCACAATATGTCCCTAGTGAGCCTCTAGTTGACTAGCTCGTTGTGATCAACAAATAGTCATGGTTTCCTGGCTATGGACATTGGATGTCGTTGATAACGGGATCACATCATTAGGAGAATGATGTGATGGACAAGACCCAATCCTAAGCATAGCACAAAGATCGTGTAGTTCGTTTGCTAGAGCTTTGCCAATGTCAAGTATCTCTTCCTTTGACCATGAGATCGTGTAACTCCTGGATACCGTAGGAGTGCTTTGAGTGTATCAAACGTCACAACGTAACTGGGTGGCTATAAAGGTACACTACGGGTATCTCTGAAAGTGTCTGTTGGGTTGGCACGAATCGAGATTGGGATTTTGTCACTCCGTGTAAACGGAGAGGTATCTCTGGGCCCACTCGGTAGGACATCATCATAATGTGCACAATGTGACCAAGGGGTTGATCACGGGATGATGTGTTACGGAACGAGTAAAGAGACTTGCCGGTAACGAGATTGAACAAGGTATCGGTATACCGACGATCGAATCTCGGGCAAGTACCATACCGCTAGACAAAGGGAATTGTATACGGGATCGATTGAGTCCTTGACATCGTGGTTCATCCAATGAGATCATCGTGGAACATGTGGGAGCCAACATGGGTATCCAGATCCCGCTGTTGGTTATTGACCGGAGAACATCTCGGTCATGTCTGCATGTCTCCCGAACCCGTAGGGTCTACACACTTAAGGTTCGATGACGCTAGGGTTATAAAGGAAGCTTGTATGTGGTTACCGAATGTTGTTCGGAGTCCCGGATGAGATCCCGGACGTCACGAGGAGTTCCGGAATGGTCCGGAGGTAAAGATTTATATATAGGAAGTCCTGTTTCGGGCATCGGGACAAGTTTCGGGGTCATCGGTATTGTACCGGGACCACCGGAAGGGTCCCGGGGGCCCACCGGGTGGGGCCACCTGCCCCGGGGGGCCACATGGGCTGTAGGGGGTGCGCCTTGGCCTACATGGGCCAAGGGCACCAGCCCCAAGAGGCCCATGCGCCTAGGGAACCCTAGGGGGAAGAGTCCTCAAGGGGGAAGGCACCTCCGAGGTGCCTTGGGGAGGATGGACTCCTCCCCCCCCTCTTGGCCGCCGCACCAGATGCCATCTGGAGGCTGGCCGCCGCCCCTTGGGGTGGGAAACCCTAAAGGGGGCGCAGCCCTCCCCTTCCCCTATATATATGAGGCCTAGGGGCTGCCCATAACATATGATTTTGATCTCTCATTGGTGCAGCCCTGCCCCTCTCCCTCCTCCTCTTCTCCCATGGTGCTTGGCGAAGCCCTGCGGGATTGCCACGCTCCTCCACCACCACCACGCCGTTGTGCTGCTGTTGGATGGAGTCTTCCTCAACCTATCCCTCTCTCCTTGCTGGATCAAGGCGTGGGAGACGTCACCGGGCTGTACGTGTGTTGAACGCGGAGGTGCCGTCCGTTCGACACTTGATCATCGTTGATCTGAATCACGACGAGTACGACTCCATCAACCCCGTTCACTTGAACGCTTCCGCTTAGCAATCTACAAGGGTATGTAGATGCACTCCCCTTTCTACTCGTTGCTGGTCTCTCCATAGATAGATCTTGGTGTTACGTAGGAATTTTTTTGAATTTCTGCTACGTTCCCCAACACCCAGTGCTTGCCCAAGGGGATCTCGGAGTACCCGTGTGATCACCCTATGAAATGCCACCCAGGCTCAAAGAGATCATAAGATTATTCATGCTAGAAACTTCCATGTGCAACCACAAGCTATTATGGGCTCTAGCATAGTGGAGTAAGTTGCACGACCTCTTCCAGTGGTAGGCTAGGAAATGTAGGGGATGTAGGTTGGTACGGTCTACCCGGGGTTAGAGTTAATGCTTCTGAAAGACTATGTCTCGGTCATCCGTTTCTCAAACACCTTGTAGTGCGAGAAATCCAGCGGAGGAGATCGAGTCTTGTGGGGAAAAGTGCGCAAACATCTTGAGTATCTGGTTCTTGAATTATCATGTTGATCTCATCACTTTACTTAATTAATTTGTTGGGTTATAACTATTATTTTGGGATTGAGTTGGAGGAACCTTCTCAATGTTTTCAATAAACTTTGTAGTTAAATAAAATATATTCCTTTGCTGTAGGGAAAAATTGGCTTTATGCAAAAATAAACTTAGAGTTTTCCATGAGCCAAATATGCATGTAGTGATAGCCATTATTCAGCATTGCTCTATAGTGTGAAATTGCCAGTACATTCAATGTACTGACCCTTTGTGGCTGCAATGTCTCATGTTGCAAGATTATCTTACGACGAGTAAGTGATACGTTAGGGTTACGATTTCTGCACTCAACTTTGTCGTTGGTGTTGATGGGAATCCACAACCTTGTTGTTACTTCCGTTGTTTGGATTTGAGGTAATAGTATTTACGTTACTTTATACATGTGATTTACCTCTGTTATAATTCCTCGAGTATTGTGTGTGTCAGCATACCGATCCAGGGATGACACTTAAGCACAGAGACTTGACCGTCTGAGGTTGGGTCGCTACAGATGCTCAAACCTATACATACTCAAGCTGCTTCAGGCGAAGCCTTTGGAAATCTCCAAAACAGCTGACGCATTTGCTAGCGACAGTGACGAAGTTCATCTGGTAATTGACGAATTTGGTCACGCTGAGGAATCGGGATTTCGCCAGTGCGATCTGCCTAAAGGTGAGGAAATTGAGTGCCCCGATGAATTTGAGAGTTCAAATTCTGATGTTGCCGCATCACGGGCCAGCTGTCGAGTGGATCCTTATCCTGACAGCGGTCGAATGAGAGAAGGCCATTTATGACAATTCATGTCGAGTTTCCCCTGGCTATAAATAGCCGCCCCCCAGAACCACTTGTTGGTTGGCTGCTCCAACAGAACTTGACACTTGTCATTTGAGAGCAACCCATCCTCCGACGACTTTGAGAGAATCCAAAGTAAGGAAAACCCCAGAGCCAAAGTAATTGAGCATCACTTGAGAGATTGATCTATGTGATCCGATGCCTTTTACCTTTGAAGACTGTCATTCTTCCAGACGGTTAGGCGTCATGTTCTGAGCACACCAAGAGTCATTGTGGTGTGCCGGTGAACAAGTTTCTGAAGGTTTTGGAAGTCTATCTTGAAGACTTACCACGAGTGATTGGGCAAGGTCTAAGTGACCTTAGCTCAAGAGGAATACAGTGAGGACTGCGTGTCCTCCGAGTTCGTCTCAGCCGCCTCAACCAGACGTATAGTTGATACAACAACTGGAACTGGTCTACCAAATCATTGTATCTTCACCGAGCCAACCTGGTTTCAAATTCCTCACCATTCCTTACTTTATTCCGTTGTTGAAAAATTTGTGATCTACTCTCTGAAGAACTTGAACTAAAGACTTTCATCATGTTGTATACTATTTCTTCAGCTCATCTTCCTCATGCTTGTATGACTATATGATTGCATGTTCTTCGTTTGTATGTATATTGTATGCATGCTTTTCATTTTTGTGGTGACTTAGTTCACTCACGTTTCTATTTCTTCACTCTGATCTTCGTCAAATTCATCAGAGTTTGATGAATTTCTAAAAATCTCCCATTCATCCCCCCTTTGGGAGTAAACTTGTGCTTTCAGTCTGCGCTGAAACGGGGAAGTCACCGGCTGTGGAAGCTGGTGACGCGCTGGCGGTAGCCTTCCTAGGACCCAAGCGGCGGCGGCCTCCCGTGTTCTACTTTTCCTCAATATTGGCGACAGCAGCGGGCGCAGACGCACTCGCCACCGACTTGTCGATCTCCGCGTCTTTCTCCACCGACTAGGCATTGTTCCACCAATGCTGATGGTTGATGGCACAGTGTCTGGCATCATCCATGGTAGCCACGATGACCGTTCCGTCGTTTTCCCCGTGTTCCTGCCTGGGGCAACTTGCCACTCCTTCGCGAACTGGCTTGGAGCAGCGAGTTGTTGAACCACGCGCCGGCTTGAAGCGACAACTTGCTCCATCGGCTAGGCGAGGGAGGTGGAGTAGCAAGTTGTGTGGCTCGTATCCGGCGGGCTCAACTAGCCACCCAGCCGGCTTTTATGCTGGAGAACTGCTCTTCCTGCTCGTCAGATGCCATCGAAAGGGTGAAGAAAATGGTGGAAGGAGGAGATGGGGAGGGTGGAGTGGTGCGATTATTGCCCGGCGTAGCCGACTGACGGGAGGAGCCTGTAACACCCATGATGCGGTTATATCTCCCACGTGTCGGAGCACGACTTAGAGGCATAGCCGCATAGTAGGCATGTCGCAAGAGGGGTAATCTTTACACATCCCATGTACTAAATAAGAAAGGGATACAGAGTTGGCTTACAATCGCCACTTGACACAATACATAAATATAGCATTACATCATCCAGAATACAATCAAGGTCCGACTACGGAACCAAAATGAAGACAACCCCAAATGCATAGGCCCCCGATCGCCCCAACTGGGCTCCACTACTGATTGTCTGGAAAGGAAACATAGTAACGTCATGAATCCTCGTCGAACTCCCACTTGAGTTCGGCCGCATCCCCTGTACTGGCATCGTCGGCACCTGCATCTGGTTTTGGAAGTAATCTGTGAGTCACTGGGACTCAGCAATCTCACACCCTCGCGATCAAGACTATTTAAGCTTATGGATAGGAAAGGGTAGTGAGGTGGAGCTGCAGCAAGCACTAGCATATATGGTGGCTAACTTACGCAAATGAGAGCGAGAAGAGAAGCAAAGCACGAACGAGAAGCTAAAAAGATCAAGAAGTGATCCTGAAACTACTTACGTTCAAGCATAACACGAGACCGTGTTCTCTTCCCGGACTCGGCCGAAAAGAGACCATCACGGCTACACACACGGTTGATTCATTTTAATTAAATTAAGTGTCAAGTTCTCTACAACCGGACATTAACAAATTCCCATCTGCCCATAGCCGCGGGCACGGCTTTCGAAAGTTGAAAACCCTGCAGGGGTGTCCCAACTTAGCCCATCACAAGCTCTCACGGTCAATGAAGGATATTCCTTCTCCCAGGACGACCCGATCAGACTCGGAATCCCGGTTACAAGACATCTCAACAATGGTAAAACAAGACCAGCAAAGCCGCCCGATGTGCCGACAAATCCCGATAGGAGTCACACGTATCTCGTTCTCAGGGCACACCGGATGAGACATCCTACGAGTAAAACCAAACCTCAAGTTGCCCCGAGGTGGCCCCGCAGTCTACTTGTTTCGGACCAACACTTAGAGGAGCACTGGTCCGGGGGGGTTTAAAATAAAGATGACACTTGAGTCCGTGGAACCCAAGGGAAAAAGGCTTAGGTGGCAAATGGTAAAACCAAGGTTGGGCCTTGCTAGGGGAGTTTTATTCAAGGTGAACTGTCAAGGGGTTCCCATTATAACCCAACCAGGTAAGGAACGCAAAATCAAGGAACATAACACCGGTATGGCGGAAACTAGGGCGGCAGGAGTGGAACAAAACACCAGACATAAGGCCGAGCCTTCCACCCTTTACCAATTATATATATGCATTAAAGTAAACAAGATATAATAATGACATCCCAACAATAAACATGTTCCAACAAGGAACAAACTCCAGCTTCACCTGCAACTAGCAACGCTATAAGAGGGGCTGAGCAAAGCGGTAACATAGCCAAACAACGGTTTGCTAGGAAAGGTGGATTAGAGGCTTGACATGGCAATATGGCAGGCATGGTAAAGCATGTGGTAGGTATCATGGCATATCAATAGAGCGAACAACTAGCAAGCAAAGATAGAAGTGATTTCGAGGGTATGGTCATCTTGCCTGCAAAGTTCTCCGAGTTGACGTAGGCTTGATCCTCGTAAGCGTACTCAACGGGTTCCTCGATCACGTACTCGTCTCCCAGCTCCACCCAAAGGAAGAACACAAGCAAATCACCAACAATCAATCACGGTGCAATGCGCAAGCAACATGATGCAAAACATGGCATGATATGCGGGATGTGATATGCAATGCATATGCGAGCTCCGGAAGGAAAAGATTGATCAAGGAATCAACTTGGCAAACCAAGTGTGCCGCTAGAAAGATGAGTTGATTTCGGTCAAAATCGATATAAAGATCACCAGAATCGGATGCACGGTTTGCAAATGGCAAGCAAAACAATAATGGCACAATTCTGCAATTAACAGCACAATGCCATCTAGAATGCAACAAGAAACTAAGCTACTGCACTCCAACATAGCAACAAAGCACATGACAGTGATCTATTCAAGATGCTTGACAAAATATGGACACTGAGCTACAGCTAAATCACACAAGAGCATGTTTAAACAAGCATGGCAAAAGTGCAAAAGATATCAGCATCACAGACTTAGTGGAAATAACATGCCAGGAATTAACATCAGGAAGCAATGTTTAGAGCAAGATAAAAACATGCTACAGGAACTTAACATAGCAAACAAAGGCATGGAATGAATCTAATCAAAGCATATAACACAAGTCCCTTACTGACCATAAGCCAAAAGGGCACAGAAAATATGATGGCACCCATGTAAACATAGCAAGTTTCGTTAACAAATTCAGACTTAGCAGAAAACTGGACATGGAAAAAATAGAGTTATGAAGGCACGTTTGTGAGCTCGATGCACTCAAAACAAGACCTTGCATGACAAACTAAGCATACTCCCATCAAGAAGACATGATCAAGAAGCTAACCATGGCAAGAACAATCTCATAGCATGCATGGATCAACTACAACAACCTTGGCAAAATTGATTAACACGTAACCAATCTGCCAGGAACATTTTATAGCAAAAGTAGAGCAAGATTGAGTCATGCTAGGGCACTCCATAAATGCAAACAGGGACATGGATGGATAGAGCACATCCATATGTCCAAAACATCCTTACTGAACATACTCAAAAGAAGCATGGATCTCTCTGTAGCAACATGAATACATGGCATAAAAATAACTGCATGGAAAAGTGAAATTCTTAGTCTCTGAAAACAGCAATATTACGAGAGCTACTTTGCATGCTTGTGCTAGTCACCACATTGATCACAAAAATACATGAAATACACCCCTGTAAAGATGGCATGGCATAGCCCAAAACACATGTAGGGCTCAGGTTCATATGCAGCACACAATAATCATGGCAAAAATGACAAAAGCTCACAATCTGATAAGAATCAGGAACTAACATTTTATAGCACTCTTGCACCCGCGATTTGGGCATCAAGATGGACTCAAAAAAGCATGGTGCAATGGAACAAAATGAAGAGCACATCCAGATGAACAATTTGATATATCACACGCGCAAAATGAAGCTACGGATGCAGAGTTATGATGCAATGAATAGAGCTAGGAAATATAGCAGACTTAGGGGAAAATGAGGTCAACCTAGGGTTCCGGATCTGGATCTGGGCGCGCGGATCGAGGATGACCGGGGTCTTCGCTGGAGCTCAGGGAGGAGGCGCTCGGGGTCCCGCGCGGGGCGGCGCTCAGATCCGAGCTGGGAGGGCCTCCCGCGGGCCCCGTGGGCTTCGGCGGTGAAGTGGGTGCGGCCCGGTGACGTGTCGGCGCGGGATTGGGCGAGGGGACGGCGGCGGACGTGTCCGGCGCGTAGAGGAAGGGGGAGACTAGGGTTTAGACCAGAAATTTGAGAGGGATGCACATAATGACATGATATGAAATGCATGACATGAACAAAATGCAAAAAGAAGACAAAACCCAACCACGAGGGAATCTCATAACTTAGTGCCGAAAATGACAAGAGTTGGAGTACAAATATGGTAAGTTAAATCCGGGGCGTTATAGAGCCTACCCAGCGTTGTGATTAATGTCAACCAGCTCGTGAAGGGATGTGTGCCGAAGTAGGTTCCTCACACACACGCGGGTTTAATGGAGATGTTTGAATGCGGCGAGGAGGCGTGTTCGCTCTGGACCGGCTTCGATGTGTAGCGGCCGCTCTACAGCGACATGAATACGGGCAGCTAGCATCGGGCGAGAACACGCGTGGGTGAGGAAAAATGTTTTGGGTGGGCCAGAGTGGTCATAAGCGGGCGTGGCTGTTGTGTGAACACCTAAAAGCGCCCCAACGTTTATCTCCAATTTTGCAGGATAACGTGCGTCCAGACCGATACAACCCGTGTTGGATGGCACAACACGTCAGGGCCGCGCGATCCGAACGCTTGCGGGCGGTTTAAATGTCGGCGTTGGAGATGCCCTTAGCCGTGGATCTTGTATCTTCTTTTGTTTTATAGTGTAACTAATTTGTATTGTTGTAATTGTACTAGCCTTTTTGTTGGATGGAAGATGTCTTTTTGTTTCGAAACAATGTATTGGCTACAATGCAAACCAATTTAAGTTTAGGTGGAAGCAAATTTTCTAGTTGACTTCATGTTAGCAAATATGTGTTGCTCAAACGAAACACAGAGCATGTGAAGAATTAATAAATCTGTGAAGTAAACAAATCATTAGTCTTGGAGGATCTCCCAAACGGAACCACGTAGCTGGAAGCAAACTGAATCGTTGGATGCAAACTTGTGTTTGAGGGCAACATTGGAAGCAAACTTAATCGTAACGAATATCGCCGGAACGTTTGCCCGCACGTGGTTCCGGTTCCTGTACCAACAAAACATATGCACAGACTTCCGTTATCGCGTCGTCATATTCCATCGCCGTCATACGCATGACCGTATGCGACTGTTTCATGCTGAGTATCCTTGCATGTTGTTACGTCCGTACTAAACGCGCCCACAACCAGCAGACTGTTCTATTGATCCATTGAAGTGGAGTTCATTCTCGACGTACCTTGTGGCATATTTCAAAACTGAAACTTTGTACTGGGATGTATCAAATTTATCCAGACGCTAGGCACACGAATGTGTGTTAGAGAAGACATAAAAGTTTGAAAGACGCAGTCTCCGGGTACTCCCTCTGTTCCCAAATATAAGTCTTTATATAGAGATTTCAACAAGTGACTACATGCGGAGCAAATGAGTGAATCTACACTTTAAAATATGTCTAAAAAGACTTACATTTAGGAACGGAGGGAGTACCATCGGGGAAAAACGCAGGTGCTACATACCATAATACCATTTGTTAAAAAGTTTACACTTGCATAGAGCTATACTATAGTATTACCATGAGGGCATGGCCATCGCTCCAACCTGGACCGGTGCCTCGCCTATCCATGTAGGCTCGGATGCCAAATGGATGCAAAGGTGCATCCCTATAGGTGGCAAGTGCTTCCTGCAGAAGAGTCGGTTGCTTCGTGGGGAAAGTAGCAAGAAGGTGAGAGGAAAGTAGTAAAGAAAGGATGGAGTACGACCCATTTTGTAGCCTGCGTTGGGGGGTGATCAATTCATTCGGTGGTTTCAACCATAATTAGTCTACGTGGCGGCTAGGGCAGCACGTTGATTCTGCCTCCATTGTACATGCCCTGAGCTAGTCCATCAATCGTGAACCATCATGTCAGCTAGAAATAACTTTGCACACAATGGGGAAAGGCACCTACAAATTGTAAAGCTCACAAACAAAACAGGGAAAGCAAAGTTGGGAGTCGTCACCTCTACGGTTGATATTTCGCCACTTGCTTAACCAAAAATACAATCATCATTTCGTGCAGAGTGATCATGTTCCTTCTCTATAAGCGGGCCTATCCTCTCTTTTTCCCCTCAACCATCTACTGAAGCTACTTTTCTGGGTGATCATGGCCACCGTCTTCTTTTTCTCCTCGAGCATCCTGGGTTTCTCTCTGCTGAACTCTATTGTTGGTGTGTTGGCGGAGGAGATCTGAGATACTTGCTGTTTGATGGCAGCCTCTGCATGCACCACCTCTGGAGCGGCAGTATCCTCACATGTGAAGGTCGCTTGGATTCTGTTGAGACTAGAGAGATGCTCAATGCCAAACTCAAAATCTCCATAAAGGGACAGCGTCTCTAGAGTGTTGAAGTGGAGCAGCAGCCCCTGCAGCTGTGGCATGGCTCCTGGATCAAACTGCACCTCATTCCCACCAGCCTTGCATGTGAACCAGAACACCTTAAGACACATAAAGGCTCCCCTCCTAATTCTCGCTCTTCTTCTCTGTTTTTGTAAGGATGTGTCTGTGTCCATCGTGGCAGCAGCAGGTCCTGAAGATGCTAACTTGAGAAGGACAAGCTGGGGCATGGACGCAATCACAATGAGACCTTCCTCTCCCAACTGAGCCACTTCAATATTCAAGTGTGTGATACAGCAGGGAATAATAAATACAGTACTTTCCAAGACTGGAACAGGTATAGACACCTCAAATCTTCGCAGCTGGTATGGTCTCGAGTCCAGTAGGCCAATCCAGTCACCATGAAGACAATGCAGAGATAGGGACCAAAGTTTAGACTGTCCAACCGCCCTCAATAAATCGGTGAATGCACGTGCACTATCCAGAGATGTGCTTAGTCCGTCAAAGCTCAAGCCAAGGATGCTCAGCCTCTCCGACCGAGCCAGCAGCTCCACCACCTCATGGAGTGACTCGATGTTGTTGACCCTGATCGTTGATACTTCTTGTAGTCCTTGCATTACAAGGATATTGCTCAGCATCTCCACGACATCTTCAATCAGTAGGCATACCAACCTTTCCAATCCAACTATAGATGCAGGCAGATTTCTCAAGTTAGTGTGCCTGACATCTAGCGTCTACAAGTGCTCCAGCTTTCCTATTTCGTCTGGTAATGCATGGATAGCAGACCCTCTAAGCCCCAGGTACCTTAGCAGAACCACCCCCCCAATGCCTTTCAGATGGTGGCTTCTCAAATTTTCATTATCTTCCAGATCGAGTACCCGTAAATTTTTGAAGGTTGACAGAAGAGGGATCCCCTCAGTATCCCCCGGAATAGCCTTCCCTTTCATAACCTTAGAACCTGTGTGGAGAGTTGTCCATCCAACAGGCCCAAAGACTTGGACGGTCCGCATGCTAGAAAGGTGCAGGGTTCTTAAGTCCAATGTGTTCGCTTCATCTTGCGTACTGCAGTAATCGACTGAGAAATGGCGAATTGGGTACCAAGGACATACTCCATACCTCAAGTCTGCACCCGTTGTAGCAAACTTGTATTTCCTAGACAAAGATTTGATGAACTCAAGGATCACACCATGCACCGTACACGCCACAGCCTGGCCATCTTCGTAGCCAAACACCGGCTGAATCAGCCCCCTACCGATGAGCTCGTTGAAATAGCTTTCTCCTTTCCTCAACAAGCTTTCTTCACATCTTCCTAAGATAAATCCCTCAGCGATCCACAGCCGTATCAAACGCTCTTTCTTGATGGTATAATATTCTGGAAAAACACAAAGGTATAGAAGACAAGACTTCAAGGGAGCAGGCAGTTCATCATAGCTCATTTGCAATATATCATTCTCATCCTATCTGATGTGGAATATTGATCTGATGTCGAAAGGATACATCGCTCACCGATCTCTGACTCAGCTAGTCCTGCAGATTTCCTGCCGGCTACAACAATTATTGCCAATGGCATGCCACCACACATTTTCAACAACTCATTTGCAGCTGGCCTTTTTGCCTCCTCGTGAAATAATGTCTTTGAGTCTTCCTCGCTAAGAGGCTCCATCTGGTGGATGGCATCAACGGGGCGCATAGAACAACATTTGGCAACATCGCTGATGCAAGTTGTGATCAATACTCTACTTCCAAGATCATTCTCAGGCAAAGCACAATTAAGAATATCCCGTACCCGGATGCTCCAAATGTCATCAATTAAGATGAAATAGCTGACATATAGAAAAGGAACAAAGTTAGCGTTATCAGCTAAAAGAAGATCAATTTAAACAGATGACATTATAGCAAGTTGGTTCTGTTTTGTTACTTATCTACTCAATAATTCCAAGTCAGTTAGATCCTACCAATGGCTCTATTGGTTACCGATACATTAAAAGTGTCTCTGATATGCTGATACTGCTAAACAGAAAAGCTGCAAAAATAATGATTGTTTGGTCTGCATGGATAAAAGGGTTGACAAAATACAACAAAAACAGAGATAAAACCTGCTAAAAGATTGATCTTTTTATCATAATTATCTTGTGAAGCATCAAATAACATTAACCGTCATTAATTCAATGTGATTTCAGATTAAAATTAATAGAAAGAACAAAATGAATACATCTAGTCAACAGCCTTAGTCTACATTTGGTGATGCTCTTTTGCATTGTCTTGCTACATGAAAGCCCAATAACATGTCTATCTACAGTATGACAATGTAAACAAGAAATACCTCTTTGTGATGAGGTATTTCCCGAGCTCGGTTACGACTTGGTTAATTTCAGGAGCTCCCGGGCCATTGCAAGGAATAGTACCCTGTGGCTTTACTTGATGAAGTATATCAACTAGAGTGGCCGTTAGATACGCGTTTTTGCCAACAGTAAGGAAAGCTCGGCACTTGAACTTGCTTTGAAGCTTTGCATATACCTCCTTGGCAAGAGTAGTCTTACCAAGGCCTTCCATTCCGATGACAGACACCAGCTTTAGCCTCGCCTGCAAGGAAGTCAGATGCATGAGAAGCTTACTACTTGGTCCTTTGAGAGGAATGCGGTTGTGGGTTTTCTCCTCAGAAAGCAGTGGACAGCAAATGGGGGCTGTACTGAGTATATCACGCGTTTGTTGTATTTTGGCCTTGTACTCTTGTATTAGTTTTTCGCATGATTCATCCATGTCCTTTATTGGCTTTTGATGGACCAAAGTTTCCACCTTGCTGACCAGCTCACATTTTTTGATCCATCCACACTGACTGCTCAGGAGTCACCGGTGGGCCAAACTTATAGGGGAGATCTTTCTTAAGGCTCTCCAAATCTTTATGCAAATCATGGATAAGCTTGAACTGATCTTCGGTAGGACGGAGAAGGTCGCACCACGTGAACTCCTCAAACACATTATGGATCCGGTGCTTGAACAGATCAATTAACTCTCTCTTTGATGAATTTGCGGAACCCGGCTTCGCATCAACCCACTCTTCAATGTCAAAGACCAGATCTCTAGCAAACTGCATCCACAATAGGGCACATGGATCCATCACCCGGCCCCCGCCAAGATTGTCGAAACCTTTCTTTAGTTTCAACACATCTTGATATAGTTCTTTCATTACTTTGGCACGCCTCTTGTTCAGTTTGGTGGTGAAGTTGAGCTTAGCGAGCAGGGAGTCGATCGATCCTGTCACCATAGGTTCATCCACCAAACTGAAGAATCCTCTCTCTCTTACTGAGTTCAATCGTCTTTCTGTCACCGAGTTCAATACACTCTCTGTAACTGAGTTCAATCCACTCTCTGTCACTGAGTTCATCTTATGTATGTCTCTCGGCCGTCCCAGGTGTAGCCGCCGCTGACCAAAACCAGCCTCGTACAGATGGTTGCTTGCGAGCCTTGATTAGGGGAGAAGAACGAAGAGAACCTTATTGTTTGCAGTGAGGTGGACGCGCACCAATATCAAGCCGTCACTGCTGCCGCTCCTTTTTTTTTGAACCGGACATGCCCCTTTCCATTTAAGATAAACGGAAATACAACAGTCTCCGATACATCCAGGTAGCAAGGAAAGAGAAGCAGCGAGTTCAACGCACTGCCAGAAAACCCACTGTGCTCGCCCGCCATCAAAACGAGCACCATGGGGCGAAAACCTGACAGCACCTACTTAGTTTGGGTCTAGCTATTACAGACCAGGGGAGAAAAGGCACAAACACGAGGTGCCAGAGGAGCAATATTTAGCATGAATACTTCAAAAGTTTTCTAGCCGCGGAGCCTGAGACTTAGACCTTAGCACAATGCCTCCTATCACAACCAGGGGCGGAATGTAGAGCAGAGCAGCAGCAACATCATCATCCAGAGAACACCTCACCCTTGTCTCCCGTGGCGCGCCTAGCCCCTTCACATATCGCCATCAACTTGGTTGTGCTTGCTCTAATCATCTCAGCTCCGAGTCGCAACCTTGCCGCTTCTTCCACCGGCTGAAGACACTCCGGCCGCTCCTCCCTGGGCCCTGATTCTGCCAGTCGCTCTCGTCGCAAGCAGCCAATGGTTCACGCTGTAAGCCTCTGCGGCGGACTCGCACTGCCCAGGTGAAGCCGCCGCCTATCAAAACAAGCCTCGTATATTCCCGGGATAAGAATGAACAGAACCTTCGCTGCTTGCCATCACTTGGAAGCGCACCAAGATCAAGCCGTCGCTGCTGCCGCTCCTCCCTGGTCCCTGATTCCGCCAGCCGCTCGCGTCGCAAGCAGCCAATGATTCGCGCTGTAAACCTCTGCGTAGGAGAAGCGCCTCCAGGATTCGATCCACCGCTGCTGCGCCGCGTGGGAATCAATCGGCCGCCGCCGCCAAAGAAAATGGAGACAGGAGAAAGGACGGGGAGTCCTAGGGCTTTTCCCTCTCTAGGGATCGGGTGAGTCGACTCACGCGAGGGTGAGAACGCATACTGTGAACACTAAGGCTGGTCATAGTGGGGAGTATTTTTTTAAAAAAAATTGGTATAGTGGGGAGTAACTTAGACTAGTGTTATGTATATGACACTAGTCTAAGTTACTATTTTTATAGTGTAAAGTAACATAATAGTAATGTCATATGTGGCTTCATTTATTAATTTCTAGACTTATTCTTTCTTGAAAAGCGCTATGCTATAGTAACATATTATGTTACTCTAAACACCTCTTTCCTCGTCAACTACATGTCACAAAAGCAGAATTTTTTTGGAGTGCTCTATGTTACTATCTAAGTTACTCTCATTATGACTAGCCTAAGAGCCGGCCCGACACGGATAGGTTAAATGGGCCTGGCATGGCACGCTAGTACATGAGCCGGCCGGTACGCGTGTTACTGGCCTAAACATGCTGACCCAGCGAGGTAGGGCGCCCCTAACAGCAACCAATGAGAGCATCTCCAGCCGTTTGATCCCTTAGGGGCTTGAGATAGCATCATTTCAGGGCGAACCGACGATTATTTTGACGTGGGGTTGATCGGGTTCCTAGCCACCGTCCCCAGGCGCCGTTTTTTGAAACATAAAATCAGTCAAACATGATACAATTTCGTCCAAACTAGATGATTTAATTGATATTTGTACAAAAACTTAAAAACACATTAAATACACAAACTAAAAAAGACAACTACGCCCAGCCACCATCGTCTCCCGCCTTCTACATGACAAGGAGCCTGTAGAACCGGGTGTAGTCGCCGCCGCCGTCGTTGTCGCCATCATCATTGCCACTGTGCTGAGTGCCGCCACCGTCCCTGCTGCACCCCTGACCAGCGTCGCCGGTGCGCGGGGGGTTGGACGTCCCAGGTGCTTCTTCGTCGTCACTGTCGAGGATGATGACGCCACACAACGCAGACGAAGCACATAAAATACTCGTGTGTGAGAAAAAAGAAAGTTGGCAGATCCTGTCTCCAAAAAAATGTACATGTGTACTTGATTTTTTTTTGTTCAATGGTATGCCTGGTTTATTAGGAAACATCGCACAAGTAACTGAGTTATGGGTCATTAACGCAAAAAACGCAGACGGATACGACATAGAAACCGTGTGTTTTGTGATCTTCTAATGATTAACGTAAAAAATGCACATGGGCACACGGGCACATCAACGCTCAAAATCCTCAAAGGATGCTCTTACCGACATTGTACGCTAATACTACAAACTTAAGGTACTACTGGTAATTTGTTCAAATATTACAAACTTAAACTACTTCTCACATGCTGCCATCGTGGCATGCTGGTCAGACGTCGACGTTCTCCTTCCCGACCTTGTAGGCGGCAGCCCACCATGCTTCGATCTCAGTCAAGCTCTCCTCACCACGGCGTGCGGCCTTTTTTTCTTGTGGTTGTGGGACTCCCTTTTCTTGACTGCTTTCTGCCTTTTCCGCTCCTTCTGTGCGATTTTGGCCGCCTCTAGATCCACCACTCATTCGGCCATGGCAGCCTCAAAGTCCGCCCATGTAACTGTCTGGCCGCCGGCGGCGATGAACTCGGCGCGGCGAGATGCCATCACTTCCTTACCATGTGTGCGGTCGCAGGCGGCGAGGAACGCGGCGCGGCGGGATGCCATCGCTTCCTTACCAGTTACTGTGTGCCGCGGTGCCATGAACGGCGCCTAGAGAGAGCTCTGGAACGGAGGGGACGAGCAACCATGGTATTGAAGAGATCAACGACAAATGACAATAGAAATTTAGCTTCCTTTACAATTTTGCTCGTTCATTATCGCACACGGTTCATCTCCGTCGCTTCTAGAAATAGTGTGCGCTGAGCCTATTGTGTTGCGTTATGATTGGCTGGAACCCCAACCACGAGGATCGCGCATGTGCACCGTAGGATGCGCCGCGATCGAACGACAATCCACGTCCCTCACATCACACCCGTGCACCTGTAACTGGATTGGATTTATATGCGCTAAATGCCTAGAAAATGCACATAATGCCCTAAATATGGTAAATGAACCCGAAAAATGCCAAATTTGAACACGGTTATTTGTTCATCGTAGAAAATAACTCCAGGGCAAAGAACGAAGAAAATTTGAATTCCCCTTCAATCTTGGTGATTTCCCTCTCGAAAGTATCAAACTTCTTTGGTGATGTTTCAATTTATGAAGGGCGTGCATGACGATATAAGTCAAACCTTGTCTAATTTTTCTGAGTGCATAGTGAGGTCATACCACGGCACATCATGCCAAGCGTCATGTTTTTCAAGTATTTATTTCATTTTTTCTATAGTTGAAAACCCAATAAACAAACGTTTTTGGTTGACTATTGCCATACATTTCATTGAAATATCTGTCCATTCCTTGTAAAAGGCATGAGAATTTACTAAATGGCACGAGCATGATTTTCCAGGCCGTTCTTGTGCACCCTTTCATGCACCGATTGTTTAAACTTGAATTATGTGCATCAATGCCTAGGAAATGCACATAATCCTCTAAATATGGCAAATGAACCCGGAAAAGTGCCAAATTTGAACACGGTGATTTGCATGTTGTATGTTCATCTTACAAAAAAAACTCATGGACAAAGGACAAAGGAAATTTGGATCCCCCTTCAATCTTGGTGATTTCCCTCTCGAAAGCATGAAACTTCCTCGGTTCGATTTATGAAAGGCATGCATCACGACATAAGGAAAACATTCTCCAATTTTTACCAGGGCATGGTGAAGCCATACCATGGCACCACGCTAGGCGTCATGTTTTCCAACCACGTGTTTCATTTTTTTGTATATTTGTTAACCCAGTAAACGATGCGTTTATGGTTGACTATTGCCACACATTTCCTTGCAATATCTGTCCATTCCTTATAAAAGGCATGAGAATGTACTAAATAACACGAGCATGGTTTTCCAGACCGTTCTTGTGCACATTTTCATGCACCGATTGTTTGAATTTGAATTATGTCCATTAATGCCTAGAAAATGCACATAATCCCATAAATATGGTAAATGAGCCCAGAAAAATGTCAAATTTGAACACGTTGTATTTGAGGCGGTATGTTAGTCGTTGAAAAAAATGAATGACAAAATAGGACGGAAATTTGGATTCTCCTTCAATCTTGGGTATTTCCCTCTCGAAAGCATGGAACTTCCTCGGTGATGGTTCGATTTATGAAGGGCGTGCATGACGACATAAGCCAAACCTTCTCAAATTTTTACCAGGGCATGGTGAGGTCATACCATGGCACCATGCCAGGCGTCATTTTTTAAGCATTTATTTATTTTTTCTATAGTTGAAAACCCAACAAACAAACATTTGTGGTTGACTATTGCCACACATATCATCGAAATATATGTCCATTCCTTGTAAAAGGCATGAGAATTTACTTAATGGCACGAGCATGGTTTTCCAGGCCGTTCTTATGGACCCTTTCATGCACCAATTGTTTGAACTTGAATTATGTGCATTAATACCTAGGAAATGCACATAATCCCCTAAATATGGCAAATGAACCTGAAAAAGTGCCAAATTTGAACGTGATTTGCAGGTTGTATGTTCATCATAGAAAAAACTCGTGGACAAAGGACAAAGGAAATTTGGATCCCCCTTCAATCTAGGTGATTTCCTCCTCGAAACCATGAAACTTCCTCGGTGATGGTTCGTTTTATGAAAGGCGTGCATGACGACATTTTTACCAGGGAACGGTGAGACCATACCATGGCATCACACCAGACGTCATGTTTTCCAAGAATGTATTTCATTTTTGTATATTTGTTAACCCAGTAAAGGATGCATTTATGGTTGACTATTGCCATACATTTCCTTGAAATATCTGCCCATTCCTTGTAAAAGGAATGATAATGTACTAAATAGCACGAGCATGGTTTTCCAGACCATTCTTGTGCACCTTTTCGTGCACCGATTGTTCGAATTTGAATTATGTGCATAATTAATGCTTAGAAAACGCACACAATCCCCTAAATATGGCAAATGAGTTCGGAAAAATGTCAAATTTGAACACGTTGCATTTGAGGCGGTATGTTGATCGTTGGAAAAAAACTGAATGACAAACTAGGACGGAAATTTGGGTTCCCCTTCAATCTTGGTGATTTCCCTCTCGAAAGCATTGAACTTCCTCGATGATGGTTCGATTTATGAAGGGCGTGCATAACGACATAAATCAAACCTTCTCAACTTTTAACCAGGGCACGGTGAGGCCATACCATGGCACCATGCCAGACGTCGTGTTTTTCAAGCACATATTTCATTGTTCTATAGTTGATAACCCGGTAAATGATGTGTTTATGGTTGACTATTGCCACACATTCCATTGAAATCTCTGCCCATTCCTTGTAAAGGCTTGAGAAATTAATAAATACCAGGAGTATGGTTTTTCCAGACTGTTCTTGTGCACCTTTTCAAGCACCAATTGTTTCAATTTGAATTATGTGCATTAATGCCTACAAAATGCACATAATCCCCTAAATATTGTAAATGAACTCGGAAAAGTGTCAAATTTGAACACGGTGATTAGCAGGGTTTATGTTCATCATAGAAAAAACTCATGGATGAAGGACAAAGGAAATTTGGATTCCCATTCAATCTCGGTGATTTACTATCGCACACGATTTGTCTCCATCACCTCTGCGAACTGTGTGTGTTCACTCACACATGCAAAAGGAAAAAGAAAACCCTCGCCCACTTCGTCTCCACTCACTCACCGCGGACTCCTCTGCAGCTCCGCACCCTAAGCTCGACGGCTGTTGGCGGCGGGCGTAGGTCGCGCTCCAAACGGCACGGGATTTTGCCCCTACCGCTTTCCGCCGCCTATCTGCACCGACATTCTAGACTCTGGTCGACTGAGGTTTTCTGTGGGATTGGACCGGGGATTTTTCTCATGGAGAAGGTAAACAACTTAATTAGCAAAATATTCACTCATCTCTTATCGTAGTCCTTCCGTCGCTATTAATCAACCGGCGGAAATCACCATGGAATCATTTTTGTTCTAGCTGATTCGTGGGTGTTCATTCATGTGTCCACAGTGCGAGCACAAATCAGGCAACTGTGGTCGTGGCCAGTCGGAAACGAAGTTCTATCTCACCATTCCGTATGACTTTAGGGAGCGCTCGGTATGTTCCATCTCAACCTACCACAGTCGGCATGGCCTAAATTTGTGAACATATACCATCTGTTGCTACATTATCTATATATTTGCATCAAATCTTTGTTACATTATCTATTTCTAATTCTATATTTTTGTACTTTGCTTTCATCTATATATTGATCTGTTCTGTCAGTTACTTCCATATTTTCATCTTGCTCTGTTATTTCAATATATCTAATTTACGATCTTAATTTTCATTTCAAGCAGCACATCCCTTGCTTTGTAAGAACAGGAGTAGAAGGAAATCTTGGGCTTTACTTTGTGATGACTCCCAGGATGTCATATTGACAACGCAGCATGAATTTACAATGACGGTTAGCATAAAACTTGATAAAGATGGTCACTCCTATTTTAATATGGACCTTTGGAGAAAAATGTGTAAGTGTTATGAACTGAAAGCTGGCAATAAAATTCTAGTGCTTGCACCACAACCTGGTCTAATTAACATGGATGTTTACTTCCCCAACGTCATCAGCCGATCAACGTCTGATCGAGGTTAGTGTCCTTTCAACTTTCTCCATGCTGTCATATTACTATTTAAGCAACCAATTGATCACTATTTAAGCAACCAATTGTGATATCATATTCCGACTCTGTTCCTAGGTAGTAACAAATTCTATTTACCAATTTATTCACACTATATATTCTTCTGCCATGTTCTAAGTAAATAATACCTTTCCACCTTTTAAGTAGGATATGTTGGATGCATAGTGAACGATCTGTATGTTACTAAGTGTACCAAATTTCACTGGAAGGACTTGAAGCATGTCATAAAATTTGTTGATAATCTCACAGAGATAGCACATCGTATGAACGCTGGATTTTGGATGGGGTTAATTAGACCTATGGTGCACACACTGAACAAGACCAATTATGTGCACAAAACGCTGGTAAAAAGTCTTATTTTAATGTTGATGCTCATAAACTATATATCTTCAACGATATATTACAATTGTTTTTTATTCTACATGTCAACAGAAATTGCCCCTGTAGCAGTTCCTGGATCAATTTCCCGTCATGGTCGAATTACACTTGTGTATGCTAATAACGCCAAAGTGATTGCAAGGTACTGCATTTCCCGCAGAAATGGAACCATTCAAATTAACAAGTTCTCGCTTCTCGTGGCAATGCATCCATATTAGAAAATTGGAGACACGGTTATACTCATGCTCTACCAAGGCACATGAGGGCTCTTCCTTTTCATTGACGAAATGCCGAGTCGCCGTGATCAAGCTGCTTCCGGTGGAAAGTTATGGTTGTTGACCCTCAGCCTCTTAAAATGTGCTAGCTATTACTATATATGTTAAATATGTATATATGGACCATATGGTTGTTGGCCCTTAGCCTCTTAAAATGTGATAGTTATTACTATGTTAAGTATGTAGATATGGACCATATGGTTATCAAAACCGTGTTACGAAGATCCTCCTTTTGTCGAATAGTGTAACCACTATATATATGTTACTCAAATGTTGTTACCCAAGTTCATAAATTTTCATGGAAAGTATTAGTATCGTACACAGTTCATTGAGTTTAAGCGTGTGCCCGATGTCTAGAAGGCATTTGCATATTAACTGTCCATATTGCAAATTCACACACATGTTAACATAAGGAAACGTATGTGTAACATACTAATCATCGCACACGAGTACTCGTAGACACATCGTGTGCGATACTCCTAGCCACCGCAAGCAACTAGTTTACATTTTTCAAAGTTTTTTGTACACACAGAATCGTACACCAAGTAACTGTATTGACCGTCTGTGTTGTAATTTCTCATCGCAAACAGCTCATCCGAGTCGGCTGTTTGCCACGTATCACACACATCTTGTTTACACGACTCGTTTGTGTTCTTTTGGCTCATCGCAAATAGTTTATCCATGTGAACTATATGCCGCATATCACACACATCTTGTTAAGTTTAACCATTTCTGTTGTGTTCCCTAATCGAAAATAGTTCGTCCGAGTGAACCGTATGCCGTATATCGCACACACATTGATATGGCTGCCCATTTCTGTTGTTCTACCTCATCGCAAACAGTTCGAATGGATTAACCGTGTGTCCTGCATCACACACACATTGATATGGCTTCCCATTTTTGTTGTTCTGCCTCATCGCAAACAGTTTGAATGGATTAACCGTGTGCCCTGCATCGCACATGCAACTAAAATCTGAACCGTGTTTGATGGCTCCGCCATCGCAAACGTTTTGCACCTTTTTTGGCTGTTTTTTTACACCACCATTTGCGATTATTGCATCGCACACAGTTTTGGCAAAGGGTCTCTGATCGTAGTGTCGCGTTAGGAGTATCCTGCAGTAGTGATTATATCCATGTTCTAGATCCGATCTTGCAAGCTATAGTCACCTACTACGCGTTATGATCCAACAACCTCGGAGTGACAATAGTCGGGACCACTCCCGGTGATGATCGCAGTTTGAGGAGTTCATGTATTCACCGTGTGCTAATGCTTTATTCCGGTTCTCTATTAGAAGGAGGCCTTAACTTCCCTTAGTTTCCAATTGGACTCCGCTGCCACGTGAGGGTAGGATAAAAGATGTCATGCAAGTTCTTTCCATAAGCACGTATGACTATTTACGGAATACATGCCTATATTATATTGATGAACTGGAGCTAGTGCCGTATCACCCTAGGTTATAACTGTCTTATGATGAATATAATCCAACAAGTCACCGATCCAATGCCTACACTTTATCTTATATTGTTTTTGATAAGTTACTACTGCTATCGTTACTGTTGCACTTGCTACAAAACTATTGCTATCACTATTACCGTTACTGTTACTGTTGTCACTTGTATCAAAACTATCATATTACTTTGCTACTGATCACGTTGCTGCAGATAATTAATCTCCAGGTGTGGTTGAATTGACAACTCAGCTGCTAATACCTTCAAATATTCTTTTGCTCCCGTTGTGTCGAATCTATAAATTTGGGTTGAATACTCTACCCTCGAAAACTGTTGCGATCCCCTATACTTGTGGATTATCAAGACATTTTTCTAGCACCGTTGCCGAGGACCATAGCTATATTTGTCGAGTCACTTGGGATTATTATCAATTAATCACTATGAAGAATCTGAAGGATGCTAAGACTAAGATTTTTTTCCTCTAAGACGAGGGGAGGTAAGGAACTGACATCCAGTTCTGCTTTAGATTCACCTTCTGTTATAAGTAAACTTGCAACACCACCACATGCTCTTAATTCTGATATGTCGCAAGTTATTGATGATGCTACTTCTGCTATGGATAATGCTTATGATGATGCTAGTACCTTGCTTGATAATGATGATGTGCCACTTGGTGAATTTCTTGATAAACAAATTGCTAGAGTAATACAACATGATGTTGAATCTGATGATGAGCTTGAAACTGAAACTCCTAAAACACCTGCTAGGACTAGCCTTCCTAGATATGAATTGCCTAAGGTACCAGAAGGTTATGTTATGAATGAGGAGACAACTAGGGATATTCTTGCTTGTAAGGATAGAGATGATCTAGAGAAATTATTATGCAAGTATAAATAAAAGTCTCTGAATGCTAGAATGCAATATAATCATAAGTTTGCTACTTTACCTATCTTTATTGATGATAAGGATTACGAATTCTCTATCGACCCAGAGTTAATTACCTTGGTTGAATATGATCCTTTCCATGGTTATGAAATTGAAACTGTTGTGGCACATCTTACTAAGTTAAATGACATAGTTTGTCGGTGTTCTGGGAACGGGGGTACCCAAGACTTGCCTGCCTGCGGCCCATGGCGTGGCTCTGTCAATGGCCCGGTACGACCCAGCTTCAACATCGATAACCCAAGACCCTCGCGAGGGGCCAAGTCTCGTGAGGCGGACGACACCAAGACCTCCCTGGGGGGCAGTCTCACCAGGCTGGCTCCCGAGGAGCGGAGATATCAATGGAAGGTGCACCTCGCGAGGTTTAGATGACGTGAGCCATGACGACCAAGGCCAGGCGGGCGCCAGCGGGCATAGTGTACCAGTTTCCTCTTTGGTGCTAAGGAGGCAAGCGCAGGCGCGGAGTCATAAGGGATCAGTTAAAGGTTTCCATTCCAGTGCAACAAGACCAGACCGCTAGGATGGCAGCACGGAGGTCATCACGGAGCCCACCACGACATCATGACTAGGAGCTTTTGCAGGCAAAGACTACTTTTGTCAGGATAGCATGTACTAGTTGTCTCCCTTTGAATTTGGCCATTGTGGGATCCCTTCCCGCGTTACATTTGGGAAGAGGACTAAGGCCACTATAAATAGGACTTAGCCAGCCCCATAGGGGGGACGGATCATTCAGATCATCGTCACACCCACCAGCTCATCGAGCGCAAGAACACCTCTCCTCCTGAGGTTGTTCTCCACTGTACTAGTTCATCCTCAACCCCTCGAGGCCAATCCACCACAAAGAAGGAGTAGGGTTTTACATCACAAGGTGGCCCGAACCTGGGTAAACTATTGTGTCTCTTGTCCGTTAGGTTCGTCGAGTTAGGCCATGGGATCGGTGAGCAGGCAGGTTGGGGAGGATGAGTTCTTCGCACACACCCCAGTGTTCGAACCTCTCAAGGGTCTGCAGAACCCTATATCCAACATTTGGCGCACCAGGTAGGGGTGCGTCGGAGCCTCTCTTCCACCGACCGATTTGCCACCGCTCCATCGCTTACATGGCTGACGCCCGTCGAGCCCATGCTGAGCATCGGGCAGCCCTCGCCACCCGCTTCGCCCAGACGGCGCCTGCTGGCGGGCCTCCCCGTCGTTCCCCGTCGCCCACCGCCAACGCCGTCACTGGCCGGGCGAGGCACGAGCAGCAAGCTTCATCGCTGCACCCCTTTGTGTGGTGTGATGGGCGCACCGCCACCTCGTCGCTGACCCCGGCCGATTCGTCGTCTCACGCTCTTCACGGCCCAGTGAACGCGCATGCCGTGTTGATGATGGCGCTCGAGCTCCTTCGCTATCGCCCCATCGACGACCTCTATGAAGATTGGCTGGACCGCATCGCCGAGCTCGTCCGCACCGTCGGGGGATCTCCTGCATCGTCTCTCCCGCTGTCTCGCCAGCCACCTGTTGTGGGTATGTAGCCCACGGAGTGCCTCCTCCACCTCCCCGTCAAGGTGCCACCATCGAGCCAAGGCATGAGGCCCCAAGGCATGTCCCACCGCACAAGGCGTCCGCGCGGGAAGAAGAAAGCGGCCAGGTAGTCCAGCGGCCGCAAGCAGGGGCGCGTGCGCTCCCAGCACCACCACGCCAGGACCGCGCGCCACCTGTCGTGGTGGCGCGCAAGCCCCAACATCAAGCTCCACCCCCACGACGAGCACTCCTGGCCACCACGGGCTGCCGCGCCTTCACTCGAGAGCTATGCAACATTGTCTGGCCGGGGAAGTTCAAGCCCGACCTGCCTCCACGCTACGACGGCACCCTCGACCCTGCTAAGTTCTTGCAGCTCTATGAGCTGAGCATCGAGGCAGCCAACTGCAACGAGAAGGTTATGGTGAACTGGTTCCCCATGGACCTCAAGGATGGGGCACATTCTTGGCTCCTGATCCTGCCCGTGGGGTCGATCTCCTCGTGGAGCGAGATGCGTGAGCGTTTCGTCACCAACTTCCAGGGCACTCACGACCGCCCGCCTGCCTCGGGTGACCTGCGGCGCATCAAGCAGCAGCTAGGGGTGACCCTGTAGAAGTACATCCAGTGCTTCAATAGCGTTCGTCTCAAGATCCCCAAGGTGTCGGACGAGGCCATCATCTCCGCATTCACTGATGGTGTTCATGATGTCAAGATGAAGGAGGAGCTCGGCATACATGAGGACCTGTGCACGGCTCTGGAGATGTTCAACATGGAAACCAAGTGTGCGAGAGATAAGGAAGGACGCCCCACCCCCTCCTCGAGCTCCCAGAGAGCGACCCGGAGGACAAGAAAGCCAAGTCTAAGGACGTGAAGCGCAAGGGGGCTGCCGTGCTCGCGGCTGAACCTGAGATGAAGCACGACTGTGATCACCCTGAGTCATCCAAGAGTAGCCGTCAATTCTGCGTCTTCCACAATGTGCACAACCACAACACCAACTGTCAGGAGCTCAGGGCCAACCGCGACGGGCGCCTCAGTCGTCGCCCCGAGCATAGCGATCCAGGCTACGGCCGCGGAGGAGGCCGAAGCGGAGGACGCTGGGATGACCGTGACCCCCACCAGGAGTGGCACGACCAGCCTCGTGAGGAACGTTGGCAGGCCCAACCTCGCGAGGGCGCCTGGAGGGATCAGCCTCGTGAGGATCATCCTCAGGGCAACACTGGCCTCCCTCCGCTGCCACCAGCGCCAAGATGGAACAACGACCACCACTAGGACGAGGGGGCTGGGGGCTTCCAAGAACCTCGTGCCATAGCCTGCATCTTGGGCGGCGCCCAGGCCCCAGCCTCTCATCACATCTTCAAGCAGTTTGCCGACGAGGTGAATGCAGCCCTTCCCAAGCTCGAGGCTACACGTCCATCTCAGGTGGTCCCAATGCACCATCACCTTCAGCTCGTCTGACTAGCTCAAGTGTGCGGCAACTACCGACGCCCTCCCGATGCTCTGCTCACCCGTCATCAGCAACGTCCTCGTCACCAAAACCCTCGTCGATGGCGGTGCGGGGCTCAATGTTCTGTCTATCAAAACGTTCGACCGACTCCAGGTGCCCTATGACCAGCTGCAGCCCACCAAACCCTTCTTAGGAGTGACTGACGGCTCCACCACCCTGATAGGGATGATCCGCCTCCCTGTCACCTTCGGCCAGCGCGACAACTACCGCACAGAGCTCATCGACTTCGATGTCGCCCACATCCGTCTTCCATACAACGCCATCGTTGGGTACCCGGCGCTGGCCAAGTTCATGGCAGTGACTCATCATGGTTACAATGTCCTCAAAGATGCCAGGGAGCCATGATGTCATTTTAGTCGCTTGCGAGGAGAAGGACGCAGTGTGCTCCCTCGAGCGCGCCTTCCAGGCTGCAGCTGTTGAGAACCCCGATGATGAAG
>NC_041380.1:311522416-311582794 GCF_002162155.2 Triticum dicoccoides | reverse complement strand
ACTACCTTAGGACCTGCGCCCATGGATGGGGAGCCTCCCTCCCTTGCATAGGAAGGCACGTCGGGCGCCCCCTCAGGCTGGGCTCGGGGGCTCTCTTCTGGAGGGCCTCTGATTTAGCCAATGTCACGAGGGAGGTGCTTGGGCACCACGTGGAGGCATGCTTTAACGCGCGTTTCCACCAGGAGGGCACACGACACGGGACGCCGAGTGCGCAGGAGTTCATCACCAAGGCAGCCGAGGAGCTTCAGGAGGCAAGAGCCATGCGCGACGGCCATCATTCGCCACCAGGCGTGGCTCCCTGTCTTGGCGAGGACGGTGAGCTACACGTTTGCGTCAACATCTTAGGACTCAGCAGGGTCGTCTCTTAGCGGCTCTACTGGTCGTCCCGTGTTGGCCGGTGCGAGCCCCCCCCCCCTCACATCTATGTTCACATGCCTTTTAGCTTGCCGAACGCGGCCATTGCATTCTAGCGCCACCTGTGGAGTGTCATCATGGCTCAGGAGACCAGACACCAGGCGGTCCTGGCAAAGATGGTGACGGTTCTTCGCAAGCCCCTTGAGCCTCCCGAGCCCCCCGAGGCTCAGGACCCAGGTGGCTTGTGAGGAGCGACTTCTTCACCATGCGTCTTTAGCTACTTCAACACCTCTTCAGCAACGGTGCCAGGTGACATTTTCTGGTTTATTCAGTTGGGGGCTCCCCATGGGCTACATTATCCCCAGATCGCATGGGCCTGTCCCTACGACATGTATCCTTTCTGCATCTTCTAGTCATTCAGCTGGGTGCGCCCATTGGGCTGTATCATGCCCAGGCTGCGTGGGTCTGTCCCTGTGGCACGTACTGTTGTTTGCATCTATTAGAACTGGCTTACCTCCTTCCATGTGTTTTTTATGATTATCACCTGCTTGCCTGATGTCCTATCGCCCTTTGCGGCCTCCCGCGCTGTTGACCGGCCTCTTGCTCATCCCGCAACTGGGGCTGCACATGCTGCCGCGGCGTTTCTGCTCGGGTCCATCCCTGCAACACTGACAAAACTGAGGGATCGAGCTCTGACTCGCGGCCTGACCCGCACATGTCACCTCACTAGATCCTCAGTGCCTTCATCTTCTTGCGGAAAGATCAGCGGCGGGACAGCAAGCGCGCTTATGAGTTATGCTCCCCTCTTGGACTAACCCACAGGAGCCCTCGAGTTTGGTGCAGGCGGCCCTACCGGCCATCCATTTTTCATGCAATTCGCTTGCACATTAAAGGGGGGGGCTCCTGAGCATCGCGACTCAGGAGCTCCTACTAACTCTCCAGCTCTCCCCCTGGCCTTGACCATGGCATCGCGACCTGGCATACCAGCGGCGGCTGAGCCGCGCTCGAGGGTCGAGACCCGAGGACATAGAGCACTCAGATGAGCGGGAAAGGAAAGGACGGCAGGAGCCCTACCTGGAAGCATCGCCGCTAATACTGCCAGGCGCTTCACGAAGGAATCACCTCAGGCTTGCCAAAAGATAATTCACATGTGCATGTCGGCGTGAATCTCTCCTTCTAATGTTTTCCACTCCCGTAATCTCGCTCCGGCAATGCTACTTCCCTTTTCAGCCTCTAGGGGGCGGCTTGCACGCCATAGGGGACCTCCCGAGCATCGCGCCTCAGGAGCTCTTACCGGACCTCGGGCCGCTCACCTCCTGGCTTTGACCACGACATCGCGACCTAGCATACCAGCGATGGTTGAAGCCTGCCTGGGGACTGGGACCTGCCGGCGTAGAGCGCAAAGCTACTGCGAGAACAAAAAGGAGCTATGCTAGAGTGAGACACACAGTTGCAAGCTCATACTAGGAATAATAAACTTCAAAGCTAAAGCATTACAATTTTTTTACATACCCCCGTGGGGGTTGTCTCAATTCCTCGCAGGGAACAAAAGAAGAAAAACTTCAAGGAGCCCTGGTTACGGGCATCACCGTCGATGCCACCATCAACAGTGGGCCACATGAGGCCGACGCCAACCCCATCCAGATCATCACCGATCACGAGCGGATGTCGGTGCCGCGCTCTAGGCACGGTGAGAGCTCGGGGGCATGTAGCTGTCGTCGCTGGACTCCGGGGACTCCCTGGGGTAGGGAGAGTCGCTAGATTCCCAGGAGTCGTCGCTGCTGCTGGAGGAGCCATCGGTGAGGTCGGGGGCAGTATCAATGCTCGCGGCCGCGCCACGCGGGCTACTTCCTCCGAGGCAGCACTCCAACTGTCGGCCTTCCTCGTCGAAGACCTTAAAGAACAGCATGGAGGCACCATCGTACTTGAAGTGGATGGTGAGGGACCCATCTATGCGGCAGCCATGGGAAACCTCGGCCCATCATCGGGTCATGAAGATGCTTCCTGGAGGGACGGCTGATACGCCTCCATCATATCTACTTTTCCAAACACTTTTGACCTTGTTTTGGACTCTAACTTGCAAGATTTTAATGGAACTAACCCGGACTGACACTATTTTCAGCAGAATTGCCATGGTGTTATTTTTGTGCAGAAATAGAAGTTCTCGGAATGACCTGAAACTTCACGGAGAATATTTTTGGAATTTATAAAAAAATACTGGCGAAAGAATCAACACCAAAGGGCCCACACCCTGTCCACGAGGGTGGCGCGCGCGCCCAACCCCCTGGGGCACGCCCCCCAATCTCGTGGGCCCCCTGAGGCTCCACCGACCTCAAGTCCAACATTATATATTCACGTTCGGGGAGAAAAAAATCAGAGAGAAGGATTCATCGCGTTTTATGATACGGAGCCGCCAGCAAGCCCTAATCTCTCTCGGGAGGGCTGATCTGGAGTCCGTTCAGGGCTCCGGAGAGGGGAATCCGTCGCCATCATCATCAACCTTCCTCCATCACCAATTTCATGATGCTCACCGTCGTGCGTGAGTAATTCCATTATAGGCTTGCTGGACGGTGATGGGTTGGATGAGATTTATCATGTAATCGAGTTAGTTTTGTTAGGGTTTGATCCCTAGTATCCATTATGTTCTGAGATTGATGTTGCTATGACTTTGCTATGCTTAATGCTTGTCACTAGGGCCCGAGTGCCATGATTTCAGATCTGGACCTATTATGTTTCCATGAATATATGTGAGTTATTGATCCTATTTTGCAAGTCAATAGTCACCTGCTATGTGTTATGATCCGGTAACCCCGAAGTGATAATAATCGGGACCACTCCCGGTGATGACCATAGTTTGAGGAGTTCATGTATTCACTAAGTGTTAATGCTTTGGTCCGGTACTCTATTAAAAGGAGGCCTTAATATCCCTTAGTTTCCAATAGGACCCCGCAGCCATGGGAGGGTAGGACAAAAGATGTCATGCAAGTTCTTTTCCATAAGCACGTATGACTATATTCGGAATACATGCCTACATTACATTGATGAATTGGAGCTAGTTCTGTGTCGCCCTATGTTATAACTGTTGCCTGAGGAATCACATTCGACATAATTATCCATCACTGATCCATTGCCTACGAGCTTTTCACATATATATCTTTGCTTAGTTAGTTTTCCGTTGCCACTGTTACAATCACTACAAAACCAATACTGTTATGTTTGCCATCGTTACCGTTACTTTCATACTACTTGGCTACTAAATACTTTGCTGCAGATATTATGTCTTTCAGGTGCAGTTGAATTTACAACTCAACTGTTAATACTTGACAATATTCTTTGGCTCCCTGATGTCTACTACACAACCTTCTTATTGTAGAATTTGTTGGGCCTCCAAGTGCAGAGGTTTGTAGGACAGTAGCAAATTTCCCTCAAGTGGATGACCTAAGGTTTATCAATCCGTGGGAGGCGTAGGATGAAGATGGTATCTCTCAAACAACCCTGCAACCAAATAACAGAGAGTCTCTTGTGTCCCCAACACACCCAATACAATGGTAAATTGTATAGGTGCACTAGTTCGGCGAAGAGATGGTGATACAGGTGGTATATGGATGGTAGATAAAGGTTTTTGTAATCTGAAAATATAAAAACAGAAAGGTAACTAATGATAAAAGTGAGCACAAACGGTATTGCAATGCTAGGAAACAAGGCCTAGGGTTCATACTTTCACTAGTGCAAGTTCTCTCAACAATAATAACATAATTGGATCACATAACTATCCCTCAACATGCAACAAAGAGTCACTCCAAAGTCACTAATAGCGGAGAACAAACGAAGAGATTATGGCAGGGTACGAAACCACCTCAAAGTTATCCTTTCTGATCAATCTATTCAAGAGTCCGTAGTAAAATAACATGAAGCTATTCTTTTCGTTCAATCTATCATAGAGTTCGTACCAGAATAACACCTTAAGACAAAAATCACCCAAAACCCTAATGTCACCTAGATACTCCAATGTCACCTCAAGTATCCGTGGGTATGATTATACGATATGCATCACACAATCTCAGATTCATCTATTCAAACCAACACAAAGTACTTCAAAGAGTGCCCCAAAGTTTCTACCAGAGAGTCAAGACGAAAACGTGTGCCAACCCCTATGCATAGGTTCATGGGCGGAACCCGCAAGTTGATCACCAAAACATACATCAATGGATCAATAGAATACCCCATTGTCACCACGGGTATCCCACGCAAGACATACATCAAGTGTTCTCAAATCCTTAAAGACTCAATCCGATAAGATAACTTCAAAGGGAAAAATCAATCCATTACAAGAGAGTAGAGGGGGAGAAAACATCATAAGATCCAACTATAATAGCAAAGCTCGCGATACATCAAGATCGTACCATCTCAAGAACACGAAAGAGAGAGAGAGAGAGAGAGATCAAACACATAGCTACTGGTACATACCCTCAGCCCTGAGGGTGGACTACTCCCTCATCGTCATGGACAGCGCCGGGATGATGAAGATGGCCACCGGAGAGGGATTCCCCCCTCCAGCAGGGTTCCGGAACGGGTCTAGATTGATTTTCGGTTGCTACAGAGGCTTCTGGCGGCGGAACTCCCGATCTATTGTGCTCCTTGAAGTTTTTAGGGTATATGGGTATATATAGGAGGAAGAAGTACGTCGGTGGATCTCCGGGCTGTCCACGAGGCAGGGGGCGCGCCCAGGGGGGTGGGCGCGCCCCCCACCCTCGTGGGCAGCCCGAGACTCTTATGGTCCATCTCCGATACTCCGTGGGCTTCTTCTGGTCCAAAAATAAGTTCCGTGAAGTTTCAGGTCAATTGGACTCCGTTTGATTTTCCTTTTCTGTGATACTCTAAAACAAGGAAAAAAACAAAAACTGGCACTGGGCTCTAGGTTAATAGGTTAGTCCCAAAAATCATATAAAATATCATATAAATGCATATAAAACATCCAAGGTTGATAATATAATAGCATGGAACAATCAAAAATTGTAGATACGTTGGAGACGTATCAGCATCCCTAAGCTTAATTCCTGCTCATCCTCGAGTAGGTAAATGATAAAAAACAGAATTTTTGATGTGGAATGCTACCTAACATATTTATCCATATAATCTTCTTTATTGCGGCATGAATATTAAGATCCATAAGATTCAAGACAAAAGTTTAATATTGACATGAAAACAATAATACTTCAAGCATACTAACAAAGCAATCATGTCTTCTCAAAATAACATGGCCAAAGAAAGCTATCCCTACAAAATCATATAGTCTGGCTATGCTCTATCTTCACCACACAAAATATTTAAATCATGCACAACCCCGATGACAAGCCGAGCAATTGTTTCATACTTTTGATGTTCCCAAACCTTTTCAATCTTCACGCAATACATGAGCGTGATCCATGGACATAGCACCATAGGTGGAATAGAATGGTGGTTGTGGAGAAGACAAAAAGGAGAAGATAGTCTCACATCAACTAGGCGTATCAATGGGCTATGGAGATGCCCATCAATAGATATCAATGTGAGTGAGTAGGGATTTCCATGCAACGGATGCACTAGAGCTATAAGTGTATGAAAGCTCAAAAAGAAACTAAGTGGGTGTGTGTCCAACTCGCTTGCTCACGAAGACCTAGGGAATTTTGAGAAAGCCCATCATTGGCATATACAAGCCAAGTTCTATAATGAAAAATTCCCACTAGTATATGAAAGTGAAAACATAGGAGACTCTCTATCATGAAGATCATGGTGCTACTTTGAAGCACAAGTGTGGTAAAAGGATAGTAGCATTGCCCCTTCTCTATTTTTCTCTCATTTTTTTATTTGGGCCTTTTCTCTTTTTTATGGCCTGTTTTATTTATTTATTTGGACCTTTTCTCCTTTTTATGTCCTCTTTTTTTACTTAGTTCGGAGTCTCATCCCGACTTGTGGGGGAATCATAATCTCCATCATCCTTTCCTCACTGGGACAATGCTCTAATAATGATGATCATCACACTTTTATTTACTTACAACTCAACAATTACAACTCGATACTTAGAACAAGATATGACTCTATATGAATGCCTCCGACGGTGTACCGGGATGTGCAATGATGCATGAGTGACATGTATGAAAGAATTATGAACGGTGGCTTTGCCACAAATACAATGTCAGCTACATGATCATGCAAAGCAATATGACAATGATGAAGCGTGTCATAAACAGAATGGTGGGAAGTTGCATGGCAATATATCTTGGAATGGCTATGGAAATGCCATAATAGGTAGGTATGGTGGCTATTTTGAGGAAGGTATATGGTGGGTGTATGATACCGGCGAAAAGTGCGCGGTATTAGAGAGGCTAGCAATGGTGGAAGGGTGAGAGTGTGTATAATCCATGGAATCAACATTAGTCATAAAGAACTCACATACTTATTGCAAAAATCTATTAGTTATCGAAACAAAGTACTACGCGCATGCTCCTAGGGGGATATATTGGTTGGAAAAGACCATCGCTCGTCCCCGACCGCCACTCATAAGGAAGGCAATCAATAAATAAATCATGCTCCGACTTCATCACATAATGGTTCACCATACGTGCATGCTACGAGAATCACAAACTTCAACACAAGTATTTCTAAAATTCACAACTACTCAACTAGCATGACTCTAATATCACCATCTTCATATCTCAAAACAATCATCAAGTATCAAACTTCTCTTAGTATTCAATGCACTTCATATGAAAGTTTTTATTATATCCCTCTTGGATGCCCATCATATTAGGACTAAATTCATAACCAAAGCAAACTACCATGTTGTTCTAAAGACTCTCAAAATAATATAAGTGACACATGAGAGTTCATCTATTTCTATGAAATAAAACCACCACCGTGCTCTAAAAGGATATAAGTGAAGCACTAGAGCAACGACAAACTACTCCGAAAGATATAGGTGAAGATCAATGAGTAGTCGAATAATTATGCAACTATGTGAAGACTCTCTAACATTTAAGAATTTCAGATATTGGTATTTTATGTAAACAGCAAGCAAAACTAAATAAAATAAAATGATGCTCCAAGCAAAACACATATCATGTGGCGAATAAAAATATAGCTCCAAGTAAAGTTACCGATGAATGAAGACGAAAGAGGGGATGCCTTCCGGGGCATCCCCAAGATTAGGCTCTTGGTTGTCCTTGCATATTACCTTGGGGTGCCTTGGGAATCCCTAAGCTTAGGCTCTTGCCACTCCTTATTCCATAGTTCATCGAATCTTTACCCAAAACTTGAAAACTTCACAACACAAAACTTAACAGAAAACTCGTAAGCTCCATTAGTATAAGAAAATAAATCACCACTTAGGTACTGTTGTGAACTCATTCTAACTGTATTCCAACTTCTCTATGGTTCATACCCTCCGATACTACTCATAGATTCATCGAAATAAGCAAACAACACATAGAAAACAGAATCTGTCAAAAACAGAACAGTCTGTAGTAATCTGTAGGTTCTAAATACTTCTGTAACTCCAAAAATCCCGAGAAATAAGGAAGACGTAGGAAATTTGTTCGTTAATCTACTTCAATTGGAATTGGTATTTTATCGCTGTCTGGTAAGAAATGATAATTATTCTCGTGAGCACATACTTTCTGTTTTTTACAGAAAGATCAAATAACAATCACCCAAGAAGGTCCTAAAGGCTTTACTTGGCACAAACACTAATTAAAACATAAAAAACACAATCATAACAGAGGATAGACGATTAATTTATTACTAAACAGGAACAAAAAGCAAAGAGCTAAAATAAAATTGGGTTGCCTCCCAACAAGTGCTATCGTTTAATGCCCCTAGCTAGGCATGATGATTTCAACGATGCTCACATAAAAGATAAGAATTGTAGCATAAAGAGAGCATCTTGAAGAATATGACTAGCACATTTAAGTCTAACCCACTTCCTATGCATAGGGTTAATGTGAGCAAACAACTTATGGGAACAATAATCAACTAGCATAGGAAGGCAAAACAAGCATAACTTTAAAACTTTAAGCACATAGAGAGGGAACTTGATATTATTGCAATTCCTACAAGCATATATTCCTCCCTCATAATAATTTTCAGTAGCATCATAAATGAATTCAACAATATAACTATTACATAAAGCATTATTTTCATGATCTACAAGCATAGAAATTTTATTACTCTCCACACAAGCAAAATTCTTCTCATGAATAATAGTGGGAGCAAACTCAACAAAATAATTATCATGTGAGGCATAATCCAATTGAAAACTAAAATCATGATGACAAGTTTCATGGATATCATTATTTTTTATAGCATACAAGTCATCACAATAATCATCATAGATAGCAACTTTGTTCTCATAATCAATTGGAATCTCTTCCGAAATAGTGGATTCATCACAAAATAAAGTCATGACCTCTCCAAATCCAGTTTCATCAATATAATAATCATAAATAGGAGGCATGCTTTCATCATAATAAATTTGCTCATCAAAGCTTGGGGAAAAAATATCATCTTCATCAAACATAGCGTCCCCAAGCTTGTGGCTTTGCATATCATTAGCATCATGGATATTCAAGGAATTCATACTAACAACATTGCAATCATGCTCATCATTCAAATATTTAGTGCCAAACATTCTAATGCATTCTTCTTCTAGTACTTTGGCACAATTTTCCTTTCCATCATACTCACGAAAGATATTAAAAAGATGAAGCGTATGAGGAAAACCCAATTCCATTTTTTTGTAGTTTTCTTTTATAAACTAAACTAGTGATAAAACAAGAAACTAAAAGATTCAATTGCAAGATCTAAAGATATACCTTCAAGCGCTAACCTCCCCGGCAACGGCGCCAGAAAATAGCTTGATGTCTACTACACAACCTTCTTCTTGTAGACGTCGTTGGGCCTCCAAGTGCAGAGGTTTGTAGGACAGTAGCAAATTTCCCTCAAGTGGATGGCCTAAGGTTTATCAATCCGTGGGAGGCATAGGATGAAGATGGTCTCTCTCAAACAACCCTGCAACCAAATAACAGAGAGTCTCTTGTGTCCCCAACACACCCAATACAATGGTAAATTGTATAGGTTCACTAGTTCGGCAAAGAGATGGTGATACAAGTTGTATATGGATGGTAGATAAAGGTTTTTGTAATCTGAAAATATAAAAACAGCAAGGTAACTAATGATAAAAGTGAGCAAAACGGTATTGCAGTGCTAGGAAACAAGGCCTAGGGTTCATACTTTCACTAGTGCAAGTTCTCTCAACAATAATAACATAATTGGATCACATAACTATCCCTCAACATGCAACAAAGAGTCACTCCAAAGTCACTAATAGCGGAGAACAAATGAAGAGATTATGGAAGGGTACGAAACCACCTCAAAGTTATCCTTTCTGATCAATCTATTCAAGAGTCTGTAGTAAAATAACATGAAGCTATTCTTTCCGTTCAATCTATCATAGAGTTCGTAATAGAATAACACCTTAAGACACAAATCAACCAAAACCCTAATGTCACCTAGATACTCCAATGTCACCTCAAGTATCCGTGGGTATGATTATATGATATGCATCACACAATCTCAGATTCATCTATTCAAACCAACACAAAGTACTTTAAAGAGTGCCCCAAAGTTTGTACTGAAGAGTCAAGACGAAAACATGTGCCAACCCCTATGCATAGGTTCATGGGAGGAACCGGCAAGTTGATCACCAAAACATACATCAAGTGGATCAATATAATACCCCATTGTCACCACGGGTATCCCACGCAAGACATACATCAAGTGTTCTCAAATCCTTAAAGACTCAATCCGATAAGATAACTTCAAAGGGAAAAATCAATCCATTACAAGAGAGTAGAGGGGGATAAAATATCATAAGATCCAACTATAATAGCAAAGCTCGCGATACATCAAGATCGTACCATCTCAAGAACACGAAAGAAAGAGAGAGAGAGAGAGAGAGAGAGAGAGAGAGAGAGAGAGAGATCAAACACATAGCTACTGGTACATACCCTCAACCCCGAGGGTGGACTACTCCCTCCTCGTCATGGAGAGCGCCGGGATGATGAAGATGGCCACCAGAGAGGGATTCCCCCCTCCAGCAGGGTGCCAGAACGGGTCTAGATTGATTTTCGGTGGCTACGGAGGCTTCTGGCGGCGGAACTCCTGATCTATTGTGCTCCCTGAAGTTTTTAGGGTATTTGGGTATGTATAGGAGGAAGAAGTATGTCGGTGGATCTCCGGGCTGTCCACGAGGCAGGGGGCGCGCCCAGGGGGGTGGGCGCGCCCCCCACCCTCGTGGGCATCCTGGGACTCTTGTTGTCCATCTCCGATACTCCGTGAGCTTCTTCTGGTCAAAAATAAGTTCCGTGAAGTTTCAGGTCAATTGGACTCCGTTTGATTTTTCTTTTTTGCGATACTCTAAAACAAGGAAAAAACAGAAACTGGCACTGGGCTCTAAGTTAATAGGTTAGTCCCAAAAATCATATAAAATATCATATAAATGCATATAAAACATCCAAGGTTGATAATATAATAGCATGGAACAATCAAAAAGTATAGATACGTTGGAGACGTATCACTCCCCTTGTGTCGAATCAATAAATTTGGGTTGAATACTCTACCCTCGAAAACTGTTGCGATCCCCTATACTTGTGGGTTATCAAGACTATTTTCTGGCGCCGTTGCCGGGGAGCATAGCTCTATTCTTTGAGTCACTTGGGATTTATATCTGTTGATCACTATGAAGAACTTGAAAGATGAAAGAACCAAGATTTATCCCTCAACTACGAGGGGAGGTAAGGAACTGCCATCTAGCTCTGCACTTGATTCACCTTCTGTTATGAGTAAACTTGCGACACCTACTCCTGCTATTCATTCTGATATGTCGCATGTTATTGATGATGCCACTTCTGCTTTGCATGATGCTTATGATAAAACTACTTCTATGCTTGATAATACTATGCCACTAGGTGAATTTTTTGATGAACAACTTGTTAGGGTTAGAGAGAATGAAATTATTGAAACTGGTAATATTGATGAAAGTGATGATGAAGATTCTCCCCCTAGATATGAATTGCCTGTTGTGCCTGAGGGTTATGTTATGGATGAAGAAACTGCTAGAGACTTTTTAGCTTGCAATGATAGATATGATCTTAAGAAACTGTTAGCTAAGCTGAAAGAAAAATCCTTGAATGCTAGAATGAAACATGACCCTACTTTTGCTACTTCACCTATCTGTATCTCTGATAAGGATTATGATTTCTCTGTCGATCCTGAGTTAATTACTTTGGTCGAATCTGATCCTTTTTATGGCTATGAATCTGAAACTGTTGTGGCACATCTTACTAAATTAAATGATATAGCCACCCTATTTACTTATGACGAGAAAACTCTTTATTACTTTATCCTTAAGTTATTTTTGTTCTCAATTAAGGGTGATGCTAAAACATGGTTTAATTCTCTTGATCCTGGTTGTGTGCGTAGTCCCCAGGATATGATTTATTACTTCTCTGCTAAATATTTCCCCGCTCATAAGAAACAAACTGCCTTAAGGGAAATATATAACTTTGTGCAAATTGAAGAAAAGAGTCTCCCACAAGCTTGGGGGAGGCTTCTCCGATTACTTAATGCTTTGCCTGATCATCCTCTTAATAAAAAAAAATACTTGATATCTTTTATAATGGACTAACCAATGCTTCCAGAGACCACCTCGATAGTTGTGTTGGTTGTGTTTTCAGGGAAAGAACTGTTGGGCAAGCTGAATTGCTATAGAATAATATCTTGAGGAATGATAATGATTGGACACTTCCTGAACCAACTCCTAAGCCAACTCCAAAAAAAGGGTATTCTATTTCTCAGTCCTGAAGATATGCAAGAGGCAAAGAAATCTATGAAATAAAAAAGCTATTAAAGTGTAAGATGTTAAGAATTTACCACCTATTGAAGAAATACATGGTCTTGATAACCCGACACAAGTAGTAAAGGTAAATTCTCTCTATAGATTTGATAAGGGTGAAATCCCATCTACTAAGTTTGCTAGCCAATGCTTGGATGAGTTTGATAATTTTATGGTTAAGCAAGAAAACTTCAATGCTTATGTTGGTAGACAATTGAAACACAATGCTTGTATGATTGAACACTTGAGTGATTATATGTCTAGAGTTAAAGGTGAGCTTAAACTTATTAGTAAACATGCTTCTATGTTTACCACTCAAGTAGAACAAGTGCTTAAAGCTCAGAATGATTTACTCAATGAATTAAATAATAATAAAGATGAAAATGATGTTACAGTTATGACCAAAGGGGGTAAAATGACTCAGGAACCTTTGTATCCTGAGGGCCACCCTAAGAGAATTGAGCAAGATTCTTAGGGAATTAATGTTGATGCACCTAGTTCTTCTAAGAAGAAGAAAAAGAAAAATGATAAGACTTTGCATGCTTCTAGTGAACCTGTTGTTGACACACCTGAGAATCCCAGTGATATTTCTATTTCTGATGCTGAAACACAATCTAGTAATGAACATGAACCTACTGATAATGTTAATGATGATGTTCATGTTGATGCTCAACTAGCAATGACAATGATGTAGAGATTCAACCTGCTGTTGATCTTGATAACCCACAATCAAAGAATCAACGTTATGATAAGAGAGACTTCGTTGCTAGGAAGCACGGTAAAGAAAGGGAACCATGAGTTCAGAAACCCATGCCTTTTCCTCCTAAACCATCCAAGAAAAAGGATGATGAGGATTTTGAGCGCTTTGCTGAAATGATTAGACCTATCATTTTGCGTATGCATTTGACTAATATGCTTAAAATGAATCCTTATGCTAAGTATATGAAAGATATTGTTACAAATAAAATAAAGATATAGGAGGCTAAAATTTCCACCATGCTTGCTAATTATACTTTTAAGGGTGGAATACCAAAGAAACTAGGAGATCCCAGAGTACCAACTATACCATGCTCCATTAAAAGAAACTATGTTAAAATTGCTTTATGTGATCTTGGAGCAGGTGTTAGTGTTATGCCTCTCTCATTATATCGTACACTTGATTTGAATAAGTTGGCTCCTACTGAAATATCTTTGCAAATGGCTGATAAATCAACTGCTATACCTGTCGGTATTTGTGAGGATGTGCCTGTTGTGGTTGCAGACATTACTATTTTAACAGACTTTGTTATTCTTGATATTCCCGAAGACGATAGTATGTCTATTATTCTTGGTAGACCCTTTTTGAATACTGCAGGGGCTGTTATTGATTGCAAGAAAGGCAATGCCACTTTTCATATTAATGGTAATGAGCATACGGTACACTTTCCGAGGAAACAACCTCAAGTCCACAGTATCAATTCTATTGGAAAAACTTCAACAATTACTATTGGAGGTTTTGAATTTCCTCTTCCTACTGTCAAGAAGAAATATGATATTCTTATTGTTGGGGACATGCATATCCCCGTTGAGGTAACTTAGTGTTATTCAAAAATTCTTCGGTTTCATGTTATTCGAAAAGAGTTTGTTAACAAGACTTGATCAACCTTGTTATTGGATTCCTTTTGATGAGCATGAGATGGATGACGTTAGAAAGCACAACTCTCTATACCCTCTGTTTAATTTCTGTTATTTAGATTAAATAAAGCAAGAATAGTATTTTCTGTCTATTTTCTGCATTATCGTTGCATTAAAAACCCCCAAAAATAAAAGTTCTCCAAATGCCCTAAAAAATTTATATGATTTTTTCTAGAATATTTAAGAATTATTGGCACTGAGAACACACCAGGGGCCTCACCACCTGGCCACGAGGGTCCAAGGCATGCCCACCCCCCTAGGGCGTGCCCCTGCCTCGTGGACCCCACGTGGGCCCCTCCACATATTCTTTCACCCGCACACTTGGTCTTACTCCAGAAAAAATCACCCACCAGCTCAAACCAGAGTTCTAGCTCATCTTGCTGCAATTTTCGATCTCCTTGTTCAAAGATCCGTTCACAAAACTGCTTTGGGGGATTGTTCTTCGGTATGTGACTCCTCCAATGGTCCAATTAGTTTTTGTTCTAGTGCCTTATTTATTGCAAATTTTTGCTCCTTAGGTGACCTTGTTCTTGAGCTTGCATGTCAAATTTATGTGGTCAAACATAGTTTTAATGCATGATATGGCCTCGAGGCACTTGTATGAGTAGTTTCTATCAATCTTGTTGAGTTTGGTTCACTTCTATTTTGAGTCACTTAAAATTTCAGAAATTTTTCAGAGAAAGAAAATGATGAAGAGATTGTTGAGGGCCTCTTTGAGCCGAAGCTCGAAGGATAAGCAAAGTGAAGAGAATAAAAAGCCCAAATATAATATCCCTCGCACTGCGGAGGTTCGGCCATGCGAATGGCCTTGTGATGAGTTCTTGAGAGCAGCCGGGATTCGTGATGACTTTTATTATTTGGCTAAGAATGCGGGCCTCATCGACTTCCTCCGCGACCAGCGCAAATAGTATCTCCTCCTCACTAATATTTTCGTGCAAAATTTTTATTTTCATGCTAAGAAATCACCACCTTTGGTGGAATTTCACTTATATGATGAGGTTAAGGAGATGTCACTATATGATTTCTGCCGGGTCTGTAAGATACCCTTTGCGGGCATCATAAAGGAACCACATCGTAATGATGTGGAAGGGTTTATTGATATGATTGTTGTAGGGGAAACGAGGAAAGTTTCCGATGCAAGAATCACTAGCATACATTTTCCTGTTCTACGTTACTTTGCAATATTTGCGAGTAGATGCTTAATTGGTCGCGGGAACAATGGAAATCTCAGTGCTCCTGATATTGTTATTTTGCGTCATGCTTTGTTTCATGATAACACTTTCAGTTTAGGCGCTATTGTTGCTAAACGGTAAAATCTGAACCGTATAAAGGGTCCCATCTTCGGAGGCATCTTTGCTTCACGCCTCGCTGCACACTTTAACATACCTATTAGGCATTATGAGAAAGAGGAAATGTTGCTGCCCCCTATTTTTCTAGATTATAAGAGTATGGTAGCACATGATTTTATTGTTAAGGATAAGAAGAAGATGCTTAAAAATAGATTGATATTTGATAAGTGCTACTATGAGATTATTACCTTGCCTGCTCCCTCTTTGTTTAACATATTTTCAGGCACGTACCTCGTGTTGCCGGAGGCCGTTCATGCATACTGGAGTCTGACATCAGCTCCAGAGCCTGAGCTGGAGCCACCACTTGATCCTTACCGCCAGTCTGTTTATCAGTGGGATCCGGAGGAGATGGCCAACCAGTGGCACCCAGAGGACATCCTCCGTACACCGGAGAGGGCAGCTTTGAGCCGTGGCCATAGACCAACTTAGGCCAAAAGCCTAAGCTTGGGGGAGTATGTATTTCTCACCAACATTACATTCATGTTCACACACTCATTCCAATTGTCGGTGCTCATACTTTTTCATTGTATTAACCATGCTAGTTTATTTTCTTTTTAAGCCTCCTCTTGTGTGTTTGAAAAACTTTAATAAAAACCAAAAAAATTAGTTGTAGCTTTTAGCTAGTTTACTTTCCATGCATGTAGTAGTAATAATTAAAAGAAAACCCAAAAAGATTTCTCGTTCTTCTTTTGCTTATTGGGAGCTTTCCCGTGTAAATAGTTTTGTTTCTTTTCTTTTCTTTGGGTTCGGGAGGAGAAGACCATGATGAAAATGTTGAGTGGCTCTCATATGCATTATTGTTGATCTAACCAAGAGCCCATATTACCTTGTCTTCTCCCTTGTATTAAATGCTTGCAGATTCCAGCTTAGACGAATGCACGTGCACTATTATTGTTGTCCACACCGTTCGGTCGTGCAAGTGAAAGACTATAATGATGATATATGATGAACTGATTGAGATGAGAAAAGCTGGTATGAACTTGAGCTATCTTATTTTTGTAAATATGATTAGTTCATCATTCCTGATTCAGCCTATTATGAATGGAACATGTTTGTAATGACAATTAGAGATTATAGTTGCTCATGCCATGCTTAATTAGCTAGGAGTTTATAATGGTTCACCTTGCATGCCAACATGCTATTAAAATGGTTGTGATGTGGTATGATAGGCTGGTATCCTCCTTTGAACGATTCGAGTGGCTTGACTTGGCACATGTTCACGCATGTAGTTGAAACAAAATCAACATAGCCTCCACGATATTTATGTTCATGGTGAATTATATCCTACTCATGCTTGCACTCAGTGTTGATTAATTTTAATGCATATTCATGAATGTTGTCGCTCTCTAGTTGGTCGCTTCCCAGTCTCTTTCTAGCCTTCACTTATACTAAGCGGGAATACTGCCTGTGCATCCACTTCCATAAACCCCAAAAGTTATTCCATATGAGTCCACCATACCTTCCTATATGTGGTATCTACCTGCCATTCCAAGTAAATTTGTATGTGCCAAACTCTAAACCTTCAAATGAAATTCTGTTTTGTATGCTCGAATAGCTCATGTATCAACTAGGGCTGTCCATATCTTCCTTGCTAGGTGGGTTATTCTCACGAGGAGTGGACTCCACTCACCATTCATGAGAAAATGGGTGGTAACCGGGATGCCCAGTTCCATGCTTAAATTGAAATAATTGCAAACAAAACTCCCCTAGGATTGTTGTTAGTTGGAGGCACCCGTTGTTTCGGACAAGCCATGGATTGATGTTTGTTGGTGATAGGGGGAGTATAAACTTTACCATTCTGTTTGGGAACCGCCTATAATGTGTGTAGCATGGAAGGTATCGAGATCTCTTGGTTGTTATGTTGACAATGAAAGTATGCCACTCAAAATATTATTTATCTATAGCTAATAATAAAGGGGATATTGCTTCTTACCACCGTAATTTCGTGCATTTTTTGTCCGTCCGTCGTCCGTCCACTTTGCGCATATTATTTTCTATATCCGAGGTGGTACTAAACTTATAATCTTTTGCTCTGTACGCCGCCTAATCAAGCACACGATTGAGCCTCCTCCTCTCTGGTATGTTCCATATCCAGTAGTGTACACCTCGGCCTGATTTCTCTATTATATATGGGCCCCTAAATTGAACAGCCCAGTCCAGAGAGTTGATGTCGCCTTAAAAATTGAATTCCTTTATTAACTAATCAATAGTCCCACCCTGTCTCTTTACAAAAAATTGTACCAACTTATATACCCTCGTAAATTGTAATAGTCACAAGCCAGGCACAACAAGAAGTGGAGGATGAGATATAGGTCCTATGTACTCCCTCCGTTCCGATTTACTCCTCGTGGTTTTAGTTCAAATTTAAACTAAAAGCACGATGAGTAAATCGGAACGGAGGGAGTACCCTATACGAGAAAAACAGCCTGGGTACCCACAAAGGGTCGCAGCTAAAAAAAATCACAAATTGATCTTTAAGGATGGATTATTAATTCAATTTTTAAGAGAAAAAGAAAACACGCTAATTGAGCAGTTATTGCAGTTTTTTATACCTAAGTGTGTACGCATCTACTAGGTAGGAAAAAATCATAGGTTGGAAACTTGTCGTACAGTCACCGCCAATTTTTTCCCTGGATGGCACCGTTCCAATGTAGATATGCCGTGTTGATGGCCACTTCGATGGACATGCTAATTTTTTGCCCCGGTGCAATGCACGGGCACGTGTGCTAGTCTCTATATCAAAAATTGAACTTTGGCACCTCTACAAATCCCTGCTTCCCTCTGCGAAGGGCCTACCTATTTACTTTGATGTTGAGTCATCTTCCTCTTATTAAAAAGCACCAGTTGGAGAGCACCGCTGTCATTCACATGCATTGCTATTAATTTACATTGAGTATGACTGTGACTGGATCTCTTTTACCATGAATTACAATGTCTAGTCAGTCCTTGATCTTCAGGGGTGCTCTGCATTTATGTTTTGCGGTCTCAGAAAGGGCTAGCGAGATACCATCTTGTTATATCATATTATGATTGTTTTGAGAAAGTGTTGTCATCCGAGATTTATTATTATTGCTCGCTAGTTGATTATGCTTTGATATGAGTAAACATGAGACCTAAATGTTATTGTGAATATGGTTAGTTCATAATCTTTGCTAAAAACTTGAAAGTTAGCTTTACATATTTGCAACAACAAGATCAAACAGAGTTTGTAAAAGTTTTTGTTTATCACTTTCAGTTTGTCAACTGAATTGCTTGAGGACAAGCAAAGGTTTAAGCTTGGGGGAGTTGATACGTATCCATCATATCTACTTTTCCAAACACTTTTGACCTTGTTTTGGACTCTAACTTGCATGATTTGAATGGAACTAACCCAGACTGACGTTGTTTTCAGCAGAATTGCCATGGTGTTATTTTTGTGCAGAAATAGAAGTTCTGGGACTGACCTGAAACTTCACGGAGAATATTTTTGGAATTTATAAAAAATACTAGCGAAATAATCAACACCAAGGGGCCCACACCCTGTCCATGAGGGTGGGGGGCGCACCCCCCTATCCCGTGGTCCCCCTGAGGCTCCACCGACCTCAACTCCAACTCTATATATTCACGTTCGGGGAGAAAAAATCAGAGAGAAGGATTCATCATGTTTTATGATACGGAGCCGCCGCCAAGCCCTAATCTCTCTCGGGAGGGCTGATCTGGAGTCCGTTCAGGGCTCCGGAGAGGGGAATCTGTCGCCATCATCATCATCATCAACCTTCCTCCATCACAAATTTCATGATGCTCACCGCCGTGCGTGAGTAATTCCATCGTAGGCTTGCTGGACGGTGATGGGTTGGATGAGATTTATCATGTAATCGAGTTAGTTTTGTTAGGGTTTGATCCCTAGTATCAATTATGTTCTAAGATTGATGTTGCCATGACTTTGCTATGCTTAATGCTTGTCACTAGGGCCCAAGTTCCATGATTTCAGATCTGAACCTATTATGTTTCCTTGAATATATGAGAGTTCTTGATCCTATTTTGCAAGTCAATAGTCACCTACTATGTGTTATGATCCGGTAACCCCGAAGTGACAATAATCGGGACCACTCCCGGTGATGACCGTAGTTTGAGGAGTTCATGTATTCACCAAGTGTTAATGCTTTGGTCCGGTACTCTATTAAAAGGAGGCCTTAATATCCCTTAGTTTCCAATAGGACCCCGCTGCCACGATAGGGTAGGACAAAAGATGTCATGCAAGTTCTTTTCCATAAGCACGTATGACTATATTCGGAATACATGCCTACATTACATTGATGCACTGGAGCTAGTTCTAGGTAGCCCTATGTTATAACTGTTGCATGAGGAATCGCATCCGACATAATTATCCATCACTGATCCATTGCTAACGAGCTTTTCACATACTGATCTTTGCTTAGTTACTTTTCCGTTGCCACTGTTACAATCACTACAAAACCAATACTGTTACGTTTGCGATCATTACCGTTACTTCCATACTACTTTGCTACTAAATACTTTGCTGCATATATTAAGTCTTTCAGGTGCGGTTGAATTGACAACTCAACTGTTAATACCTGAGAATATTCTTTAGCTCCCCTTGTGTCGAATCAATAAATTTGGGTTGAATACTCCACCCTCGAAAACTGTTGCGATCCCCTATACTTGTGCGTTATCAACGGCCTTGACCTCCGCCCCCGTGGCCAGGCTGCAGCACCCGGCGTGCTGCAGCCACAACTCGAGCGCCCCCCTCGGCGGCATGTCCTCGGCGGAGAACCGCGGTAACCGGATCCAAGTGCGCGGCGGCATTGACGCCCATATCACGAACTCATGCGAGGAGCCCTCGGTGTGGGTTCGCGGGCCGACCGGCTGCACAGCCCCGGCATGGCCACCATGGTAGTGGCCCTCGTGGCACTGGGCACTGCCGCCCCCTCCGGAGCCCTACGCACAGGCGTACAGAGGGAGCGGGAAACCAGGTGGTGGCCACTCGTACCAGGGCCGCGTCACCTCCTGCGTCTCCCCGGCCTCGCGAGGGCGGCTGAACCTCTTCTTCGGCGGAAGCGGTTCGGGCTCCTCGCGAGGGGTCTTTCCCTTTTCCACCACGGAAAACCTCCTGATCAGCGCCATGGGAACTACAGTAAGACGGCGAGGCAAGAACGAGGAAGAATAAGCGGGCGATGAGAAGACGGAGACGAGCAAGAGGGGCTCTGCCCCTCCTCTCATTTATAGCCTGCGCAGGCCAACCGTCAGCCTCCATGATCCCACGCAATGATGGCTTTCCGCTGCATGCAGTGAAGTCTCGTCAAGTCAGGTGGTTGCCGAGGCAGCATGGGGAAGCGGAGGCGCCCACGTCCCATCAATCGCCACGCGTCGACCAAGGCTGTAGGCGGTTAGGGCCCACGGTGCTCCGCACTTTCCCTTTGGCTTCGCCTCAAAGACAAGTACGAGCGCGCCTTGGGCCTGGAGGCTACTGTCGGCGTTCTGGGAACAGGGGTACCCAGACTTGCCTGTCTGTGGCCCACGGAGTGGCTCTGTCAACGGCCCTGTACAACCCAGCTTCAACATCGACAACCCAAGACCCTCGCGAGGGGCCAAGCCTCGCGAGGGAGACGACACCAAGACCTCCCTGGGGGCAGTCTCACTAGGCTGGCTCCCAAGGAGCGGAGATATCAATGCAAGGTGCACCTCGCGAGGTTTAGATGACGTGAGCAATGATGACCAAGGCCAGGCGGGCGCTAGTAGGCACATTGTACAAGTTTCCTCTTTGGTGCTAAGGAGGCAAGCGCAGGCGCGGAGTCCCAAGGGATCAACTAAAGGTTTCCATTCTGGTGCAACAAGACCAAGACCGCCAGGACGGCGGGACGTAGGTCATCATGGAGCCCACCACGGCGTCATGACCAGGATCTTTTGCAGGCGAAGACTACTTTTGTCAAGATAGCATGTACTAGTTGTCTTGCTTTGAATTTGGCCATCGTGAGATCCCTTCCAACCTTACATTTGGGAAGAGGACCAAGGCCACTATAAATAGTACTTAGCCACCACCATAGGGTGGGGGACGGATCATTCAGATCATCCTCACACCCACCAGCTCATCGAGCGCAAGAACACCTCTCCTCCTGAGGTTGTTCTCCACTGTACTAGTTCATCCTCAGCCCCTCGAGGCCAATCCACCACAAAGCAGGAGTCGGGTTTTACACCGCAAGGTGGCCAGAACCTGGGTAAACTGCTGTGGCTCTTATCTGTTGGGTTTGTCGAGCTAGGCCGTGGGATCGGTGAGCAGGCAGGTTGGGGAGGACGAGTTCTTCGCACGCACCCTAGTGTTCGAACCTCTCAAGGGTCTGCGGAACCCTGGATCCGACATAGCCACCCTTTTTACTCATGATGAGAAAATCGCTATTACTTTATTCTCAAATTATTTCCGTTCTCATTAAAGGGTGATTGTCGGTGTCAAAACCGGTGGATCTCGGGTAGGGGGTCCCGGACTGTGCGTCTAGGCCGGATGGTAACAGGAGGCAAGGGACACGAAGTTTTACCCAGGTTCGGGCCCTCTCGATGGAGGTAAAACCCTACATCCTGCTTGATTAATATTGATGATATGGGTAGTACAAGAGTAGATCTACCACGAGATCAGAGAGGCTAAACCCTAGAAGCTAGCCTATGGTATGATTGTTGTTGTCTATGTTGTCCTACGGACTAAAACCCTCTGGTTTATATAGACACCGGAGAGGGTTAGGGTTACACAAAGTCGGTTACAATGGTAGGAAGATCTGAATATCCGTATCGCCAAGCTTGCCTTCCACGCCAAGGAAAGTCCCTTCCGGACACGGGACAAAGTCTTCAATCTTGTATCTTCATAGTCCAGGAGTCCGGCTGAAGGTATAGTCCGGCTATCCGAACACCCCCTAATCCAGGACTCCCTCAGTAGCCCCTGAACCAGGCTTCAATGACGACGAGTCCGGCGCGCAGATTGTCTTCGGCATTGCAAGGTGGGTTCCTCCTCCAAGTAATTCATAGAAGATTTTGAACACAAAGATAGTGTCCGGCTCTGCAAAATAAGTTTCCACATATTGCCATAGAGAGAATAATATTTACACAAATCTAATCTGCTGACGTATTCTGTAGTGTGACACATCACGGCCAAGCCTTTATCCGAGTCGTTTTATTACCCCACCGCAGCGCGTCATGCAAGGCAGTTTCCTTGGCACGTCTTTCTAAAGTAGAGATCGTGTCCCCTTGTTCCGGGATTCTCATCAATACGGGCGTGGGTAACCCAACCGCTTCTAGGACTCCTAGATTATAGGCAAGTCTAAACGGACACAGAGAGGACGCTTGATATTCACCCTCTTTATAAAGGGACAAGGCCTTTATTTTTCCCTCCCGTGCTCAATCGAATCCTTCCCCCACCTCAAGCTCAAACGCCCAAAGTTTAGGTCTGGTGCTCCGAACCTTTAGTCATGTCCAGATCTAGCCTTCAAGGCCGATGGGTGCCTTCCTCCGTCACGGAAGAAGACATCAAAAAGTTGAGGGGGCCAGATATCTGACCGCCGAGATTCCGCATCGGCTGCCTGCCCGAGGGCAGGCCGTCCCCTCCCCCAAACCCAACAGATCGTCGTGTTCGTCTCTCACTTCCTCCGAGGTCTAGGCCTTGCTCTAGATCCTTTCGTCAGGGGCTTGATGTTTTATTACGGGCTAGATTTCCATGATCTAGCTCTGGAATCCTTTCTTCATATCATGACATTTATTGTCGTGTGCGAGGCCTTCCTCTGGGTTACCCATCACTTTGGCCTATGGCTAAAGACCTTTGAAGTAAAGCCGAAGATGATCGAGGGGCAACATGCGGCGTGTGGAGGTGCCTCAATACGCAAGATGGCGGGAGCTTCATGGCCCAAAGGTTCCATTCCAGAGGTGTCTGAATTGTGGCAACATGAGTGGTTCTACATCACGTCCCCTAGAAGTGCCAAGTGGGCGGCCGCCCCTGTTTTCCGTCCGGGCCCTCCACCACAACCGATGTCATGGATTAGCAGAGGATTGAGCTGGGGTCCAGCCAAGGACGTACCTATACTGCAAAGCCGCATTCAAGATCTCTTCAATGGAGATTTCAGTTTGGTTGCGGTAACACAAGTTATGCTGGTTCGTCAAGTCCAGCCTTGCAAACGCCGGCCCCTCCGCTTGTGGGAGTTCAATCCCGAGGGACCGCATGCCATTCAAAATTTCCTCGGCCTGACGCATGAGGAGATGTACAAGTAATTCTTCGGACCTCAGGTAGAGTGTCCGGAAATCACCGAGGACGTGGGCCTGAGCAGTAACTGCGCCGCCGGACAGGTAAGAAATTCTAGCCGAATATAATGTCTCTCATTTGTTACGAAGTTATTTCTGAGAGTTCGCTTTCTGATCAGGACTGCCTAGCAAAGGCGAAGTTGATTCGGTGTTCGGCCCCCCTCCCTGAGGGTTTGGAAAATCCGGTACTGGAAAAGATGCTCCAGATCGCACCTTGCCCGGAGCCCTTGAAGGAAGATACTGCAGAGGATGATAAGGGCGGACACGGGCCCCCAACGCTGCCCATTCTAACCGAGGGAGCGGGCGTCCCCATGAAGGAAGACGACCGGAAGAGGAAAAGGACCGCGCTTGGGGATTCGGAAGCCGAAGCTTCCAAACGAGAGAAGAAGTCTCCCACCGAGGGTCCTACCTTGGGGGGTGCTGTTGCCGCACAAAGTTCGCGGGGGGATCAATTATCCCATGAGTCGTAAGTGACCCGAAATAATTTATCAGTACAGATATGCCATCTTTTTCTTCTGAGAAAATAACCACCGCATATATCTTTGCAGTTCAGGCCTTAGCCCCTCTCAAATGAGCTCGTCTTCGGGGGATCTTCTTCCAGAGATGATGGAGATCGAAACGCCTCCTCTGGACTCCTCCGCTCCAGAAGCGGGCGACCCCGAAGTGTCGTCGCGGAGGGCCTCTCCGAGTCTGGCGAGGCCAGAAGATAATCCCGTCGACCCCCGAAGCTCCCAGTGTCCGGCTCCCGAAGAGAGCAGACAAAAGAGTCCGGCACCGTCTAGTGTGCGATCAGATGTTCTGAGGGAGTTGGTGGGGCGAGCGGCCATCTCAGATGAGCATCGTGTGCTGATGTATACGATGGTGGAGAGAATCGCGTCCGCCGAAAGCGGATTGCATGAAGCTTTTATGAGTCTACTGACAGGCTTTGAGGTATGTAAAAATAATGTATGATACTCCTGCACATGCTAGATGTGCCCTATGTAGATGGTAGCCCCTGAGACTCTGGTTGTCATCGGAAACGATGACGAACATAGGATCGTATTCTCAGGTAATAACCGTACTGCCTTTATGTGGAGGTGGTGGAAACTCCGGTGGCTGGCCGGACTGGCGAGTTTGCCCATTTAAAACGGCAGTTGGATGCGGCAGACGCCGACATCAAGCTTGTTAACAAAAGGCTTGACGAGGCACAGGGTAAGCGTTATTATCTGGTAAACATCACATAGGAAGAGCAGCAAGATGCCAGCATCTTTAACATGTTGTGACTGCAGATGGAGCTGCCACTGTTGAAGCCTTGCGGGCGGAACTTGCCCGAGCCAAGGAACAAGCGAGGTTGGGTAATGCGACTGCTTTGAAGGCGGCCGAAGAGTTGCGAGCCGAGAAGGCCGCGCATGGCGGGAGCCGAGATAAGATGGCCAAGATGGCTATAGAATTAAAAGGCGCTGCCGACCATTGCCAGGTTCTCGAAAAGGAAAATCAGGCGAAGGCATCGGACCTTGAGAAGGCTGAGGCGACGAGAAAAGACCTCCGCTCTGCTATGAGGGCAAAGATGGAGGAGCTGCGGGAAGATGGGGAAATTGAAGCTGGGAAATCATTTATGTTGCGGAGGAAGTTCTTAGATCCACGGTATGCCCCTCTGGATCGGCTGTGGAGTTCAGAGGATGTGTATAGGGATTTGGCAGCGAGCGCTGCCGATGCAGCCAAGTACTTCCGGGGTCAGACGGACCGTGAAGTAGACTAGCTGTTTTGGAGACAATTCCATTCTCCCGAGCATCCGCTTTCATTGACTGATCAAGTAGCCGAATGGGCTGAACTAAATAGGTTGTCCGGACTGGCCATGAGGTCTGCTGTGGATCAGCTATGGTTGGAAGGGTCAAAACCGAACAGCTATTTCAGCTTGGTGCAGCGGTTCCTTGACGTGGTGCCGCGCATTGATGCGATGAAGAGGTCGGCGTGCATAGAGGGCGCATGGATGGCCTTTGCCCGTGTGAAAGCACACTGGGTGGAGATGGATGCTACCACTATTGCAGCGCGGGATTCGGCCATAGGTCGAAGGGCTGCTGAGCACTACTTTGAAGAAGTTCTTGAGGGTGATCGTTTGATAGAGACCCAGTGCTCAAAAAATATTATGTTTGAGTGAAATGTAATCTCATTGTAAGTGAAATGCTTTTATAAATTTTCATAAGGCTATTTTTATACTTTTGCCTGAAAGTAATATGATGCCTCCTGGGCGGCCGTTTATGTATACATGTGTATAACCTGAAAGATTGCAGTCGTCGGCTTCAACCCCCACGCATATAATGCAGAGGTGTTCACAGAAACACACATTCACACTTAACCCAACGTGTTGGTCCTATTAAGGAGGTGATAGCGGAGCGAGCGAGGCAACTGGACTATAACGCTTTAACACTTTCACTTAGCCATGGGAGTTTGACAGTGGGGCTACTAGATAGCCCCTGGTGGCTTCGCACTCTCCCGATCCCGGGATGCATACACGCCTGGACGGAAAACGGCCCTTCGTTAAGGCAGAGGAATTCTAACATTCCCATAGGTCATCGAGTGGTTGACCAGTCTCACGCTATATCATGACAGTCAGTTTTCGGCTTTCTCCACTGAGGTGCTCGCCCGGATGAACCAGGGCACAATCGCAATAGTTCTCCTGGTGCTACCTTCGCCGGTAAAGCAGAACGTAAGGCACCAAAACACAGGAGCCGGGCAAACCCAACATTTGAACAAAGACATTGATTCGGAGCTGATGCATATAGGGCCAAACTCGCGACGCCGAACACTCCCTAAGGTATTCAGTCTTTGTGGTATAAACCGGGCCTAAATAATGGCCTTTGTAAGAAGCCCCTTGTGTCCAGGTACGTGCATTGGTCTGGCGTGGCCACATGCCAAGACATCAGCATCCATCTCAAGGGTGGATATGTATCAACAAGAGACAGTAAAAAAGGTTTACGCAGGGTCTTAATCTAAAAAGAATCCTTGGAGTGGGTCCCTGCTGCACGTCTGCGCCTGTGTCTCCGTTGTGCCATATCCTGGACGGGTGTAGCACGATGATCATCTGTAAAAGAGAGGAATTTAGGTGAAAAGGTTGTCGTGCAAAAAGATAGTTTGTTAAAGAAACCATGCATAATTCAAGATGTGGAGAAATTGCCACATGTCTGCGCGCGTTGAGCCCCTTGTATTGACGAATAGGGGTGTGACCATTTATTTGGTATAAGTAGCGGTGCCGGACTCTATTAGTTGTGTCTGAGGTCTTGACGACCTATTGGGTGCTTTCGCTGGTCCGGGCGTATTTAGTGTGCGGCTACCAAGGCCGCCTCACTCTCTTCGGCATGCATAGATCGCTTGATATTTCCGTGCACTGTATTGATGCCACGTGGACCGGGCATCTTGAGTGTAAGGGAGGCATAGTGTGGTATTGCATTAAAGCGAGCAAAAGCCTCATGTCCAAGCAGTGTTGATGGCCACTTTGAAACGGAGCGATGTGGAAAGTTAAATGCTCGCAACGGAAGTTATCAGGGGAGCCGAATATAACTTGTAGGAGGAGGGAGCCCGTACAACGAGCCCCTGGTCCCGGCGTTACTCCTTTAAAGGTAGTATTGCTATGGCGAATTTGTGTTGGGTCTAACCCCATCCTGTGGATTGTATCCTGATATATTAGGTTTAGGCTACTGCCGCCGTCCATCAAGACTCGTGTGAGGTGATATCCGCCAATTACTGGGTCTAATACCAGGGCGGCCCACCCTGCGTGTTGGATACTTGCAGAGTAATCGCGATGGTCGAAAGTGATCGGTTGAGACGACCAGTGGCAGGACCTCGCGGTGATAGGCACTTGGGTATATTTTCCTGGGAGTGCCGCGCTGTTTTTTCCCTTGATTATGTGTAGCACGTTTACTGTTTTGACTTCTGGTGGAAATTTCTTTTGTTCCCCCGTGTCTTGCTTGGGAGGCTCGTCCTCGTCTTCACTTGGCGTATCCTACCCCTTGTGTATGGCGTTGAGCTTGCTGGACTGCTTGAAGACCCAACATTCTCTGTGGGTATGATTAGCAGGTTTACCAGGGGTACTATGGATCTGACATACTTGGTCCAGAATTTTGTTGAGGCTGGACAGTTCATCCTTGGTGCTTTTAGGGGGTGGCTTTTGACCTGGCCGAGAGCTTTTGAATCCGGCATTTACTGCCGTGCCCTTCGTGCTATCTTCTTTATTCCGGCGTTTGTTATTGCTGTTGCGCCGTGATTTCCCGTTTCCATCTCTAACTTCAGATGTACTGGGGTCGCTGGTGCTGCATCTGGCGAGCTAGCTGTCCTCGCCCGCACAAAAGCGGGTCATGAGGTTTGTTAATGCGGCCATCGTTCTCGATTTATTTTGGCCGAGGTGTCTGGCGAGCCATTCGTCATGGACGCTATGCTTGAAAGCCGATAAGGCTTCGGCGTCTGGACAGTCGACAATCTGGTTCTTTTTAGTAAGAAACATGTTCCAAAGCTTTCGGGCTGACTCTCCGGGCTGTTGAGTTATATGACTCAAGTCATCTGCATCCGGAGGTCAGACATAAGTCCCTTGAAAATTTGCCCGAAAGGCGTCTTCGAGCTCTTCCCAACTTCCAATGGAGCTTTCGGGGAGGCATTTGAGCCAGTGACGAGCTGGCCCTTTGAGCTTGAGGGGTAAGTATTTGATGGCGTGGAGATCATCTTCTCGAGCCATATGGATGTGAAGGATATATTCCTCAATCCAAACCCCAGGGTCTGTTGTTCCATCGTATGCCTCTATATTTACGGGCTTGAATACCTCTGGAAATTCATGGTCTAGCACCTCATCGGTGAAGCATAGGGGGGGTGTGGCACCCCTATAGCTGGGTGTACCGCGTTGTTCGGATGTTTGTTGTGTTGCATTGTATGCTGGAGCGCGCTTGCGTGGTCCGTAGATGGATCTTGTTGCACCGTCCTTTGGGTGCGAACCCTCGCCTGGGTCACGTGTTGTATTGTGAGCGGCGTTGTATGCCGCTTTGTGTTGGTAGAGGGGTCGTCTATCCGACCAGGTGGCTGCTTTGATTGGTTGTGGGGGGTCTGAGGCCTCCTCATCGAATTCGGGTAGCAGCTTCCGCTTTGGGTAGCTCTTGGAGGGGCGATTGTCGCCGTACCTTGCTACAGTGTTGAGTATTTTGCTCCATATGAATTGGAGTGTGTCTTGCGCGGCCTTGAGCCTTTGCTTCTGCTTTTTAAGGCTCCTCGCTGTGGCAACAAGCCTTTTACGGGCGTTCTACTGCTCCGGGTGCCTGTCTGCTGTTATGCCGTCCGGGCCATTATCCTTGATAGGATTTGCTTGTTTGGTTTGATTATCTGGATTGCCGTTGTCCGGCAGCGGTTCGCCCTGCTCCTGCGTTGGGTCTGTGTGATCACTATTTCTGTCGAGGCGGGATTTGGGGCGGCGCTTGCGTCGCCGTTTTGACTGCTTTTCGAAGGGACAAGCCTTCGGTGCGTCCTTCCGCTCCTCGTCGTCATCTTTTGGTGCGTCCACCATGTATACGTCGTATGATGAGGTGGTGTTCCAGGGCTCAGTAGGCGCTGGTTCTTCATCGTCTCCTTCATCGGCGTCCATACCGTCGATGTGGTCGGAGTCGAGATCGAGCATGTCGGTTAAATCATCGACAGTAGCTACAAAGTGGGTGGTGGGTGGGTTTTGAATTTCTTCATTGTCCGAACCCCAACCTTGCTGACCGTAGTCCGGCCAGGGCTCTCCTGATAAAGAGAGAGACTTCAATGACTTCAGGATATCACCGAAAGGCGAGTGCTGAAGGATGTACGCGGCTGTGAACTCCATGATCGGCGCCCAATCGGATTCGATCGGCAGGGGCGCGGAGGGTTCGGAGTCCGGAGAGGAATCCGGCTCCATGGAGTCACAAGTCTCGCAGCGTACGGAGCTGGTGTTCGGCTCAATCGCCGTTGGGATCGCAGCCCCCGAGGTGGTGTCCAACTGCCCATCGTCGATCGGTGCAGTTGGCTCCGAACTAAGGATCGGAGCCGATGTGGGTGCGGCCTCCAGGGCACTGTTCGGCGGCAGAGCTAGATCATGCTCGTCGTGACAGTGCGGCGCGCTCGGTATTGGCTTGAATCCGTCGAAGATCAAGTCCTCGCGGATGTCAGCCGTGTAGTTTAAACTTCCAAATCTGACCTGACGGCCAGGGGCGTAGCTTTCGATCTGCTCCAGACGGCCAAGCAAATTGGCTCGCAGTGCGAAGCCGCCAAAGACGAAGATCTTCCCGGGAAGGAAGGTCTCACCCTGGACTGCATCGCTATTGATGATCGTAGGAGCCATCGAGCCTGACGGCGACGACACAGAGGAACTCTCAATGAAAGCACCAATGTCGGTGTCAAAACCGGTGGATCTCGGGTAGGGGGTCCCGGACTGTGCGTCTAGGCCGTATGGTAACAGGAGGCAAGGGACACGAAGTTTTACCCAGGTTCGGGCCCTCTCGATGGAGGTAAAACCCTACGTCCTGCTTGATTAATATTGATGATATGGGTAGTACAAGAGTAGATCTACCACGAGATCAGAGAGGCTAAACCCTAGAAGCTAGCCTATGGTATGATTATTGTTGTCTATGTTGTCCTACGGACTAAAACCCTCCGGTTTATATAGACACTGGAGAGGGTTAGGGTTACACAAAGTTGGTTTAATTGTAGGAGATCTGAATATCCGTATCGCCAAGCTTGCCTTCCACGCCAAGGAAAGTCCCTTCCGGACACGGGACGAAGTCTTCAATCTTGTATCTTCATAGTCGAGGAGTCCAGCTGAAGGTATAGTCCGGCTATCTGAACACCCCCTAATCCAGGACTCCCTCAGTGATGCTAAAGCTTGGTACAACACTCTTGGTCCTAGTTGTGTGCGTAGTCCCCAATATATGATCTATTACTTCTCTGGAAAATATTTTCCTTCTCATAAGAAACAAGTTGCTTTACAGGAAATATTTAACTTTGTGCAAATTAAGGAAGATAGTCTCCCACAAGCTTGGGGGAGGCTTTGCTAGTTACTTAATGCTTTGCCTGATCATCCTCTTAAGAAAAATGAAATACTTGGTATCTTCTATAATGGACTAACCAATGCTTCTAGGGATTTGCTAGATAGTTGTGCGGGTTGTGTTTTCAGGGAACGAACTATTGGGCAAGCCGAAGAATTATTGAATAACATATTGAAAATTTATGATGATTGGACTCTTCCTGAACCACCACCTAAGCCCACTCCGAAGAAGAGGGGTATATTATATCCCAGTCCTGAAGATATGCAAGAGGCGAAGAAATCTATGAAGGAAAAAGGTATTAAAGATGAGGATGTTAAAAATTTACCTCCTATTAGAGAAATACATGGGCTTAATACACCACCACTGCCTAAGGTGGTAGAGGTAAATTCTCTAATGAAGTTCAATGATAATGACAACCCTCACAATATGCACCCTAGCCAATGCCTTTATGAGTTTCAAAACTATATTAGAAAACAAGATCACTTCAATGCAAATGTTATGAAACAGTTGAAATACAATTCTGATATGATTGCTCGCTTGAGTGACTTGTTATTTAGAATCTCAAATGATGTTAGAGGTGTTGGCGAACATGCTTCTATGGTTCAAACTCAGTTAGAACAAGTTGCTATGTAACGACCTGACCCAAAATCGGTCAAGTCTCTATGTAGCTGTACCATCCCAAGATCATGCTGGCACACACAGTACATTGATGAAAAGATTCAAAGTTCAATCACACCTGAATTTATTACACAATTCTCATATCGAGTCTTTATTACATCATAATAAATTCGGCCGAAGGCCAACTCATGAAAAATAAACTAAATAAGCTGCGGACGCGTAGAAGAATAGTGAGTCCATCTGACTCCATAGGGCAATCGCCAAGCATAGATCGTAGCCTCACTCCTGGTCGGAAAACTCCTCTGCAACATGAGACGTTTTAGCCGTGTAGGTCAGCATTTAGAATATGACGGCAAGTCATAGAGAGAACAACAATGATAAAGCTAACACTATATGCAATTTGGCTGTGGGGCTTTAAGTTTTATGTTTTTGTGAAAAAAGCCAGTTTTCCCTACAACAAAGGACTTGCTTACAATTACTACAAAATGTAGGTAGTTCTTGAGATGGTTCCGCCCACTCAATGTCTCATTCCCAATTATTACTTAACCCCTCAATTAATTTATTTGTTCGGTGTTGAGATTTCCGAAATACTCCAGTTTCCAGAGGCTCATTTGTCCATAACCGGGGACACGGCTATTAGGTTGTTACTCTGCAGAGTCTTGTGCACTTTACCCACAAGAATTGTTCCCTCCTTTATGTCCTCGCACTGCCTGGTGTTTGAAGACGGGATGAACGAAACAGGGTCTTCCGTAGAGTTTCTCTGAGCACTGCCGGTACACATCCATGTCCTACCGTTCTTCTACATCTGCTGGCACCGTCCGTCCAGAGTCACGCCTAAGGTCAACCCAGCCAGAGCCCAAAATGGCTTGCGGTTGCACAGGTAAGCTTCCGGTCAAGGGGTATCCATCCGTCTCTTTGTGGCTGGGTGAAGCTTTCCGCAAGATGTCATGGCGCTTCTCCATGCATCCCGGCCATCCTCTGGTTTCTCCAGGGTGCCCGTCAACCGTCCTCCACCCAGTAGTGAATTAGAAGTCCGTCTTGATCTTGAAGTCATGGGGTTGTCATCATCTTGACTCTCACATCTCCCTCATGAATCTCTCAACCAACCCCGTCTACGAGCATAGCAAGGTAAACTACATCGTCCCGGGCAATAGTAGCAAGGGGAGTTGGGTTCATCCTACCTCATGATACTACTCAAGACACAACTTCAAATTCTCCTACTGCATACATGGTGGGGAGGAACAATTCTAATGCAACAAAATCATAGCTATTGTAAAACATGATCAAATGACTTGCCTGGCTGACGGTCTTCAAACGCTAGTGACTCGAGATAGCAAGCTTCGCACTCCGGAAATTCTATCGAAGCAAACAATAATCATATAAGCATACAACCATACCATCACTTAACGTAACAACATGCTAACATAAATCACACAAAACAATCAAAACAAAAACCAAAGAAAACTCAAAGAACACCAAGCCAACAACTAGCAAGAAAATAAAATAAACATTTTCTTTTCTGTAAATAAAAGTTCACCCTCTGTAACTATAGAAACTAATCTAAAATAAATTATAACAGAGGTAAAATAAAATTTTAAAAAATAACTAGAACAGCAGACAACAACAACAAGCTAAATAATCTAGAAAAGCTTGTATTCACATAAAAACTATTTTTAATAAAGACTATAAATGCCCAAATAAATTCCTACTGCTAGGCAAGGTCAAAACAAAGCAGCGACAAAAAGAATCACTAAAATAAAATAATCCTAACTCAATTTATAGCAGGAAAACTAATCTGACTAAAACTAATATAAAACAATTTTTAAAAACCTAAACATGGCCGAATCTAATTTTCTACAGCAACTATAGGAAATTTGCAAACTAGAGCAAAAATAATCAACTAAAAATATGAAATAACCCAAAAGATATAGATTTTCAAGATTTGAACTATTCTGTTTTAAAAATAGAAACTAAAATAAAACTAAAACAACTAACGCACTAACAGGCCGAAACAGTGAGTGCTCTAAAACTATCTAACGCGCAAGCGATCTTAACTGAAACGTATACGGGCTAGCAGAATAAACCGATCGGGCCGGTCTAACTAAACCACAACTTAAAATAAACCGATCTAACCCGTAACTAAAACCGGTCTATATGAAATAAAACCATACCCCTTCGGAATCTAATCTAGACCCTAGGTTTTAGATCGAACGATGTGGGGAGGTGGCGGCTTACTGCGGCTGTGGTCGACGGCGACAGAGGGTGGCGGAGGTCGGCGTCGAGCGGGGCGGGGTCTCTGGCGATCGGCGAAGGTGACAAAGACGTCAGGTGGATGCGGCGGAGCGAGGCGGAGGTGGTGGTGGAGTTTGTGGAGCTCGGGCACGGCGCGGACGTCGAGACGTGGCGAAAATAGAGCCTGGTGCTCTGCAACTCCGACGACGGGCGGTGATGCTCAAGGCGGTGGCTCCGGCGATCCCTTGACGGAGAGAGGATGTCAGGGAGGTGCGCGCGGTTGAGAGGTTTCGGCTGACAAGATTTGAGGGCAGGGGGATCCTCACCGGAGTCGGAATAGACGGCGGACTGCGGCGGTCGACGGCGAGATCCAAAGGAGGAGGGCATGAGCTGCGGTGTGTTTTGGGCTAGGGTTTTAGGGGGATTCGGAAGAGGAGAGGTAGGGCTATTTATAGGGCAAAGTCTTGGGCGAGGGGATAGCCCGGACTAGGGTTTTAGCGAGGGCTCGGACTCGGCTGGCGCGAGCGCGTGCGGGATACGCGCGCGTGGCTTGCGGGAGGAGGAAGACGGGGTGGGGCCGGCGCGTCGATGAGAGAGGGAGAGGAGGGTTCGGTCGGGCGACCGAAGCGGAGGAGGTGGCTCGGGCGTGTGCCGCGCTGGGCTGGCGGCCTTGGCGCTGGTTGGGCTGCGGCCTTGCTGGCTGGGCCGCCGGCCTGGCCAGCTCGGGTTTTTTTTAATTAAGGCAGAGAGAGAGAACTAAAAATATAAGAGAAAACTATAATATTCTTATATAGGACATATATATATATATATATATATATATATCAAAATTTTGAGGGGAATTAATCCTGCAACGTGGACATTTTTCTAGAGGCAAAACAGAAACTAAAAAACATTTTCTGCAAACTCCAAATAAAATTCAAATTTGAATTCAAACCTTTCGGCAATATTTTCTTCTGACATTTTTGGAGTGTCATGTTAGCTCCTCTCATACATTTTCTCAAGTATTTGTCAGGGATATTGAGGTAGATTTTCAAATGCCAAGTTGAATCCAAACTCAACCAAAACTCAAAAGCCTCTGAAAATTTCCAAAGGTCACTCAAATCAAACAAAATGCATAGATGCTTAACTAATATTTGTAAAGCATTCCAAATTGAAAATTTGGGATGTTACAAACCTACCCACCTTAAGATGAATCTCGCCCTCAAGATTCGGGTTGGCTAGCAAATAGGTGCGGGTGGTCTCGGCGGAGATCTTCTTCTCGCTCCCAGGTGGCTTCCTCCTCAGAGTGGTGGCTCCACAGAACCTTGCAAAATTTGATGATCTTGCTACGGGTAACTCTGTTCGCAGTCTCGAGAATTTTGACGGGTTTCTCCTCATAAGTCAGATCACTATCCAGCTGTATGGCCTCTAGGGGCACTGTGTCTCTCAAAGGGATATCGGCCATCTCGGCATGGCATTTCTTCAGCTGGGATACGTGAAAGACATCGTGAACTCCTGACAATCCTTCTAGCAATTCCAGCTTATACGCAACTTCTCCTCTTCATTCGAGGATTTTGTAGGGTCCAATGAACCGGGTGCTAATTTTCCTTTAACCCCAAATCTCTTGATTCCATGAAGTGGGGACACACGGAGATATGCTCGGTCTCCAACTTCATACATTATCTCCTTGCGTTTACTGTCGGCATAACTCTTCTGTCTCGACTGGGCTATCTTGGGTCTATCACGAATCAGCTTGACTTTCTCTTCGGAGTCTCTAATAAGATCGGGACCAAAAAGTTTTCGGTCTCCAACACCATCCCACAGCAATGGTGTTCTGCACCTCCTCCCGTATAGAGCTTCGAAAGGGGCCATCTTTAGACTGGTCTGATAGCTGTTGTTGTACGAGAACTCTGCGTATGGCAAATTGTCATCCCAGCTAGACCCATAGTCTAGCGCACAAGCTCTCAACATGTCCTCCAGAATCTGGTTGACTCTCTCGGTCTGTCCATCTGTCTGTGGATGAAAAGCTGTACTGAACTCCAGCCTCGTACCCAAGGTTTCATGCAACTGATTCCAAAACTTTGAGGTGAACTGTGTTCCTCTATCTGACACGATACTCCTCGGAACTCCATGCAGACATACGATCCTGGTCATGTATATCTTGGCTAACTTAGCACTGGTATATGTGGTCTTCACGGGAATGAAATGGGCTACCTTGGTCAAGCGATTAACCACTACCCAGATAGAGTCATAACCTGAACGGGTCCTGGGTAATCCTGTGATAAAATCCATTCCAAGTTTTTCCCATTTCCACTCAGGAATTGGCAGTGGTTGAAGTAACCCTGCCGGCTTCTGATGTTCCACCTTTACTCACTGACAAACATCACATACTGCTACGTACTCGGCAATGTCCTTCTTCACACCTGTCCACCAGAAACTTTCCTTCAAGTCCAGATACATCTTGGTGTTGCCTGGGTGAATCGAGTACGGTGAATCATCGGCCTCCTGAAGAATTAACTTCCGAACCTTTGGGTCATTAGGCACATAGATACAATCCTCGAACCATAAAGTTCCATGTTCATCCTCACGAAAACCTTTAGCCTTTCCGTTACTCATCTTTTCCTTTATCTCTGCAATTTCCTTATCCGTCTTCTGCGCTTCATGGATCTTTTCGGTCAGAGTGGACTGAATATCCAAGGTGGCGACAAATCCTCTTGGTACTATTTCCAATCGGAGATCTCTGAGATCGTCGGCTAAATTCCGAGGTAATCCTCCAGCTATGAGGGTGTTCACATGGCTTTTACGGCTCAAGGCATCTGCTACAACATTTGCTTTCCCTGGGTGGTAATGCAATCTCATATCATAGTCCTTGATCAATTCAAGCCATCTCCTTTGTCTGAGGTTCAACTCCTTCTGCGTGAAAATGTACTTCAAGCTCTTATGATCCGTGTAAACATCATAACTATTTCCGACAAGGAAATGTCTCCATGTCTTGAGTGCGTGCACTACGGCTGCTAACTCCAAATCGTGTGTGGCATAATTCATCTCGTGAGGTCGTAGCTGTCTGGAGGTATAAGCTACAACTTTTCCTTCCTGCATGAGCACTCCTTCGAGCCCTTGACGAGAAGCGTCACAATACACCTGGTAATCCTTGTGTATGTCTGGCAAAATGAGTACTGGGGCTGTAACCAGACGTTTCTTCAACTCCTGAAAACTGGCTTCACAAGCCTCGGTCCAAATGTACTTTGTTTCCTTCTTCAACAGCTCGGTCATGGGTTTAGCAATCTTGGAGAAATTCTCAATAAATCTCCGATAATATCCTGCAAGCCCGAGAAAACTGCGGATCTCCTTGACTGAGGTGGGGGATTGCCAGTTGGTGACCGATTCAACCTTGGTGGGGTCGACTGCTATTCCTTCTCCTGAAATAACATGTCCGAGGAATCCGACTTCCTTCAACCAAAATTCACATTTGCTGAACTTGGCATATAACTGATGTTCTCGGAGTTTCTCCAGGACTAGACGCAGATGTTCCTTGTGCTCTTCCTCGCTCTTGGAGAAAACCAAGATGTCATCGATGAACACCACGACAAACTTGTCCAGATATTCCATAAATACCTTGTTCATCATGCTCATGAAATACACAGGGGCATTAGTCAATCCGAATGACATGACGGTATACTCATATAAACCATACCTGGTGGTGAAGGCTGTTTTGGGTATATCCTGTTCACGAATCTTCAGCTGATGATACCCTGATCGAAGATCGATCTTGGAGAATACTTTGGCTCCTACTAGCTGATCAAATAAATCATTAATCATCGGTAGAGGGTACTTATTCTTGATGGTCACGTCGTTCAATGAACAATAATCTACAACCATTCTCAGGGTTCCATCCTTCTTCTCTACCAAAAGAACTGCCCCCCCCCAAGGTGACGAACTTGGGCGAATATATCCTTTCTCCAATAATTCCTTGATCTGCTGCTTGATCTCTTCCAAATCATTCGGGGGCATCTGATAAGGTTTCTTGGATATTGGGGCTGTGCCAGGTAATAACTCGATCAAAAATTCTATTTCTCTATCCGGTGTCATTCCTGGTAATTCCTCCGGAAATACATCCAGAAAATCTTGTACTACAGGCACTTCCTCCTGAACCACTTCTGTGAGGGAATTCACCCGCTTCTTTATCGGTGTGCGTATGGATACATACTTGATCCTATTTTGCTCCGGGGTGGTGAGCAAAATCGTCTTGCGGGCACAGTCGATGTTCCCTTCAATCTTCGTCAACCAGTCCATGCCTAGGATCACGTCCAATCCCTGGGATTCTAAGACTATGAGGTCTATGGGAAAATCATGATTTCCGATGCTGAGGGTTGAATGACAGCCTAAGCCTGCCATCATCTCTCCTCCTGGAGAAGTGACTTGGATCGGGGTTCTAAGGGTTCTAGTGGGCAACCCGTACTTTTCGACAACTACCCTTGATATGAATGAATGCGTTGCACCGGAATCAAAGAGTACCAATACTGGACGCGAATTTAATAAAAACTTACCAACCACAGTTTCTGGCTCATCATAGACATCCTCTGCGTCAATGTGATTCACCTGAGCATGAGGAAAAGGGTTGGGCTTCTTTGCGGAGCTTCCATTACCGTTGCCATTTCCATTCCTCTGCTTGGCCTCCGGGCAGTCGGTGGCATAGTGTCCTGTCTTCTGGCACTTGAAATAGGTGATATGACTCAGATCCTTCTGAGTCGAAGCAAGACGGTGCTGGTTATCGTTGCCTCCATTGCCTGACTTCGGGTTGTTGTCGTGGTTGCGATTGTTCCCATTCCCTCCATGGTTATGTCCTCCATGATTGTGTCCTCCATGGTTGTGATGGGTATGTCCTCCCGAGTATGGGGCATAGCGGGGCTTCTGCTGAGCTTCAGAGATGTACTTTCCCTGGGCATATTTCCGCTTGCGGCTTTCAATCTGCTGCTGCTTGCCTCAAGTATAGTGGCCTTGTCTACCAGCTCCTGGTAGTTGTTGAAGGTAGCCACCATTAGCTGCATTCCCAGCTCATCATTGAGTCCTTCAAGAAACTTCTGCTGTTTTGCAGCATCTATGGCCACATCATCTGGGGCATATCGAGATAATTTGCTGAACTCATCCACATACTGCCCCACAGTACGGTTCCCCTGGCGTAAGTTGCGGAACTCACGCTCCTTCATACTCATGGCTCCAGCTGAGACATGCGCGGTGCGGAAAGCCCGCTGGAACTGATCCCATGTCATGGTGGCGACCGGATAAGTGGCGGTGTAGTTTTCCCACCAAGAGGCTGCAGGTCCATTCAGTTGATGTGCGGCAAAACACACCTTCTCAGCATCTGTGCATCCAGCAGTTGTTAGATCCCTTCCGATCTTGCGGAGCCAATCATCAGCTACAATCGGCTCGGTGCTACTAGAGAACACCGGCGGATTCAGCCTTGGGAACCGGGTCAGGTTATCGACAGGGGGTGGTGGTGGTGGATTGTTGTTGTTCTTGCCTTGGTTTTGGATGAGCATTTGCATTAAGGCATTCTGCTGTTGAATCAGCTGGGTGAGCTCCGGCGGGAAAGTGAAACCGGGGTCATGTCTCGTAGGCATCTGGTGTTATGGAGTGGACGAGAAATTAGAATAGAACAAGGGTCTAATGAGAAAATAGCACTACCCAAATGAATGCACAAACGCAATCACAACAATCATTTATTCATTCATCTCAAGCAAGGTTCAAACTTGGATTACAAGATCTCACGACTAATCGAAAATAACGGCCTAACTGATCGACGAAAATAAAATAACATGGTGGTCGACTAAATGTCTTCATCAATTATCCCTGCGTCCTCTGGTGCGTCGTCCTCTGGTGCGGCGCCTCCTCTTGCGGCTTCCTTCGGTGGAGCTCTCTTCATAATCCTGGTCATTGGTCACGAGAGGTCCATCATCTCCACTCGGGAAAAGGTCTTCTCCCAGATCCATCTTCTTCTCCAGTGTGTTAATATATTTCTTCCGGTCCTCGAGTCTTTCCATAAAATCCTTGACTTCATCCTCATGCTCATAGTGGGCTTCACGTGCTGCATCCTCTAGTTCAATTTCATGGAGGTGCAACTTTTGGACCGTCTTCAAGCTCCTGCGCATCTGAATCTCTAGAGCCCTGATGTGAGCCTCCAAGTCTTGGACATATGAGCGAACGGAGTCGTCATCTATGGTGCGGATAATCTCTCCATCTGCAGTCCTGCGAGAAATCATGGTGTGGTCTAATCCAACAAGCTCGGTCCTGTATTCCTCCTGGATGCGTCCAAGTGCACTATGAACTACTATGTCTCTCCCGAGTATCCAAGTGGGAGCAGTGAACTTGAAGTCAACGGGCGCTGAGAGACTTCCGAAAGTCCTCCCTGGTATGTGCACCTTAATCCTATAGCGACGGTCTTCTAGAAATGCCATGATAGGGGTCCCGGTGATAGATGGCAGAGCAATCTTCAATTCCTGGGTGATCTGTACCAGCCTCCTACCGAAAAGCACTGTCTCATCTGGCTGGCAAAACTCCGGGAGCAGAACTGGGATGAACTTGATGGCCATCTAGAATGTTGAAATTGGAGAGAAGTCAGAAATGAACAGGGGAGTATTACGGAATGATAAGGACATAAAAAAATAGTTTCTTCCTATGGCTTTCCGATCCTAGGGGTTACGTCCTACGGTCAGCGTGTGCTCTGAATACCATCTCTGTACCGACCCGACCCAAAATCGATCAAGTCTCTATGTAGCTGTACCATCCCAAGATCATGCTGGCACACACAGTACATTGATGAAAAGATTCAAAGTTCAATCACACCTGAATTTATTACACAATTCTCATATCGAGTCTTTATTACATCATAATAAATTCGGCCGAAGGCCAACTCATGAGAAATAAACTAAATACGCTGCGGAAGCGTAGAAGAATAGTGAGTCCATCTGACTCCATAGGGCAATCGCCAAGCGTAGATCGTAGCCTCACTCCTGGTCGGAAAACTCCTCTGCAACATGAGACGTTGCAGCCGTGTAGGTCAGCATTTAGAATATGCCAGCAAGTCATAGAGAGAACAACAATAATAAAGCTAACACTATATGCAATTTGGCTGTGGGGCTCTAAGTTTTATGTTTTTGCAAAAAGAGCTAGTTTTTCCCTACAACAAAGGACTTGCTTACAATTAGTACAAAATGTTGGTAGTTATTGAGATGGTTCCGCCCACCCAATGTCTCATTCCCAATTATTACTTAACCCCTCAATTAATTTATTTGTTCGGTGTTGAGATTTCTGAAATACTCCAGTTTCCAGAGGCTCATTTGTCCGTAACCGGGGACACGGCTAATCGATTAGGTTGTTACTCTGCAGAGTCTTGTGCAATTTACCCGCAAGAATCGTTCCCTCCTTTATGTCCTCGCACTGCCTGGTGTTTGAAGACGGGATGAACGAAACAGGGTCTTCCGTAGAGTTTCTCTGAGCACTGTCGGTACCCATCCATGTCCTACCGTTCTTCTACATCTGCTGGCACCGTCCGTCCAGAGTCACGCCTAAGGTCAACCCAGCCAGAGCCCATAATGGCTTGCAGCTGCACAGGTAAGCTTCCGGTCAAGGGGTATGCATCCGTCTCTTCGTGGCTGGGTGAAGCTTTCCGCAAGATGTCATGGCGCTTCTCCATGCATCCCGGCCATCCTCTGGTTTCTCCAGGGTGCCCGTCAACCGTCCTCCACCCAGTAGTGAATTAGAAGTCCGTCTTGATCTTGAAGTCATGGGGTTGTCATCATCTTGACTCTCACATCTCCCTTATGAATCTCTCAACCAACCCCGTCTACGAGCATAGCAAGGTAAACTACATCGTCCCGGGCAATAGTAGCAAGGGGAGTTGGGTTCATCCTACCTCATGATACTACTTAAGACATAACTTCAAATTCTCCTACTGCATGCATGGTGGGGAGGAACAATTCTAATCCAACAAAATCATAGGTATTGTAAAACATGATCAAATGACTTGCCTGGCTGACGGTCTTCAAACGCTAGTGACTCGAGATAGCAAGCTTCGCACTCCGGAAATTCTATCGAAGCAAACAATAATCATATAAGCATACAACCATACCATCACTTAATGTAACAACATGCTAACATAAATCACACAAAACAATCAAAACAAAAACCAAAGAAAACTCAAAGAACACCAAGCCACCAACTAGCAAGAAAATAAAATAAACATTTTCTTATCTGTAAATAAAAGTTCACCCTCTGTAACTACAGAAACTAATCTAAAATAAATTATAACAGAGGTAAAATAAAATTTTAAAAAATAACTAGAATAGCAGAAAACAACAGCAAGCTAAATAAACTAGAAAAGCTTGTTTTCGCATAAAAACTATTTTTAATAAAGACTATAAATGCCCAAATAAATTCCTACTGCCAGGCAAGGTCAAAACAAAGCAGTGACAAAAAGAATCACTAAAATAAAATAATCCTAACTCAATTTATAGCAGAAAAACTAATCTGACTAAAACTAATATAAAACAATTTTTAAGGACCTAAACATGGCCGGATCTAATTTTCTACAACAACTATAGGAAATTTGCAAACTAGATCAAAAAGAATCAACTAAAAATATTAAATAACCTAAAAGATATAGATTTTTCAAGATTGGAACTATTCTGTTTTAAAAACAGAAACTAAAATAAAACTAAAACAACTAACGCGCTAACGGGCCGAAACAGTGAGTGCTCTAAAACTATCTAACGCGCGAGCGATCTTTAACTGAAACGTATACGGGCTAGCAGAATAAGCCGATCGGGCTGGTCTAACTAAACCACAACTTAAAATAAACCGATCTAACCCGTAACTAAAACCGGTCTATATGAAATAAAACCATACCCCTTCGGAATCTAATCTAGACCCTAGGTTTTAGATCGAACGGCGAGGGGAGGTGGCGCCTTACTGCGGCTATGGTCGACGGCGACAGAGGGTGGCGGAGGTCGGCGTCGAGTGGGGCGGGGTCTCTGGCGATCGGTGAAGGTGACAAAGACGTCGGGCGGATGCGGCGGAGCGAGGCGGAGGTGGTGGTGGAGTTGTTGGAGCTCAGGGACGGCGCGGACGTCGAGACGTGGCGAAAACAGAGCCTGGTGCTCTGTAGCTCCGGCGACGGGCGGTGATGCTCAAGGCGGCGGCTCCGGCGATCCCTGGACGAAGAGAGGATGTCAGGGAGGTGCAGACGGTTGAGAGGTTTCAGCTGGCAAGATTTGAGGGCAGGGGGGTCCTCACCGGAGTCGGAACAGACAGCGGACTGTGGCGGTCGACTGCGAGATCCAAAGGAGGAGGGTGTGAGCTGCGTGTGTTTTGGGCTAGGGTTTTAGGGGGATTCGGAAGAGGAGAGGTAGGGCTATTTATAGGACAAAGTCTTGGGCGAGGGGATAGCCCGGACTAGGGTTTTAGCAAGGGCTCGGACTCGGCCGGCGCGAGCGCGTGCGGGATACGCGCGCGTGGCCTGCGGGAGGAGGAAGACGGGGTGGGGCCGGCGCGTCAGTGAGAGAGGGAGAGGAGGGTTCGGTCAGGCTACCGAAGCGAAGGAGGTGGCTCGGGCATGTGCCGCGCTGGGCTGGCAGCCTTGGCGCTGGTTGGGCTGCGGCCTTGCTGGCTGGGCTGCCGACCTGGCAAGCTCGGGGCTTTTTTTAATTAAGGCAGAGAGAGAACTAAAAATATAAGAGAAAACTATAATATTCTTATATAGGACATATATATCAAAATTTTCAGGGGAATTAATCCTACAACGTGGACATTTTTCTAGAGGCAAAACAGAAACTAAAAAAACATTTTCTGCAAACTCCAAATAAAATTCTAATTTGAATTCAAACCTTTCGGAAATATTTTCTTCTGACATTTTTGGAGTGTCATGTTAGCTCCTCTCATACTTTTTCTCAAGTATTTGTCAGGGATATTGAGGTAGATTTTCAAATGCCAAGTTGAATCCAAACTCAACCAAAACTCAAAAGCCTCTGAAAATTTCCAAATGTCACTCAAATCAAACAAAATGCATAGATGCTTAACTAATATTTGTAAAACATTCCAAATTGAAAATTTGGGTTGTTAAATGGTAAATCTCAAATAGAATTGCTTGATGAAATGAATAATAATATACATGACTTTGCTATTAGAGTTGCAACAAGAGGAGGTAAAATGACTCAGGAACCACTATATCCCGAGGGACACCCACAAAGAATTGAACATGATTCACAAAGGAACAACACCACTGCACCTAGTTCTTCTAAAAAGAAAAAGAAAAAGAAAATTGATTGGACTTTGCATGCTCCTAGTGAACCTGAAATAGAAAAACCTCCTGATAATGATAATGAAACTTCTATCTCTAATGCTGCAACTCAGTCTGGTAATGAACATTCACGTAGTGATAATGAAAAAGATAATACTGATGTTCATGAAGACTCTCAACCTAATAATAATAATAATAATAAAGAACCTGACAATGATGTTGAGATAGAACCACTTGTTGATCTTAATAACCCACAACCTAAGAATAAAAGGTATGATTAAAGAGACTTTGTGGCTTAAAACATGGTAAGGAAAGAGAACCGTGGGTTCAAAAACCTATGATTTTTCCACATAAGTCAACTAAAAAGAATGATGATGAAGAATTTGAATGCTTTTCTGAAATGCTGAGGCCAGTCTTTTTGCGTACTCGCTTGACTGATATCTTGAAAATGCCTCCTTATGCAAAGTATATGAAAGACATAATCACCAATAAAAGAAAATACCGAAAGCTGAAATCTCCACCATGCTTGCTAATTATACTTTTAAAGATGGAGTACCTAAAAAACTTGGAGATCCGGGAATACGAACTATACCTTGCTCCATCAAAAAGAATTATGTGAAAACTGCTTTGTGTGATTTAGGAGCTTGTGTTAGTGTTATGCCTTCCTCTTTATATGAAAGACTTGATTTGAATAAACTCACACCTACTAAAATATCTTTTGCAAACGGCTGATAAATCAACTGCCATACCTATCGGTATCTGTGAGGATGTGCCCTATGTTGTTGCTAATGTTACTATTTTGACTGACTTTGTTGTACTTGAGATGCCTAAGGACAACAACATGTCGATTATCCTTGCTAGACCCTTCTTGAATACTGCAGGGGCTGATATTAATTGCAATAAAAGCAAGGTCACTTTTCATATCAATGGTAATGAGCATACAGTGCACATTCCAAAGAAACAATTTAAAGTGAATGGTATTAATGTTATTGAAAAATCTCCGACAATCACTATTGGAAGTTTTCAAATACCTCTACCTACTCTCAAAAAGAAATACGAAATGCTTATTGTTGGGGACATTCGATGTCGCTTGAAGCTACGTCGGTATTTCCCCGAAGAGGAATGGATGATGCAGCACATTGGCGGTAGGTATTTCCCTCAGATATGAAACCATGGTTATCGAACTAGTAGGAGAACTAAGCAATACAACGTAAACAGCCCCTGCACACAGATAACAAATCCTCGCAACCCCATGTGATAAAGGGATTGTCAATCCCTTTCGGGTAACGATGCTAGAAATTGGTGTGTGACGGGAAAAAAGTTGTAATAGATTGAATAAATAGATTAAAAATAAAATAAAGTGCAACAAAGTATTTTTGGGTTTTTGGATTAATAGATCTGAAAATAAAAGCAAATAAAAGCAGATCACAAATGAAAATAATATGAGAAAGAGACCTAGGGGCTGTAGGTTTCACTATTGGCTTCTCTCGAGAAAATAGCAAAGCGGTGGGTGAACAAATTATTGTTGGGCAATTGATAGAACTTCAAATACTCATGAAGATATCTAGGCAATGATCATTATATAGGCATCACGTCCAAGATTACTAGACCGACTCCTGCCTACATATACTACTATTACTCCACACATCGACCGCTATCCAGCATGCATCTAGTGTATTGAGTTCATGGAGAAACGGAGTAATGCAATAAGAACGATGACATGATGTAGACAAGATCTATCTATGTAGAGATAGACCCCATCGTTTTATCCTTAGTAGCAATGATACATACGTGTCGGTTCCCTTTCTGTCACTGGGATCAAGCACCGTAAGATCAAACCCACTACAAAGCACCTCTTCCCATTGCAAGATAAATAGATCAAGTTGGCCAAACAAAACCCAAATATTGGAGAAGAAATACGAGGCTATAAGAGATCATGCATAAAAGAGATCAAAGAAACTCAAATACTTTCATGGATATAAAAAGATAGATCTGATCATAAACTCAAAGTTCATCGATCCCAACAATCACAACGCAAAAAGAGTTACATCATATCGATCTCCAAGAGACCATTGTATTGAGAATCAAGAGAGAGAGAGAGAGATGAAGCCATCTAGCTACTAACTGTTGGATTTCGGGTTCCGGCAAAACCCTCGAGGTTCGAACGCAGGGGTGCGCACAAAGATCTCTCCCCCTCTAGCTCACACTCTGTATGATTTCACGGCCTAGCTCGACGAACCCAAAGAACGAGAGACACAAGATTTATACTGGTTTGGGCCACCATTGTAGTGTAATACCCTACTCCAGTGTGGTGTGGTGGATTGCCTCTTGGGATGAGGATGAACAGTTACAAGGGAAGAACAGCCTCCTAAGGAGAGGTGTTTTTGTGCTTGGTGAACTTGAGTGGTTGGGGATGATCTGCGATGAGATGTCCCTTGCTATGGTGGTGGCTAGTCCTATTTATAGAGGCCCTGGTCCTCTTCCCAAATATTGAGCAGGAAGGGATCCCACAATGGCCAAATTCGAAGGAAGACAACTAGTACAAGCTATCCTGACAAAAGTAGTCTTCGCCTGCCAAAGGCTCTGGTGGTGACGCCGTCTTGGGCTCCACAGTGACCTCCGTCCTGTCGTCCTGCTAGTCTTGGTCTTGTTGCACCAATATGGAAACCTTTGCCTGATGCCTCGGGACTCCTCGCCTGCGCTTGCCTCTTTAGCACCAAAGAGGAAACGAGGACACTGCGCGCTGTCCCCCGCCTGGCGCCCGCCTGGCTCCAGTCGTCATGGCTTGCATCACAGGAACCTCGCGAGGTGTCCCTTGCCTTGATCTCTCCGCACCTCGTGAGCCAGCCTAGTGAGGCAGCCCTTGAGGAGGTCTTGCATCGTCCCCCTCGCGAGGCTCGGCCCCTCACGTGGGTCTTGAGTGTTTGCTGGTGAAGATGGGCCATTGCTACCTCTTGAGCACTGCGTTGGTTTTCCCTTGAAGAGGGAAGGGTGATGAAGCAAAGTAGCGTAAGTATTTCCCTCAGTTTTTGAGAACCAAGGTATCAATCCAGTAGGAGACTACATGCAAGTCCCTCGTACCTACACAAACAAATAAGAACCTCGCAACCAACGCGATAAAGGGGTTGTCAATCCCTTCGCGGTCACTTACAAGAGTGAGATCTGATAGAGATAATAAAAAGATAAACATTTTTGGTATTCTTATGATATAGATTGAAAGTAAAGATTGCAATAAAATAGATTGGAAACTTATATGATAAAAGATAGACCCGGGGGCCATAGGTTTCACTAGTGGCTTCACTCAAGATAGCATAAGTATTATGGTGGGTGAACAAATTACTGTCGAGCAATTGATAGAAAAGTGCATAATTATGAGAATATCTAGGCATGATCATGTATATAGGCATCACGTCCGCGACAAGTAGACCAAAATGATTCTTCATCTACTACTATTACTCCACACATCAACTGCTATCCAGCATGCATCTAGAGTATTAAGTTCATAAGAACAGAGTAACACATTAGGCAAGATGACATGATATAGAGGGATAAACTCAAGCAATATGATATAAACCCCATCCTTTTATCCTCGATGGCAACAATACAATACGTGCCTTGTTGCCCCTGCTGTCACTGGGAAAGGACACCGCAAGATTGAACCCAAAGCTAAGTGATACGTCTCCAACGTATCTATAATTTTTCATTTCTCCATGCTATATTATCTACTGTTTTGGACATTATTGGGCTATATTATCCACTTTTATATTGTTTTTGGGACTAACCTATTAACTGGAGGCCCAGCCCAGAATTGTAGTTTTTTTTGCCTATTTTAGGGTTTCGAAGAAAAGGAATATCAAACGGAGTCCAAAAAGAATGAAACCTTTGGGAACATGATTTTCTCACCGAACATGATCCAGGAGACTTGGACCCTACGCCAAGAAATAAAGGAGGAGGCCACGAGGTAGGGGGCGCGCCTACCCCCCCAGGCACACTCTCCACCCTCGTGGGCCCCCTGTTGCTCCACCGACGTACTCCTTCCTCCTATATATACCCACGTACCCCCAAATGATCAGATACGGAGCCAAAACCCTAATTCCACTGCTGTAATTTTTTGTATCCATGAGATCCCATCTTGGAGCCTATTCCGCAGCTCCGCCGTAGGGGGCATCCATCACGGAGGGATTCTACATCAACACCATAGCCTCTCCGATGAAGTGTGAGTAGTTTACCTCAGACCTTCGGGTCCATAGTTATTAGCTAGATGGCTTCTTCTCTCTTTTTGGATCTCAATACAATGTTCTCCCCCTCTCTTGTTGAGATCTATTCGATGTAATCTTCTTTTTGCGGTTTGTTTGTTGAGACCGATGAATTGTGGGTTTATGATCAAGATTATCTATGAACAATATTTGAATCTTCTCTGAATCTTTTATGTATGATTGGTTATCTTTGCAAGTCTCTTCGAATTATTAGTTTGGTTTGGCCTACTAGATTGATCTTTCTTGCAATGGGAGAAGTGCTTAGGTTTGGGTTCAATCTTGTGGTGTCCTTTCCTAGTGATAGTAGGGGCAGCAAGGCACGTATTGTATTGTTGCCATCGGGGATAACAAGATGGGGTTTTTATCATAGTTCATGAATTTATCCCTCTACATCATGTCATCTTGCTTAAGGCGTTACTCTGTTTTCACGAACTTAATACTCTAGATGCATGCTGGATAGCAGTCGATGAGTGGAGTAATAGTAGTAGATGCAGGCAGGAGTCGGTCTACTTGTCTCGGACGTGATGCCTATATACATGATCATACCTAGATATTCTCATAACTATGCTCAATTCTGTCAATTGCTCAACAGTAATTCGTTCACCCACCGTGAAATACTTATTCTCTTGAGAGAAGCCACTAGTGAAACCTATGGCCCCCGAGTCTATCTTCATCATATTAATCTTCCAATACTTAGTTATTTCCTTTGCTTTTATTTTACTTTGCATCTTTATCACAAAAATACCAAAAATATTATCTTATCAGATCTCACTCTCGTAAGTGACCGTGAAGGGATTGACAACCCCTTATCGCGTTGGTTGCGAGGAGTTATTTGTTTTGTGCAGGTATGGGGGACTCGCGCGTAGCCTCCTACTGGATTGATACCTTGGTTCTCAAAAACTAAGGGAAATACTTACGCTACTTTGCTGCATCATCCTTTCCTCTTCAAGGAAATCCAACGCAGTGCTCAAGAGGTAGCAAGAAGATTTCTGGCACCGTTGCCGGGGAGGTTCGCGCAAGTCAAGATTTGACTCCCGACAACGAGCCATTTCTGGCGCCGTTGCCGGGGAGTCTACGCAAAAGTCAACATACCAAGTACCCATCACAAACCTTATCTCCCGCATTACATTATTTGCCATGTGCCTCTCGTTTTCCTCTCCCCCACTTCACCCTTGCTGTTTTATTTGCCCTCTCTCTCTATCCTCCCTCTCTTTCTCTATTTGCCTCTTTTTTCCCGTCTCTTGTTTGCTTGTGTGTTGGATTGCTTTCTTGTCGTTATGGTGAGTCCTCTATCTTCTCCGTTGTCTCTCGAGAACGAAGTTCTAAATTTTAAGCAAAGGGAGGGAGAAAATCTAAAAGACGCTTGGTATAGAATTTGTAATGCTCAAAATAGATCTACCAGGAAGCAATCTACTTCCATTCTTCTTCGCAATTTTTATGTTGGCGTTGCTCCTTGGTACGGATAAGTCCATGATACCATTACCAGAGGGAATTTCTTGGGTAGCCACACTTTCGATTCTTATAATGCTATGATAGATTTATTTGGCTCACCACCTCTTTTGGTTAATGGAACTATGTTAACTTTGGAGCATGTAATGCAAAAACTTGAAATTATTGAAAATAAAGTTCCTACCATTGAGTTGATTGAAAATTTCGATAAAAAGATCCACAACCAAATTACCCAATATGGATCTAAAGTAGGAGTAACTTTGATAAATATTAAAGAGAAGGAACCTATAGTTAATGAAAGAATAAATCATGATTCCACTAGAATTGATAAACTTGAGGGTATCCTTACCAACTTGGGAACCACTTTTTCTTCTGTAAAGAATACTCCAAGTCCTCCAACTAAAATTTCCAAGCTCATGTATGTTCCTAAAAATAAAGTGAATCCTCTAGCAAAGAAACTGCGGATCTCAACTCTATAAGTATTCATCCTAATCTTTTTGCTGTCATTAAGGAACCATTTATTACAAATGAATTTTTCTATCTTGTGCATAAAAGTTTGATAATCAATAAAAAGAAATAAATTCCTAAGGATGGTAGATGCCTCATTGAAGAATTACCAACCAAAGATGGCAACACCTAGATCTATCCTTGCTTTTTATGCCTAGCTAGGGGCGTTAAACGATAGCGCTTGTTGGGAGGCAACCCAATTTTATTTTTATTCCTTGATTTTTGCTCTTGTTTAGTAATAAATAATTTATCTAGCCTCTGTTTTGGTTGTGTTTTTTGTGTTTAACTAGCACATATGCCCGTGCATTGCAACGGGGAAAATTGATGTTTTGCACAAGCATACTGTCCCACAACATCGGATTCATTATGAAGAACATGTTGCAACGCAGCATCTTCCTTCTACAAAATGAACATAAAAAATACGTTGCAATTTAGTCATGTTCATATTTTCTTTACGGGGCGTAATGTCCCATTGATTTCATTTAAATACAATCTTTTTTAATGGCATTTAAGTACGATCGTTTCATTAATTACCATGAAGTCCTCATCCGTTTTAGTCGGGAATCAAATCCATCTTTTTTAATTTAGTAGCCCCAACACATTAAGGCCTATAGATCCTTCCTTTTAATTATCCTACCTTTTTACCTCAAATCCTTCATATAGAATTTATTAAGACCATAATTTTTCTAATAGCTATTCCACTGATTTACCCATAATCCTTTCTTTAATTAGCCACATCCGTTTAAATATTATATTTAAGCCCACAATCCTTCCTTTATTAGCTCATTCGCTTAATTAGCTCTCCCTAAACATGAGCCTTGGACCTCACCCTTCCCCATCTACAGGAACGAAGGGCGATTTGTGCGAACCCCGGGCTCTCCTCGCCGTTGCCGAATCGGCGGCTTCCTCGCCCTTCGCCGGACGCTCCGGCGGCGGGAGGACGGGGGAGGCCCGATTTTCAACGTGTACATAGTGTAGGCGTGCCTAGGGAGCCAGCCGGTGGCGTAGTGGAGGTGGCGGCACGACTGGATCGGCTTTTTGCAGGTGTTGGTCTCCCCTTCGACGGCGAAGTTTCGGTGGAGCTCCACGGTGGACCAACTCCTTTCTTTGTGCTTGCTGCTCGGTGGAGAGGCCATGCACGGTTCCCCCGTGCCAGAGATCGAGGGATGGTGATTCTGGCGGTTGAAGATCTGGAAAAGGAAGGCGATGCGGAGCGGTGCGATGACGACGACGACCATGGGTGTAGGTCCTCGGGGACCGTTGATCGGAGACTTCCCATTTCGCCTGGGGGCTGTTTCGATCCAGGGCGTCAGCGAGCAGCAGTGAACGGCGTGTCACCGGCTCTTCCACGGTGCCGGCGTAGTCGGGTTGCATAGGGGCTTGGTTTTAATTTCCTTTTCTGTGTGGACCTTTCAGTAATTTGGCCGTTTTAATGTCAAATCCTTTTCTCGCAAAAAAATAAATAAACATGATGACTACCACTCGTATATTTAGAGTGAGTTGTGATTCGTAAATATGAAAGGTGCATAAGTCTTTGGTTTTTATATCTAAGAGATAGACATGAAGTCTTGTGTTCAATTCCCACAATGTTGATTTATTTTGACCCAATTATTTTTCGCGGTCTCTCTATGAAAGCCCAGAAAAGGCCCATCAACATACAAGTAACTGGCCCAGATCGCTTAACGTGTGTAAACCAAACGTAAAGGACTAAATCAAACCAAGAATACCTATTCCCTTTAATAGTAGGTATAGATTAGTGTTTGTGCCAAGTAGAACCGTTGGGAAGACTTGGGGAAAGTCTTGATATCTTGCTGTAAAAAACAGAAACTTTAGCGCTCACGAGAACTGCTGCCATTTTTATTTAGAAAGTGATATTTAGTTAATTATTTTTTCATATGATTAATAGATAAATTAATCACGTCCAGAAATTTATTTTAGAATTTTTGGGGTTCCGGATCTTGCGCTAGCTACAGATTACTACAGACTGTTCTGTTTTTGACAGATTCTGTTTTTCGTGTGTTGTTTGCTTATTTTGATGAATCTATGGCTAGTAAAATAGTTTATAAACCATAGAGAAGTTGGAATATAGTAGGATTAACACCAATATAAATAAAGAATGAGTTCATTACAGTACCTTGAAGTGGTCTTTTGTTTTCTTTCGCTAACGGAGCTCACGAGATTTTCTACTTTAAGTTTTGTGTTGTGAAGTTTTCAAGTTTTGGGTAAAGATTTGATGGATTATGGAACAAGGAGTGGAAAGAGCCTAAGATTTGGGATGACCATGGAACCCCCAAGATAATCTAAGGACACCTAAAAGCCAAAGCTTGGGGATGCCCTGGAAGGCATCCCCTCTTTCGTCTACTTTTAGCGGTAACTTTACTTGGAGCTATATTTTTATTCACCACATGATATGTGTTTTGCTTGGAGCGTCTTGTATTATTTGAGTCTTTATTTGTTAGTTTACCACAATCATCCTTTCTGTGCACACCTTTTTAGAGAGCCATACATGATTTGGAATCTGTTAGAATAATCTATGTGCTTTGCTTATATCAATTGAGTTATATAGTTTTGCTCTAGTACTTCACTTATATTTTTTGAGAGCACGGTGGTGGAATTGTTTTATAGAAATTTTTGATCTCTCATGCTTCACTTATATTATTTTTAGAGTCTTAAATAGCATGGTAATTTTCTTAAATAATCCTAATATGCTTGGTAATCAAGAATAGTAAAAACTTTCTTATGAGTGTGTTGAATGCTATGAGAAGTTTGATGCTTGATAATCGTTTTGAGATATGAAGATGGTCATATTAAAGTTGTGCTAGTTGAGTAGTTGTGAATTTGAGAAATACTTGTGTTAAAGTTTGTGATTCCCGTAGCATGCACGTATGGTGAACCGTTATGTGATGAAGTCGGAGCATGATTTATTTTTTGGTTGTCTTCCTTACGAGTGGCGGTCGGGGACGAGCGATGGTCTTTTCGTACCAATCTATCCCCCTAGGAGCATACGCTTAATACTTTGCTTTGATAACTTGTAGATTTTTGCAATAAGTATATGAGTTCTTTATGACTAATGTTGAGTCCATGGATTATAAGCACTTTTCTTCCTTCCACCATTGCTAGCCTCTCTAATACCGCACACCTTTCGCCGGTATCATACACCCACCATATACCTTCCTCAAAACAGCCACCATACCTACCTATTATGGCATTTCCATAGCCATTCCGAGATATATTTCCATGCAAGTTTCCAGTTCTGTTCATTATGACACACTCCATCATTGTCATATTGCTTAGCATGATCATGTAGTTGACATCGTATTTGTGGCAAAGCCACCATCCATAATTCTTTCATACATGTCACTCTTGATTCATTGCATATCCCGGTACACCGCCGGAGGAATTCATATAGAGTCTTATTTTGTTCTAAGTATCGAGTTGTAATTGTTGAGTTGTGAGAAAATAAAAGTGTGATGATCATCATTATTAGAGCATTGTCCCAGTGAGGAAAGGATGATGGAGACTATGATTCCCCCACAAGTCGGCATGAGACTCCGGACGAAAAATAAAAAAAAGGGGAAAGAAAATAGGCCATAAAAAAGAAGAGAAAAGTCCCAAATAAAAAATGAGAGAAAAAGAGAGAAGGGACAATGTTACTATCCTTTACCACACTTGTGCTTCAAAGTAGCACCATGATATTCATGATAGAGAGTCTCTCATTTCGTCACTTTCATATACTACTGGGAATTTTTCATTATAGAACTTGGCTTGTACATTCCAATGATGGGCTTCCTCAAAATTCCCTAGGTCTTCATGAGCAAGCAAGTTGGATGCACACCCACTTAGTTTCTTTTGTTGAGCTTTCATATACTTATAGCTATAGTGTATCCATTGCATGGCAATCCCTACTCACTCACATTGATATCTATTGATGGGCATCTCCATAGCCCGTTGACACGCCTAGTTGATGTGAGACTATCTTCTCCCTTTTTGTCTTCTCCACAACCACCATCCTATTCCATATATAGTGCTATATCCATGGCTCACGCTCATGTATAGCGTGAAGATTGAAAAAGTTTGAGAATGTCAAAAAGTTGAAACAATTGCTTGGCTTGTCATCGGGGTTGTGCATGATTTAAATACTTTGTGTGGTGAAGATAGAGCATAGCCAGACTATATGATTTTGTAGGGATAACTTTCTTTGGCCATGTTATTTTGAGAAGACATGATTGCTTTGTTAGTATGCTTGAAATATTATTATTTTTATGTCGATATGAACTTTTATCTTGAATCTTTCGGATCTGAATATTCATACCACAATTAAGATGAATTACATTAAAATTATGCCAAGTAGCACTTCACATCAAAAAATTCTTTTTTATCATTTACCTACTCGAGGACGAGCAGGAATTAAGCTTGAGTATGCTTGATACGTCTTCAATGTATCTATAATTTTTGATTGCTCCATGCTATATTATCTACTGTTTTGGACATTGTTGGGCTTTATTATCCACTTTTATATTATTTTTGGGACTAACCTATTAACCGGAGGCCTAGCCCAGAATTGTTGTTTTTTCCCTATTTTAGGGTTTCGAGAAAAGGAATATCAAACGGAGTCCAAACGGAATGAAACCTTCGGGAACGTGATTTTCTCACCGAACATGATCCAGGAGACTTGGACCCTACGTCAAGAAATAAAGGAGGAGGCCACAATGTAGGGGGCGCGCCTACCCCCCAGGCGCACCCTCCACCCTTGTGGGCCCCCTGTTGCTCCACCGACGTACTCCTTCCTCCTATATATACCTACATACCCCCAAACGATCAGATACGGAGCCAAAACCCTAATTCCACCGCATTAACTTTCTGTATCCACGAGATCCCATCTTGGGGCCTGTTCCGCAGCTCCGCCGGAGGGGGCATCCATCACGGAGGGCTTCTACATCAACACCATAGCCTCTTCGATGAAGTGTGAGTAGTTTAACTCAGACCTTCGAGTCCATAGTTATTAGCTAGATGGCTTCTTCTCTCTTTTTGGATCTCAATACAATGTTCTCCCCCTCTTTTGTGGAGATCTATTCGATGTAATCTTCTTTTTGCAGTGTGTTTGTTGAGACAGATGAATTGTGGGTTTATGATCAAGATTATCTATGAAAAATATTTGAATCTTCTCTGAATCTTTTATGTATGATTGGTTATCTTTGCAAGTCTCTTCGAATTATCAATTTGGTTTGGCCTACTAGATTGATCTTTCTTGCAATGGGAGAAGTGCTTAGGTTTGGGTTCAATCTTGTGGTGTCCTTTCCCAGTGATAGTAGGGGCAGCAAGGCACGTATTGTATTGTTGCCATCGGGGATAACAAGATGGTTTTTTTTATCATATTGCATGAATTTATCCCTCACATCATGTCATCTTGCTTAAGGCGTTACTCTATTTTCATGAACTTAATACTCTAGATGCATGCTGGATAGCGGTCGATGAGTGGAGTAATAGTAGTAGATGAAGGCAGGAGTCGGTCTTCTTGTCTCGGACGTGATGCCTATATACATGATCATACCTAGATATTCTCATAACTTTGCTCAATTCTGTCAATTGCTCAATAGTAATTCGTTCACCCACCATGAAATACTTATGCTCTTGAGAGAAGCCACTAGTGAAACCTATGACCCCCGGGTCTATCTTCATCATGTTAATCTTCCAATACTTAGTTATTTCCTTTGCTTTTTATTTTACTTTGCATCTTTATCACAAAAACACCGAAAATATTATCTTATCAAATCTATCAGATCTCACTCTCGTAAGTGACCGTGAAGGGATTGACAACCCCTTATCGCGTTGGTTGCGAGGAGTTATTTGTTTTGTGCAGGTACGAGGGACTCGCGCGTAGCCTCCTACTGGATTTATACCTTGGTTCTCAAAAACTGAGGGAAATACTTACGCTACTTTGCTGCATCATCCTTTCCTCTTCAAGGAAATCCAACGCAGTGGTCAAGAGGTAGCACTAAGCACTTCTCCCATTGCAAGAAAGATCAATCTAGTAGGCCAAACCAAACTGATAATTCGAAGATACTTGCAAAGATAACCAATCATACATAAAAGATTTGAGAGAAGAATCAATTGTTGTTCATAGATAAACTTGATCATAAACCCACAATTCATCGGATCTCGACAAACACACCGCAAAAAGAATTACATAGAATAGATCTCCAAGAAGATCGAGGAGAACTTTGTATTGATATCCAAAGAGAGAGAATAATACATCTAGCTAATAACTATGGACCCGAAGGTCTGTGGTAAACTACTCACACATCATCAGAGAGGCTATGGTGTTGATGTAGAAGCCCTCCGTGATCGATTCCCCCTCCGGCGGAGCTCCGGGAAAGGCCCCAAGATGGGATCTCTTGGGTATAGAAGGTTGCGGCGGTGGAAATAGGGTTTCGTGGTGCTCCTGGATGTTTTCGGGGTATATGGATATATATAGGAGGAAGAAGTCAGTCGGTGGAGCTGCGAGGGGCCCATGAGGGTGGGGGGCATGCCCAGGGGGGCAGGCGCGCCTCCCTGCCTCGTGGCCATCTTGTTTCTTTCTTGACGTCTACTCCAAGTCCCCCGGATCATGTTTGTTCCAAAAATAACTCTCCCGAAGGTTTCATTCCGTTTGGATTCCATTTGATATTCCTTTTCTGCGAAACATTGAAATAGGCAAAAAACAGCAATTCGCATTGTGCCTTGGGTTAGTAGGTTAGTCCCAAAAATAATATAAAAGTGTATAAATAAGCCCATTAACATCCAAAACAGATAATATAATAGCATGGAACAATCAAAAATTATAGATACGTTGGAGACGTATCAAGCATCCCCAAGCTTAATTCTTGCTCGTCCTCGAGTAGGTAAATGATAAAAACGGAATTTTTGATGAGGAATGCTACCTAGCATAATTCTCAATGTAATTTTCTTTATTGTGGCATGAATATTCAGATCCGAAAGATTCAAGACAAAAGTCTAATATTGACATAAAAATAATAATACTTCAAGCATACTAACTAAGCAATCATGTCTTATCAAAATAACATGGCAAAAGAAAGTTCATCCCTACAAAATCATATAGTTTGGTCATGCTCCATTTTCGTCACACAAGAATGCTCTCATCATGCACAACTCCGGTGACAAGCCAAGCAATTGTTTCATACTTTAGTAATCTCAAACTTTTTTCAACTTTCACGCAATACATGAGCGTGAGCCATGGATATAGCACTAGGTGGAATAGAATATGATAATGGGGGTTATGTGGAGAAGACAAAAAAGGAGAAAGTCTCACATAAACGTGGCTAATAAATGGGCTAGGGAGATACCCATCAATTTATGTCAATGCAAGGAGTAGGGATTGCCATGTAACGGATGCACTAGAGCTATAAATGTATGAAGGCTCAACAAAAGAAACTAAGTGGGTGTGCATCCAACTTGCTTGCTCACGAAGACCTAGGGAATTTGAGGAAGCCCATTGTTGGAATATACAAGCCAAGTTCTATAGTGAAACATTCCCACTAGTATATGAAAGTGACAAAACAAGAGACTCTCTATCATAAAGATCATGGTGCTACTTTGAAGTACAAGTGTGGAAAAATAGGATAGTAGCATTGTCCCTTTTTATTTTATTTTTATTTTTTCCTTTTTTGGGCCTTTCTTTTTTATTTGGCCTTTCTCTTTTTTTGGGACAATGCTCTATTAATGATGATCATCACACTTCTATTTATTTACAACTCGATACTAGAACAAAATATGACTCTATATGAATGCCTCCCACGGTGTATCAGGAAGGGCAATGAATGACATATATGATAAATTATGCATGGTGGCTTTGCCACAAATACTATGTCAACTACATGATCATGCAAAGCAATATGACAATGATGAAGCATGTCATAAATGAAATGGTGGAAAGTTGCATGGCAATATATCTCGGAATGGCTAAGGAAATGCCATAATAGGTAGGTATGGTGGCTGTTTTTAGGAAAACATTAGGAGGTTTATGTGTGATAGAGCTTATCATATCATAGGGTTTGGATGCACCGGCGAAGTTTGCACCAACTCTCAAGGTGAGAAAGGGCAATGCACGGTACTGAAGAGGCTAGCAATGATGGAAAGGTGAGAGTGTGTATAATCCATGGACTCAACATTAGTCATAAAGAACTCACATACTTATTGCAAAAATCTACAAGTCATCAAAAACCAAGCATTACACGCATGCTCCTAGGGGGATAGATTGGTAGGAAAAGACCATCGCTCGTCCCCGACCACCACTCATAAGGAAGACAATCAAAGAACACCTCATGTTTCAAATTTGTTACACAATGGTTACCATATGTGCATGCTACGGGACTTGCAATCTTCAACACAAGTATTTCTCAAATTCACAACTAATCAACTAGCACACTCTAATATCACCATCTTTATATCTCAAAACAATTATCAAGTATCAAACTTCTCATAGTATTCAATGCACTTCCTATGATAGTTTTTATTATACCCATCCTGGATGCCTATCATATTACGACTAATTTTATAACCAAAGCAAATTACCATGTTGTTCTAAGGGACTCTCAAAATAATATAAGTGAATCAAGAGAGATCAATAATTTCTATAAAATAAAACCACCACCGTGCTCTAAAAGATATAAGTGAAGCACTAGAGCAAAATTATCTAGCTCAAAAGATATAGTTGAAGCACATAGAGTATTCTAATAAATTCCAATTCATGTGTGTCTCTCCCAAAAGGTGTGTACAATAAGGATGATTCTGGTAAACTAAAAAGCAAAGACTCAAATCATACAAGACGCTCCAAGAAAAACACATATCATGTGGTGAATAAAAATATAGCCTCAAGTAAAGTTACCGATGGAAGAAGACGAAAGAGGGGATGCCTTCTGGGGCATCCCCAAGCTTAGGCTTTTGGTTGTCCTTGAATTTTACCTTGGGGTGCCTTGGGCATCCCCAAGCTTAGGTTCTTGCCACTCCTTATTCCATAGTCCATCAAATCTTTACCCAAAACTTGAAAACTTCACAACACAAAACTCAAAAGAAAATCTCATGAGCTCCGTTAGTATAAGAAAACAAACCACCACTTAAGGTACTGTAATGAAATCATTCTTTATTTATATTTGTGTAAAACCTACTGTATTCCAACTTCTCTATGGTTCATACCCTTCGATACTAGCCATAGATGCATCAAAATAAGCAAACAACACACAAAAAACAGAATCTGTCAAAAACAGAACAGCCTATAGTAATCTGTAGGTTTCGAATACTTATGTAACTCCAACAATTCTGAAATAAATTGGTGGAAGGGAGGAATTTGTCTATTAATCATATGCAATAAGAATCAACCCACTACTAGGAAAAGGGCTATAGATAGGATTGACACTAATGGCGCACCAGGAAAGTAGTGCGCCACTACTATATACTAATGGTGCACCAGTTGGTGATGCGCCATTAGTGTGGAAGACACTAATGGCGCTCCAGAAAACTGGTGCGCCACTAGTGATAATTTTTTTTCATTTTTATATACATACTAATGGCGCATCCTACCTCTGGTGCGCCATTACTAGTTCTAACTAGTAATGGCGCACCAGACATGGAGTGCGCCAGTACTGAATTTTTTTTTATTCTTTTTTTTGCAAAACTACTAATGGCGCACCGCCTCACAGTGCGCCATTACTAGTTTAAACTACTAATGGCGCACCCTGTAAAAGTGCGCCATTAGTATATATTTTGATATCATGAATATTTTTAAATATCATGGGCACTTTTTGATATCATGAATATTTTTAAATTTCATGGGCACTTTTTGAGTTCATGAATATTTTTTCAAATTTGATGATATTTTTTCATATTCAATATGATAAAATATAGAATATTCATGAGGACACTCGATCTCGATCCCCCTCCATCTCGATCTCGATTCCCCCTCCATCTCAATCTCGATCCCACCCGCGCCTCCTCTCCCTCTTCATTTTTTAAAAAATAATAAAAAAAAGTGTAGACTACAATTGTTGTTAAACAACAATTATTACTGTTTTATAAAAAAATATTACTGTTTCATATTCATATTCATTTTCTAAAAAATTATTACATGCAACAAAAAAATTACTTATGGCGCACCTCTGGCTGGTGCGCCATTGCTATATATATAAAAAGATTAGTAATGGTGGACCTCTGCCCGGTGCGCCATTGCTATGTAAAAAAAAGATTACTAATGGTGCACCAACCGCTGGTGCGCCATTAGTAAGATTCCCCCTAGCTAATTCCCTCCCTCTCGCCAGATCCCCTTCACCCCTCTCCCTCGCCCCCTAGCTAATTCCCTCCGCTGCCCCGACCCACGCCGCCACCGACGACCCCCGCACCCTCCCCCGCTCCACCGCCGCCGACGACCCACCGCACCCTCCCCCGCTCC
>NC_041380.1:311506175-311522088 GCF_002162155.2 Triticum dicoccoides | reverse complement strand
TCCCCCGGCCCGCTCCACCGCGGCCGCCGACACCCCGCACCCTCCCCCGCTTTTTGATAATATTTTCAAATAACAAATTTGATGATATTTTCAAATAACAAATTTGATGATATTTTCAATTAAAAATAAAAACAAATTTTATGATATTAAAAAAACAAATTTGATGATATTTGATGATATATTTTGTTCTAGTCCTCATGAAAATAACAAATTTGATAAAAAAACAAATTTGAAAAAAAGAAGTTACTAATGGTGCACCAAAGGAGGGTGCGAAATTGCTATCAGAAAAAAAAGTTACTAATGGCGCACCAGAGAATGGTGCGCCATTGCTATGAGTGTTTTTATGGCGCACCCCTCGACGGTGCGCCATTACTAACATTCCCCCCTCTATAGCTGGATACCCGGCCCTTCACCCGATACCTCCTTCCCTCTCCCTCGCCAGATCCCCTTCCATCCCTCGCCACACCCGCTCCGGCTCCCCCGCGCCGCCGCCCCCGCTCCCCCGCGCCGCCGCCCCCGCGCCCCCCGACCCACGAAGCACGTGGCCGCCGGCCTCCCCACGACCAACCGAGGCGCCCAGGAGGACCGCCGTCGTCTTGCTCTTCGACTACGAGGACCCGGACAAGCTCGGACGCCCTCGAGCCACCCCTTCGATGCCGCCGCCGACCCCGACCCCGACCCCTCCGGCGACTGGCCACGCCCGCCCAGGTACCTCTCCTCCTTCCTCCCTCTCCACCCTTCCTCCCATTCCCTCCCTCCCTAGTTCTTCTTGCTATATGGATCAGAACATATGGAGCATTACTATTGCTATATGGAGCATTACTATTGTTCTTCTCTGAACCATTACCATTCGCTCCCTCCCTAGTTCTTCCTCCCCATTAATTTGCAGGATCAAAACTAGTTTGTAACAGGATGCTCTACAATGTTGATTAGGTGCATTACTATTGCTATATGGAGCAACAATTTACTATTGCTATATGCTCTAGTTTGTATCAATGTGATTGTAGTTTTTCTTGTCATCAAGTTTAGTTGATGTTTATTTAAATATAGCTTATATGATCAGCCACTCTATGTATGGTTGTGGCTTGAAGGTTCTGGAAGAACGTTTTTCCTTCAAATTCTATCTGGTGGCATTGTCCTAGACTCCCTAGTTGTGTTGTTAATTGTGCTTCTATTAAAAGAATTGGGAGTTACTCACTGTACTAGAACTCTGTAGGTTGAATTTTGGTTAACTAATACTGACGTTATGAGAATGTAAGCACCTATTATTGCTACTGATATCATTGGCTCATTGCTGCCTTTGTGCAATGCAGAACTGTTAAGAGTGATTTGGAGGATTCAAGATTCTGTGAAGCTCTTTTGACATTTAAAACACAGAACTGAAGGTACTTAATAAACTCAAAAGCATTGATGATAACTCTTGTTGCCTAGAAACAGAGGTAGTTTACATATTGCATTGCTGGTGTTTGTTTATGTTTAGAGTTTAAGCATGTGTAGTGTAGTGTAGTGAGCTTGCTCTAGTGTAGTGAGGTCTGAACCATTGCACGATGTAGTGTAGTGTAGTGAGCTCTGAACCATGTTTAGTGTTGAGTACTTCAAGTTTACTGAACCTATTCATTTTTGTGGACTTAGTGAACATGATAAGACAAGCCAGATGCTCTATTTTTAATTAACAGTAATCCATGATCAGCAACAGTTTCTTTCACTAATTTTCAGTTAACAACAATCCATGATTTTTTTCCCAGCTAAAACTATTCATGATTTTTTGTTGGGTGACCTATTAGATATGGAATGGAAGCTCACATAAGTTGAGCTGATTTTTGTCCATATGAAAGCAGAGGACCATATGGTCTGTGGCCTTTTCATCCATATGAAAGTAGAGGCACATTGTGGTGCTAGTTTGCTGGGTTTTGTCTCCGACCATCGTGTCGTGATGATTTTGCAGGTACCCTGAGAGGCCCTTGAGTTTGCCGGAATGTCGATTAACTTCCGTTCCGGAAAATTCGGGTACTCCATATGTCTTATTTTCAGCAAAGGTCATGCTGAAATTTTCCGTGAATTTTAGCATGACTTTGCTAAAAATCGGACATATGGGGTACTTGCTACTAATGCATGGGCCGTGGTATCTTAGTACTTAATTAAGTAGGATCAACTGCCCCGCCATTCTTGCTGCATTAAACTATAGGTGGCAATAGAGCCAAGTGATTAGGCCCAACTTAGAATTCTCGTTAGCATCGATAAACCCTAGATGATAAACCCAACATAGGTGGCAATAGAGCCAAGTGATTAGTGCCAAGTGATTAGGCCCAACCTAGGGTGCCTCGGCATTGATAAACCCTAAATGATGAAAACTTAACTTCTCTTCTATAGGGTGCCTCGGTGTCGATGAGAACCTAAATGATGTACGCTTAGGCTTTTAGGGTGCCTCGACATCGACAAAACCTAAATGATGAAAGCTTAGGCTTTTAGGGTGCCTCGACATCGACAAACCCTAAATGATAAAACCTTGGCTTTTAGGGTGCCTCGGTGTCGATAAGAACCTAAATGATGAAAGCTTAGGCTTTTAGGGTGCCTCAACGTCGATAAACCCTAAATGATAAAAGCTTAGCTTTTAGGATGCCTCGGTGTCGACAAACCCTAAATGATGTAGTTTTGAATTATGAACGTAGGATATGTCTTCATCATCATCGGACGACGAAAGAGACGACGATAGTCTCTCGGCGGAGTGCGACTGGTGCCACGACGATCGAGGTCTGTGCGACATGCCTCACCTGGACGATGATCGGCGCTTCAGCATTAAGCTCGAGGAGACCTTCGAAGTTGAAACGGTACACAACGACGACAAGTGTTATTTTCATAATTAAGCATGACTTCAACTATTTCAACGTGTAATTTTCATCTTTTACAATTCGAGTATAGCTTATCCCATGCCATGCAAGACGCTATGTCTTGGAGAGGATGGATTTTGAAGACCATGAAATTTCTAAAACAAAGAAAATTCACCTAAGGACTCATCACGATGTGGACTTTGAAGTAAATCTATATAATTCTGAGAGCGTAACCCATTTTGGTTGCAAAAATTGGGAAGCATTTTGCAAGATGTATGGTTTTGATGAGGGTATGCTTATCACCATGGATCTTGGTAATCCTGACATCAACCAAGACAATATGGACATTTGGGTCCTTGTTGATACGCCTCCAGTTCTACCGCTATGTGAGCTTCTCAAACGTAGTTATTAGCTAATTTATATTGTTTATTTCAAAATAGTTGACAACTTATTTCCATTGACAGCTTATTTTTATTGTTCAAAGAATGTGCTGGAGATGGTAGAGAAAACCCACTACACCGATGGCTCCGAATTAACAACTTACAAGGAGAAAAATCATTTGGTCGGATTTTGTACTGACATTGAGAATTACAATATCTACAATCAAACTCCTCAACATTATGGTAAATACGTGCCACTAGTGCATGTGTTCAACTATGGTAACTACCATGGAGATACCCTGGTAAGATTTTTACTATTACGACATCCGTGCATCTTTTGCATAGTTCTAAAACTAGTACATCATTGCTAACTATGAAGTTATTACTATGTTTTTCAACAGATAATCCCAGAGAATTGTGTGCCTCATATGATGTATCTGAAAGGTAGTGTTAATGTTTTGAACATACAGCCAGGTCGTCCTACGAATCTCAACTGTCCATACGAGATTTCTAAAAGAAGTGGAGACATGAAAATCAAAGGATGGAAAAAATGTATGGACAGTCGTAAGGAGCTTCTTGGAAGCAAAAGGAAGTGAAGCGCAAGAATTGGAGACAGGATGATCTCCATTCTCCATAATGGAGAGTCAGGGTCTATATTGTTTTATGCTATTTTAGCTTAAATAGGGTATTTAGGTCCTGCCTAATACTGATGATCATGTGCTAAGAACAATTAAGTAGGGTTGGTTCGAAGACTATCAAGATGATGATCGTATGACTTATTATGAATAACGAGTAGAAGTTGTATGATGATGATTAGTAGGACTTGTTAGGATTAGTAGTACTTCAAAAAACTCGATACTCGCGGTCTCGAGACTTGTAATGTTTTATCTTTGTTCGATCTTTTGAATTCGGAGACTAATATGATGAATTGTATTCGGAGACTAATCTTCTATTGTATTCGATGAATCTGCTGTTGCTATGTGCTACTGTCTATATTCTGTCAAATAATATATTTTGTAACATGTGCAAAAATCAGAAAAGTAAAAAAAACCTAATATTCGTACTAATGGCGCATCACTACAGAGTGCACCATTAGTATGCCAAGTATACTAATGGCGCATCCATCCGAAGTGCGCCATTAGTGTGCCAAAGCACATGGTTAAATATGGCCCCTGGGAGGCACACTAATGGTGCATGGTGTTATATACTAATGGCGCACTGGATGGTGCGCCATTAGTATACCAAATACTAATAGCGCACCAGTGGTGCGCCATTAGTAAAAATTACTAGTGGCGTGCTACTAATGGCGCACCTGTGATGCGCCATTAGTAGGCAAAACCGGTGCGCCATTAGTAGGCCTTTTCCTAGTAGTGACCTAATCGCACTCTCCAGTAAAAAATGGCATCAAATCTCGTGAGCGCTAAAGTTTCTGTTTTTTTACAGCAAGATCGCAAAAACTTCCCCCAAGTCATCCCAAAGGTTCTACTTGGAATAAACACTAATTAAAAGCATAAAACCACATCTAAACAGAGGCTATATGAATTATTTATTACTAAACATAACCAAAAAGCATGAAACAAAAATAAAATTGGGTTGCCTCCCAACAAGCGATATCGTTTAACGCCCCTAGCTAGGCAGAAAAGCAAGAATAGATCTAGGTATTATCATCTTTGGTAGGCAATCCATAAGTGGCTCTCATAATAAATTCATAAGGTAATTTAATTTTTTTCTAGGAAAGTGTTCCATGACTTTCCTTAATGGAAATTGGAATCTAATATTCTCTTCTTTCATATCAATAATTGCACCAATCGTTCTAAGGAAAGGTCTACCAAGAATAATGCGACATGTAGGATTGCAATCAATATCAAGAACAATGAAATCTACAGGCACATAATTCCTATTTACAACAATAATAACATCATTAATCCTTCCCATAGGTTTCTTAATAGTGGAATCCGCAAGATGCAAATTTAAAGAACAATCATCAAATTCACGGAAACCTAACACATCACACAAAGTTTTTGGAATCGTGGAAATGCTAGCACCCAAATCGCATAAAGCATAGCATTCATCATCTTTAATTTTAATTTTAATAGTAGGTTCCCACTCATCATGAAGTTTCCTAGGTATAGACACTTCTAATTCAAGCTTTTCTTCATGAGATTGCATTAAAGCATCAACGATATGTTTGGTAAAAGCTTTATTTTGACTATAAGCATGTGGGGAATTTAGCAAGGATTTCAACAAGAAAATACAATTTATCAAAGAGCAATTATCATAATTAAATTGCTTGAAATCCAAAATAGTGGGTTCATTTCTATGTAAAGTTTTGACCTCTCCAATCCCACTTTTACCAATTTTTGCATCAAGATCTAAAAACTCCAAATCATTGGACGCCTTTTAACTAAAGTTGACTCATCTACAGTCCCATCATTATCAAGATTCATATTGCAAAACAAGGATTTAATAGGAGACACATCAATCACTTTTAGATCTTCATCCTTATTATCAACAAAACTAGAAGAACACGCTTTTATAAAGCAATCCTTTTTAGCACGCATCCTAGCGGTTCGTTCTTAGCACTCATCAATGGAAATTATCATGGATTAGAGAGACTCATTGATATCATGCTTAGGTGGAATAGATCTAAGTTTGAAAGAATCAACATCAAGAGAAATTCTATCCATGTTCCTAGCCAACTCATCAATCTTAGTCAATTTTTCTTCAACCAAAGCATTAAAACTCTTTTGCAAACTAATAAATTCTTTAATACTAGATTCAAAATCAGAGGGCATATTATTATAATTTCCATAAGAATTGTTGTAGGAATTACCATAATTATTAGAGGAATTACTAGGAAAGGGCCTAGGATTAAAGTTTCCTCTATGCGCGTTGTTACCAAAATTGTTCCTACCAACAAAATTCACATCCATAGATTAATTATTATTCTCAATCAAAGTAGACAAAGGCATATCATTAGGATCATAAGAAACACTCTTATTAGCAAACAATTTCATAAGTTCATCCATCTTTCCACTCAAAACATTGATTTCTTCTATAGCATGAACCTTTTTACTAGTAGATCTTTGGGTGTGCCATTGAGAATAATTAACCATAATATTATCTAGGAGTTTGGTAGATTATCCTAAAGTGATTTCCATAAAAATGCCTCCCGCGGCTGAATCTAAAAGATTTCTAGAAGAAAAATTCAATCCAGCATAAAAAATTGTATGATCATCCACAAATTTAAACCATGTGTAGGGCAATTATGAATCATTAATTTTATCCTCTCCCAAGATTGTGCAACATGCTCCTGATCTAGTTGCTTAAAGTTCATAATATCGTTTCTAAGGTAGATGATCTTAGCAGGAGGAAAATACTTAGAGATAAAAGCATCTTTGCACTTGTTCCAAGAATCAATACTATTTTTAGGCAAAGACGAAAACCAAGTTTTAGCACGATCTCTAAGTGAAAACGGAAATAGCATTAGTTTAACAATATCATTATCCACATCTTTCTTCTTTTGCATATCACACAAATCAACAAAGCTGTTTAGATGGGTAGCGGCATCTTCACTAGGAAGTCCAGAAAACAGATCTTTCATGACAAGATTCAGCAAAGTAGTATTAATCTCACAAGATTCAACATCGGTAAGAGGAGCAATCGGAGTGATAATAAAATAATTATTGTTGGTATTGGAAAAATCACACAATTTAGTATTATCTTGAGCCATCGTGACAAACAATCCAACACACAAGCAAACAAAAGGCAAGCAAAAAGAGGCGAATGAAAAAGAGGCGAGTGGAAAAGGGGGCGAATAAAACGGCAAGGGTGAAGTGGGGGAGAGGAAAACGAGAGGCAAATGGCAAATAATCTAATGCGAGGGATATGAGTTTGTGATGGGTACTTGGTATGTCTTGACTTGTGCGTAGATCTCCCCGTCAACAGCGCCAGAAATCCTTCTTGCTACCTCTTGAGCACTGCATTGGTTTTCCCTTGAAGAGGAAAGGGTGATGCAACAAAGTAGCGTAAGTATTTCACTCAGTTTTTGAGAACCAAGGTATCAATCCACTAGGAGACTACACGCAAGTCCCTCATACGTACACAAACAAATAATGACCTCGCAACCAACGCGATAAAAGGGTTGTCAATCCCTTCACGGTCACTTACGAGAGTGAGATCAGATAGAGATAATAATAATAAGATAAATATTTTTGGTATTTTTATGATATAGATTGAAAGTAAAGATTGCAAAGTAAAATAGATTGGAAACTTATATGATAAAAGATAGACCCGGGGGCCATAGGTTTCACTAGTGTGGCTTCTCTCAAGATAGCATAAGTATTACAGTGGGTGAACAAATTTACTGTCGAGCAATTGATAGAAAAGTGCATAATTATGAGAATATCTAGGCATGATCATGTATATAGGCATCATGTCCGCGACAAGTAGACCGAAACGATTCTGCATCTACTACTATTACTCCACACATCAACCGCTATCCAGCATGCATCTAGAGTATTAAGTTCATAAGAACAGAGTAACACATTAGGCAAGATGACATGATGTAGAGGGATAAACTCAAGCAATATGATATAAACCCCATCTTTTTATCCTCGATGAAAACAATACAATACGTTCCATGCTACCCCTACTGTCACTTGGAAAGGACGCCGCAAGATTGAACCCACAGCTAAGCACTTCTCCCATTGCAATAAAGATCAATCTAGTAGGCCAAACTAAACTGGTAATTCGAAGAGACTTGCAAAGATAACCAATCATACATAAAAGATAATCAAATATTTTTCATAGATAAACTTGATCATAAACCCACAATTCATCGGATCTCGACAAACACACCGCAAAAAGAATTACATCGAATAGATCTCCAAGAAGATCGAGGAAAACTTTGTGTTGAGATCCAAAGAGAGAGAAGAAGCCATCTAGCTAGTAACTATGGAGCCGAAGGTTTGTGGTAAACTACTCACACATCATCGGAGAGGCTATGGTGTTGATGTAGAAGCCCTTCGTGATCGATTCCCCCTCCGGCGGAGCTCCGGAAAAGGCCCCAAGATGGGATCTCTTGGGTACAGAAGGTTGTGGCAGTGGAAATAGGGTTTCGTGGTACTCCTGGATGTTTTCGGGGTATATGGATATATATAGGAGGAAGAAGTAGGTCGGTGGAGCTGTGAGGGGCCCACGAGGGTGGGGGCGCCCAGTGGGGCAGGCGCGCCTCCCTGCCTCGTGGCCACCTGGTTTCTTTCTTGACGTCTACTCCAAGTCCCTTGGATCACATTTGTTCCAAAAATAACTCTGCCAAAGGTTTCATTTCGTTTGATATTGAAATAGGCAAAAAACATGAATTTGCACTAGGCCTTGGGTTAGCAGGTTAGTCCCAAAAATAATATAAAAGTGTATAAATAAGCCCATTAGCATCCAAAACAGACAATATAATAGCATGGAACATTCAAAAATTATAGATACGTTGGAGACGTATCAGCCGTACAGGGTCGCTGGTGGAGCCACGCCGCGGGCCGCGGGCCGCAGACAGTAGCCCCCGGGCCCAAGGCGCGCTCAGACTCGGCTTCAAGGCAAAGCCAAAGGGCAAGTGCGGAGCGCCGCGGGCCCCAACAGCTTGCGACCATGGTTGGCGCGTGGCGACTGATTGGACGTGGGCGTCCCCGCTTCTCCATGCTGCCTCGGCAACTGCCCGACTTGACGAGTTCTTGCTACATGCAGAAAAAGATGATTATTACCTTAGATCGTGGAGGCCGGCAGTTCGCCTCCCCTTGGCTATAAATGGGAAGTGTGGGGCGGAGGCCCCGTAACCCATCCCCTCCTTTGCTTCTCCCGCTCCTTCTTCCTCGTTCCACTGCTTGCTTGCTTGGTCATGGCGTCGGTACGGAGGTTCTCGGCCGCGGAAAAGGGCAAGACGCCCCTTGATGAGCCCGAACCACTTCCGCCGAAGAAGAGGATGTCTCATCATCGCGACATCATCATGAGGCCGGAAGTGTTGCGGCCATGGTACGAGCGGCCACCTCCCGGGTATCCGTTGCCCTTGTATGCCCAAGCTGAGGGTTCTGGAGGGAGCGGCGACGAGCGCCGCCGCCCGCTCCTGGGCCATGGTCTCCGTGCCGCGGTGACGCACGCCACCTCCCCAGGGGTCCATGCCGTGGACTCCTTGTGCGAATTCGTGCTGTGGGCGGTGATGCCTCCGCGCACTTGGATTCGCTTCCCACAGTTCCTCTCCACCGAGATGTCGCCGAGGGCCCCTCTCGAGCTTTGGCTGCAGCACACCGACTATGACGCCCCGGCGACTGGTGCAGAGGTTGAAGCTGTCTCCTCCGGGAGGATCTTCATGACTCGTGGCTGGGGCGAGGTCGCTCGAGTCTGCCGTGCGGAAGGCGCCCTCGCCATCCAGTTCGAGTACGATGGTGCCTCAACGCTGTTCTTCAAGGTCTTCGATGAGGAAGGCCGCCGCTTGGAGTGCTCCCCTGAAGGGGGTCGCCAGGACGGCACAGCGGCTGGCGCCGGGCCTGCCGCTGGCCTCGCCCGCAGCTCTTCCAGCGACAGCGGTGACTCCTGGTGGTCCAGCGACTCTCCTGAGCTCGCTGGGACTCCGGAGGCAAGCGACGACAGCTATGTGCTCCCAAGCTCTCGCCGGGCCCGGAGCAAGGCCGCCGCGTCCGGCCGCCGTCGTCGCTGATCTGGATGGGGTTGGCACCGGCCTCCCGTGGCCCACTGTTGATGATGGCGTCGGTAATGTCCGGCGTGTGTAGTTAGAGCTCCTAGGAATTCCCTTCCTTTTGTTCACTGCGTGGAATCAAAACGGACCCCACGGGTGTGTGTAAAATGTCTGTAATGTCTTTTGTCGATATTATTTTTATTGTGAAAACTTGCAAGCGCATGTCCTGCTAAGGCTCGGTCTCCCCTTTCCAACCCCGCGGCAGCTTGGTGCTCTATGCGGATAGGTCCCTATCCCTAGGCAGGCTGTAGCCGTCACTGGTATGCCAGGTCGCGATGCCATGGTCAAGGCCAGGAGGTGAGTGGCCCGAGGTCTAGTAAGAGCTCCTGAGGCGCGATGCTCAAGAGGTCCCCTTTAGCGCGCAAGAAGCTACCTTAGGATGGGAAAGGGAGGCAACGTTGCCGCAGCATGGCAGCGAAAGGCGAGGATCTTATGCCGTAGCGCTAGGTCGGTCCAGGCGCAAGACTTATCTTGGTATTCCGGGGCTGGTTCCTCGTGTTGTGCCAGACTTGTGCGTCAACCACTGTTGGGTAGTTAGGTTAGGCATGTGCGAGCCTTTCCCTCTTCTTCATACTCTTTTGTGTGCTCTGCGTCCTCAGGTCCCGGCCCTCGAGCAAGCTCAGCCACCACTTGTATGCCAGGTCGCGATGCCGTGGTCAAGGTCAGTGGGTGAGGGCTAGAGAGCCAGTACGAGCTCCTGAGTTGCGATGCTCAGGAGCCCCCCTTTTAACGCGCAAGCGAATTGCATGGGAGAAGAGAGAGAGCCCGCGGTACCGCCCGCTGTAGTCCTCAGGAGGTCCCTGCAAGTTAGCGCGAGGAAGGGCACAAATAGCCATGGTGATCATCGGTCTGACACTGGTTGGTTCGCAAGGAGGTGAAGGCACTGAGGGCCTGGTGAGGTGACGTGCGCGGGCGTGCCGCGAGACAGAGCTCGACCGCTCAGATTTGTTAGTGCTGCAGGGACGGACCCGAGCACAAGCGTCGTGCCGGCATGAGAGGTTCCCGTGGCGGGCGATGATCAAACATGCAGTGATGACCATAGATAGATTATGCATGAGATGCAAACTGGCTTAGGTAAATGCGAGAACGATACATGCCACTAGGTCGGACCCGAGCGGCCTGGGGATGATGCAGCCCGAGGGGCGCCCCCAGCAGAGTGAACTCAAGATGCAAGCGGATACTTGCCGCGGGGACGGACCCACGCGGCCTGGGAATGATGTAGCCCAGGGGGTGCTCCCAGCTGAATGAACTTGGGAAAATGTCACCTAGTTTGGTTGTCGAAGGAGTGTTGGGGTAGCTGAAGACACGTAGCGAAGAAGTCGCTCCTCAGGAGCCGTCGAGACCCAGAGCTTCGGGTGGCTTTGGAGGCTTAGGTAGCCTCCTGAGGAGCGTCTCCAGCTCCGCCAGGACTACGTGATGCCTGGCCTCCTGACCTGCCAGCATGCTCCACAGATTGCGCTAGGAGGCGGCAGCCATGCTCGGCAGGCCGAACGGCATGCGAACATAGCTGTGACATGGACCTTCACACCGGCTAGCATGCGAAGGCCAGAAGCTCTTCTGAGATGCGGCCCTGTTGAGCCCTGGGATGTCGATGCAGACGCGCAGCTCACCACACTCGGCTGGGCGGGGAGCAGCGCCAGGTGGGTGGCAGTCCCTGCGTATTACTCTTGCTTCCTGAAGCTCCTGAGATGCCTTGGTGATGAACTCTTGAGCGTCGGGCGCTCCTCGCCCGGTGTCCTCCTGAGGAAACGTGCCGCAAAGCACGCCTCCACATGGTGCTCAAGCACCTCCCTCATGACGTTGGCCAGGTCCGAGGCCCTCCAGAAGAGAGCCCCTGTGTCCTGCCCGAGGAGGGCGCCGGGCATGCCTCCCTATGCGTGGGAGGGAGGCGTCCTAGGCGCGGGCGCCGATCCTGAGGTGGCGCCGCTAGAGGCGCCGCTGTCCTGAGGCCCAGTGCGGAGTAGCTGCTTCTTCTTCTTGGGGTTGGCCCTAGGAGGGTACTACACAATCGCACTGTCAGGGTCTTCAATTGATGCCGCTTGGAAGGCGCGCTCGAGGGAGCACACCGTGTCTCTTTCTTTGCGGGGGACTATAATGATTCCGCCACTTCCCGACATCTTGAGGATGTTGTAGCCATGGTGGGTGACTACCATGACTGGTCGCGCCACTCCTGGCGGGGCCCGTGGTCGTCCCAACGTCCTCCACATCGTCCACTTTCTCGGCCGTAGCCCCGGCCGTTGCACTCGAAGGAGGTGACCGAAGCGTCCATCTCGAATGGCCTTGAGCTCTTGAAAATCGTTGGTGTTGTGGGTGCGCACATTGTGGAAGGCGCAGAACGTACGGCTGCCCTTGGACGACTCGGGAAAATCTCGGTTGTGCTTGGTGTCCGGTTCTGCCACGAGAACGGCCACCCCTTTGTGCTTCACGTCCTTGACCTTGGCCTTCTTCTCCTCTGGATCCGCAGCGGGGAGCTCGAGGAGGGAGAGACGCCTCTCCTCAGCTCTTGCACACTTGGTTGCTATGTTGAACATCTCCAAAGTCGTGACAGCTCCTCATGGATGGCGAGCTCCTCCTTCATCTTGATGTCGCGGACATCGTTGGAAAACACAGAGATTATGGCCTCGTCTGTCACCTTGGGGATCTTGAGACGCACGCTGTTGAAGCGCTGGATGTACTTTTGCAGGGTCTCTCCCGCTGTTGCTTGATGCGGCGCAGGTCACCCGCGGCCGGGGGGGCGGTCGCGAGTGCCCTGGAAGTTGGCGACGAAGTGTTCGGGAATCTCATCCCAGGAGGAGATCGAGCCTGGGGCAGGTTTAGGAGCCATGAGCGAGCGCTGAGGGAGTCCTGGACTAAGGGGTCTTCGGGCGTCCGACATGTTATCCATGGGCCGGACTGATGGGCTGTGAAGACATGAAGGCCGAAGACTGTACCTGTGTCCGGGTTGGACTCTCCTTGGCGTGGAAGGCAAGGTTGGCCACCGATTATGAAGATTCCTTCTTATGTAACCGACTCTATGTAAACCCTCGATCCCCCCGGTGTCTATATAAACCGGAGGGGTTAGTCCGGAAAGGATATATTCATTACCTTAGTCATACAGGCTAGGCTTTTAGGGTTTAGCCATTACGATCTCGTGGTAGATCAACTCTTGTAACACTCATATTCATCAAGATCAATCAAGCAGGATGTAGGGTATTACCTCCATAGAGAGGGCCCGAACCTGGGTAAACATCGTGTCCCTCGTCTCCTGTTACCATCGATCCTAGATGCATAGTTCGGGACCCCCTACCCGAGATCTGTCGGTTTTGACACCAACAAGCACCGTCCTTGAGAGCCATGGGAAACCAGTTCACCATGACCTTTTCGTCGCCGTTGGCCGCCTCGATGCTCAGCTCGTAGAGCTGCAAGAACTCCACAGGTTCAGGGGTGCCATCATAGCGAGGAGGCAGATCTGGCTTGAACTTGCCTGGCCAGACGACGCTACGCAGCTCGGGAGTGAAGGCGCGACAGCCTGCCGTGGCCACTGGGGCCTGTCATGCAGGAGAAGCTTGATCTTGGTGTCCCTGTGCCGCCACTGCAAGTGGCGCATGGCCCTGCCGCAGCAAGCTATCCTGACGTGGCGGTGCTGGGAGCGGTGGAGCGTTTTCTTGCGGACGGGGAACCTCTTGGTAGCTTCTTTCCTCATGCGTGGGCACATAGCACGGTGGATCACGCCACGAGACCGCACACCTTTGAGCGAGGACGCCGTCCTAACACGAAGGAGGCGGGGGCGCTCCATGAGCCGCACGCCTCGGCGTGAGGGCGCCATCTTGGTGCGGAGGGGGCGGAGGCGCTCCGTGAGCCACATCACCAGCAGCCGGGGGTGGACGAGGCAGCGATAGGGATGGTGCAGGAGAGCCCCCCGTGGTGTTGATGAGCTCGGCAATGCGGTCCAACCAGTCCTCGTAGAGGTCGCCGACCGGGTGGTAGCGCAGGAGCTCGCGTGCCATGAGCAGCGCGGCTTGCGCGTCTGTGGATGCGCGGCGAGCGTGAGACGATGAGCCGGCCTTAGTCAGCGACGGGGTGGCGGTGCGGCCGTCACGGTGCACGGAGGGGGTGCAGTGAAGAGGCTTGCTGCTTGTTTGCCGCCAGGCCAGTGGCGGCGTTGGCAGCAGGCAATGGAGGATGACGGGGAGGCCTGCCGATAGGGGCTGTCTGAGCGACACGGATGGCGAGGACGGCCCGGCGCTCAGCGCGGGCCCGTCGTGCATCGGCCATGAGCTTGGTGGAGTGGCAAAGCGCGGATCAACAAAGAGGAAATCTTAAGTGCACCCCTACCTGGCGCGCCAAATGTCGGATTTCGGGTTCCGGCAAAACCCTTGAGGTTCGAATATTGGGGTGCGCACAAAGATCTCTCCCCCTCTAGCTCACACTCTATATGATCTCACAGCCAAGCTTGACGAACCCAAAGAATGGGAGACACAAGATTTATACTGGTTCGGGCCACCGTTGTGGTGTAATACCCTACTCCAGTGTGGTGTGGTGGATTGCCTCTTGGGCTGAGGATGAACATTTACAAGGGAAGAACAGCCTCCTGAGGAGAGGTGTTCTTGTGCTTGGTGAACTTGAGTGGTTGGGGATGATTTGCGATGAGATGTCCCTTGCTATGGTGGTGGCTAGTCCTATTTATAGAGGCCCTAGTCCTCTTCCCAAATATTGAGCGAGAAGGGATCCCACAAGGGCAAAATTCGAAGGGGGACAACTAGTACAAGCTATCCTGACAAAAGTAGTCTTCGCCTGCCAAAGGCTCTAGTGGTGATGCCGTCTTGGGCTCCATCGTGACCTCCGTCCTGATGTCCTGCTGGTCTTGGTCTTGTTGCATCAATATGGAAACCTTTGCCTGATGCCTCGGGACTCCTCGCCTATGCTTGCCTCTTTAGCACCAAAGAGGAAACGAGGACACTGCGCTCGCTGGCGCCCGCCTGGCTCCAGTCGTCATGGCTTGCATCACAGGAACCTCGCGAGGTGTCCCTTGCCTTGATCTCTCCCCCTCTTGCGAGCCAGCCTAGTGAGGCAGCCCCTGAGGAGGTCTTGCGTCATCCCCCTCGTGAGGCTCGGCCCCTCGCGAGGGTCTTGAGTGTTTGCTGGTGAAGATGGGTCGTACAGGGCCATTGGTGGAGCCACGCTGCGGGCCGCAGGCAGGCAAGTCTGGGGACCCCCGTTCCCAAAACGTTGACACTAACTACGGACCTGAAGGTCTACAAAGAACTACTCACGCATCATTGGAGAGGCACCAATGGAGGTGGTGAACCCCATCCAAGATGGTGTCTAGATTGGATCTGGTGGTTCCGGACTCTACAACGACTGGATGAATATTTTGTCGACCCCCTAGGGTGCTGGAAATATTGGGGTATTTATAGAGCAAAGAGGCGGTCCGGGGGGCACCCGAGGTGGGCACAACCCACACTACAAAAAAAGACACATCCGTGACATTTTGGGCCGAACAATTTTTTTCTGTCATACATATGACACTGCTATGACGATAAGTGTGAAAAAACCCGGTATCATCATAGATGTGGTGGGCTCCTACTTCTATGACAAAAAAATCATGACAGAAAATGGGCTTTTCGTCCTCGGCGGGCCGGAGACGCAGGTGCATGACATTCTTTGGGCCGTCCATGACAGAAAAAACCATGGTAAAAGCGAGGGGGAGGAAAATTTCGGGGAGTTCCCGGTTACGGTGGGAGGTCGGGGGCCGAGCGATGCGCGTTTCTCTCGTACACGTACGCGCGTGTGTGCTAGGCGTTGGCTCTAACTGAACCCGAGCGAGGCGTTGGGCTCTAACTGAACCCGAGCGATTGCACTGCAGGCTATGTGTTATTGAACCCAAGCGTTCGATCGATGGCTGTTAACTGAACCCGATCGAGCGATTCCTTCGCTACTGCTGCTAAGTGAAGCCGATCGATTGGATGAACACTGAGCGT
>NC_041380.1:311429743-311505311 GCF_002162155.2 Triticum dicoccoides | reverse complement strand
GTTTCCTCCATTTTGCGGTACGCCACACCCCTCCCAATCAATAGGACCCCCGTTTCGACCGTAGGAGGTCCGTTTCCTCAGTTTTGCGGTACGCCACACCCCTCCCGATCAACAGGACCCCCGTTTCAATCATAGGAGGTCCGTTTCCTCCATTTTGCGGTACGCCACACCCCTCCCCATGAACACGACGCATTTCATTGCCTCCCCATGAACACGACGCATTCCGTTGCCTCCCCATGAACACGACGACGACGCTATTTCTCCGTTTCGAACCAGCCATGTACACGAGCCCTCGCCGTACTTATGCGTGAGTAGGCATTCGAGACTCTGCCCGTATGTACGTATGTGGCCGTATTTTGTTTCTTGCACCCTGGCCGCTGTACGTACGTGTACATGCTATGTGTGCGCCTCTACTACGACACGTATGCGCCTCTACTACGACACGTGCGCACCTCTACATCGACCAGTATATATGTACATACACGTTCGCGACCAGAATGACAATGCTACATACGCTTCGACTAGGTGGGTCCTGACTGTCAGGCACTTCCTTGCCTGCGAAGATGTAGCTGGTGGGTCTCAGCAGTCAGGGGGGCAAATCGTTTTGTTTTTTTTGCCCGGACGCACTTCCTTGCATGCGAAGATATAGCTGGTGGGTCCTAGCAGTCAGGGGGGCGAATCGTTTTTTTGCCCGAACGCACTTCCTTGCGTGCGAAGGTGTAGCTGGTGGGTCCCAGCAGTCAGGGGGGAAACATTTTTTCGTGAAATATGGTGGCCCGTCCAGTGGGTCCCTACTGTCAGGTGGAAGAATCATTATTTTCCACGTAATAAGGAGGCACTTCCTTGCTGCCGCCGTGGACTCAGCTGTCAGCCTCTCTACGTACAGTCCACGTCTGATGGAAGTCGTTCCTTGACCACGTTGACCATGCCGCATCGAGAGCACCAGGGCGGTGGACGACGACGAGGCCTAGGAAGGGGACAACGCGGAGCCGGTGAAGACGCGGCAGTGGATGCCCACGCGGAGAGGAGTATGAGGGTTCACTCGTTCGGCTGCGGTGTGAGGCTGCTGTCGCCGCTGGGCCTGGCCAGCGGTGGGAATAGTAGGGGGCGGTGAGGTCTCTGCGGCAGCACAGCCGGCCACGGGAGGCAGGAGTAGGTGGCACGACTGGCGCTGCTTTGGGCGGCTGGAGCAAGAAGACCAGAGGTTGAAGAAGCACTATGGCCGTTGGATGGACATCGTACGGTCACTGGAGCTAGAATCGTTCATATTGACTAAGTTGACAAAGCCCTCCATCCCGGTCAACTTAGTAGGCCCACAAGTCAGCCTCCCACCAAGGTGGGTCCCAGCTAGTAGGGGGAGTATTCATTTTTTTGTGCATAATAAGGAGGCACTTCCGGTGTGTCCGAGCTGACAGTGGGGGGAACGTTTTTTTCGCGAAATACGGTGGCCCGTCCGATGGGTCCCAGCAGTCAGGAGGGAAACGTTTTTTTCGCGAAATAAGGTGGCCCGTCCGGTGGGTCCCCGCTATCAGGTGGAGGAATAATTATTTTGCGCGTAATAAGGAGGCACTTCCTTGCGGCTGCCATGGACCCAGCTGTCAGCCTCTCCATGTAAAGTACTCTTCCGATGGAAGTCAGTCGTTGACCACGCCCTGCCGAGAGCACCAGGGTGGTGTACGATGGTGAGGCCTAGGAAGGGGACGACGCGGAGCCGGGGAAGACGCAATAGTGGAAGCCCGCGCGGAGAGGAGTACGAGGGTTCACTAGTTCGGCTGCGGTGTGAGGCTGCCATCGCCACAGAATAACATGGGGTGTGGGTGAGTGGAGGGATGGCCTGGCCAGCGGTGGGAGTAGTATGGGGGCGGTGAGGCCTCCGCAGCAGCACAGCCGGCCACGGGAGGCAGGAGCAGGCGGCACGACCGGCGCTGCTTTGGGCGGCTGGACCAAGAAGACCAGAGGTTGAAGAAGCACTACGGCCGTTGAATGGACATCGTACGGTCACTGAAGCTGGAATCGTTTATATTGACTAAGTTGACAAAGCCCTTGGTACGCTCCAACTTAGTAGGCCCATAGACCAGCCTCCGAAATGGTGCGCCCCAGATGTCAGGGGGAGGAATCATTTTTGGGCGGCCGAAGCTAAGAATATCCGAGATTGAAGAAGAAGCACGACATCCGTTGGATAGACATCCAACGGCCACTGCTGCTAGAACCGTGTGTTGACTATAATAAGTTGACAAAGCCTTGCATACGTGTCAATTTATTTTTTTAGGAGACGCGTCACTTAGTACGCCCACAAGTGTGTGGCAGAGAACTTATAGCCCATTTGCGTTTTGTAAGAATGTACAACCCATTTTTGATTTCCAATGGAATTTACAACAGCCCATTTACAGTTTGTTAAAAGTACAACCCATTTTCTAGCTAGGACAATGATTAATAATTTCAACCAACCATTGAAGACAGAATTCAATAAAATTTCCCACATTTTGATGGGATCCGAAATATTTTTATCCCAAAATTTCTAGTCAGATTAAATATAAATTTGTATTACGTAAAAATCCAACGAAACATTGCGCGCGCAACAATGAAAATTTAGGATTTTCAAAATCCATAAATAATATTTTATAAACTAATTTCGTGTTTGGTGCATTTTTTATAGTTATTGCCCAGTTTTTATAATTACATCCCATTTATTATTTTTAAAGCCCATTTCCTCTTAAGCCTAAGGCATCCCTCCTAGGAAAGATTTGCAGCCCAGCGGGGCGGAGAATAACAAGTTGACCTTGCCTGAGTATTCCTCAAAAAGACGTATAGCTGGGCTAGCCATTTTCATCTTGAAAAAATTATTATCTGGGCTGGATATCTGGCCTGGGCTAAACGGGCCACAGCCCGCCCAGTTAATACCCTGCTCTCCTCTGAACAACAGCGAAATCATCGCCAAGAAAAACTCTGCAGTTCTCATGCCTCAAAAACACAAATACTGCTCGAGCTACTTGGTCCCAGCTGTCGGCCGCACCTTGTGCAATTCTCTCGTTTATATTGACTACATAGGTTGACAATGGTGTGGGACCGTGATGTCAGGAAACCAGGAGAAAGCAAAAAAATATAGTTGTACATAATAATGAGGCACTTGCGTATGTACGGCTATGACCCTAGTGGGTCCCTAGTGTCATCCAGTCAAAATAAAGTCATCTCCTGAATCCTCATGTTCGTTGACGATGTTAACAGGGCTCGGCGCCACGGCGAGCGCAACAACTTGAAGGACAACGAAGAGGGCCTCGCGGGCCCTACGGATGGTCTGATACAGCGCCCGCTGCTCATTCAGGAAGCCAGGATCATTGGACACCTATGAGCACCTTCGAGAAACTAAGACGGCATGAAACGGTAAGGTCGCGCTTGGGAGCTCTGGTTTACTTCAAACATGTATTAACATACAAGTGTAATTTACTCGTCATCGGAAACAACGCGTAAAATACAGGCGTAATGAAACCGAGGGCCCGAGGTCTGTAAGTAAAACCGGCGGGTTACGTGTGTAATTTGAGAGACCAGTGTATATTCTACGAGCACCGCTATATGGACGACATTACCAGATGATACATGCACGATGTGCGTATCATGCCATCCATGGGAAAGGCTGAAACAATAGCTACCGGATGGATTAGCAATCGTCCGAGTGTCGTTCAGCATTTTTATCGTGTGTGAAGTACTTCTGATATTTTACTAGTCGAAATTGACCAACCAAGCGCCTTCGCCCGAGACCATCTGCTTTAGTTTACAAGCGTCAGTTTTACAAGTGGTTTTGGTTGGAAAACGACGATCCAATCACGTCCTAATATCATGAGTTGGTCGGAAGATCATATGGTTTCACGTCTAACCTACCCGACTTGTCGTATAGGCTATAAATGAAACATCAGACGATGAACTTCTTAAGCATGGAAACAACAGAAGAGGATAATCTTCTTAACAAGAAAATCACTGGCATTAGATCGACATGCAAAACAATACGAAGCATTATTCTTAGGAGGCACGGTGAACAGCTCGTGATTCCGCATGCCACAACATTCCAAGCTCAACTTTGCAATCAAACACAAGGCCTGGCATTACATAGACAATATTCAGAACAAACTCTTAACACAAGAATATCTCAGCAGAGTAACTATTTACTTCTAAACTGAACACAGGAATAGGAAAGAAAACACTCGACGCTGCTCACAGCAACGGCGTCCCACTCAAAAATATCAAATGCATGTCTTCTGACTAACATCAATGAGCAATTTTTGACAAGGTTTTCCAATCCAATATATTAAATTAATGTCTTCTTGCTAACATCAATGATTAAACTTTGACAAGCTTTTCCCATTCAAAATATGTAATGCCTATGATCGTGGAGTCCTGTCGTAGCTTCATGTACTTGTTTGGGCATTTTTTGCCCAGGGCACTCCACGTGTTGTTAAATTGCCAATGGTCTCTGCAGACTAGTCATGTCACCGGTGTCTAATAATACTCTGTAAAACTTCTCGGTCATTCCTTCTGTAATGTAGCGCAAACAGTGACTGCTTCTTTCCGCAAAGTGGAATGACCAACTGGACCCAGTAATGCAGCAGTTTGCCTTGGACACATTGGCTCCTTTTGTGCAGTTCAACTAAAATCGAAGTCGGAATAAAACCGAGCTTTAATTTTGATATCCCTGTAAGCAACAATAGGTATAAGGGAAACAATTACTGAGAAATAACGGTTGATGACTTGTACTCCCAGAAGAAAAGCATCTACTGATCTACTTTATCTTAATGGGAAACAAAGCCGGAGAGTAGCAATTCTCCATCAGTGTGATTCATTCATATTGACTGAGACATTATCTTAACAATGCCTTGTTTCAACATGTATAAAGAACAACAAAGCAGAAAAGTACCATTCCTAAAACAATGCAACTGATTCATTTTAACATAGACATTATCTTAACAATACCTTGGTTAAACATGTAGAAAGAACTACAAAGCAGGATGGTACCATTCCTAACAAGTGTTGCAGTTTTGAACTAAGATTCGATAGTTAATTAATTCTGAGAGTGGCATTGCTTAATTTTACCAGCGACATTAGATTAACGAAAAGCATAAACAGTTCCAGGGGAGAGTGGGCGCAACAACAGTATGTGCTTCCATCTACTTATAAAGGCGGTGATGCAGAGTTTGTTGTAACGAAGCAACAAGCATCATGTCTGGGTTGGTCCCATATTTGTTCACTACTTAATGGGAAAAGACAGCAATACAATAGCTTCAATTCAACATTTATTTAAAATAGTACCAATACAAGTAGCACAACATCTCAAAGCACACTGCACAATCATGTGGATGAAGGCATGTACTGACCTTTCATGAGACGGACAAGATAAAATACGAATCTGCCAACACGAATAGGAAATCCAATCTTGTTTTGTGCAGTTGCACTGAAATCAAGCAAAGTGTTTCGCGTAGCGAAGCAAAATGTCGCAATAGCAGCAAGTTGAATAGATATCCCTGTTTAAACAGAGGAAAAAAGGAATCAATTACTGGCTAATAAAGGAGGATGAAACATGCGGCCACAAAAATGGTAATCCCGCCAATCCCTAACAAGTGTTGCAGTTTTGAAATAAGACTCAATAGTTAATTCTGAGAGTGGCATCAATTACTGGCTTATAAAGGGGTGATGCTGAATTTGTTGTAACAAAGCAACAAGCATCATGTCTGGGTTGGTCCCATTTTTGTTCACTAAATGGGAAAAGACAGCAATACAATAGCTTCAATTCAAAATTTATTTAAAACAGTACCAAAACAAGTAGCACAACATCTCAAAGCACAGTACACATCATGTGGTTGAGACCAAGATTTGAAACAACTCGCCACGAAGACTGGAAACAAATATCGATCTCCTTTTGTGCAGTTCCACCAAAATTAAGCAAACTCACTGGTGTGACATTCAAGTTGAACTGCACAAAACACTCTTAAAACATAAGTGTTTTGAGTAGCGAAGCAAAATGTCGCAATAGCAACAAGTTGAATCGATACCCCTGTTTTAACAAAGGCAAAAAAGGAAACAATTACTTGCCAATAAAGGAGGATGAAACAAACGGTGACAGAAAACTTATCTTGGATGGAAAACAAAGTAGGACAGTAGCATTTCTAAAATGGTTGCATTGATTCATATTAACAGAGACATTCTCTTGAAACAACATTCGTTACAAAATGTATTTTACTTTTAACAGTGGCATTGCTTCAATTTTCCGGTGACATTCTTAGATTAACAACAGCAAAATAGCTGTATGGGACATGCCAGCACCATGTGCGTCCACACGTATAAATGGGTGATGCAGAGTATGTAGCCAAGCAGCATATATGCGCTGGTCCCATATTTGTTCTCTTTGAACCTTCTTCCTATGTGGGGGTAGCAAATCTAGTCCTGCACAAACTACCCGACCCCCAGTTTCTTTCCCTTTTCAACAAAGAGATCGGTTCCTTATAGATGTGTGTACTGGGTTACCCCCTTTTTCCCTTTTCGACCTACAAAGGGGCTAGATAGCCAGTCATACTACTTTCCGCCCCTCCTTTCCTCATTTAACCACGTCCTAGATTCTTGCTCCAGCCCACCGCACCCTTCTTTCCTCTTTGAACCAAGACCTAGATTCGACTACAGATCGAAAAAGATCCACATGCAGCTAGAGCAACGACGGTTTCAAAGAAACTTATACCTTAGGGTCGTCGGGATGTGGCAAGGCGTGCGGTGGGAGGTCGGATCTGCCCACACTATGTATGGCAGCGAGGAAGAAGGGGTCGGTGGCCCTCCCGCACAGGCGCTGGGTGAAAGAGAACAGCGCAGCCGGCAGTGGATTGCCTCCCTCGCCGAAGGCGATAGAGTGAACGCTGCACCTCCTCCCCTTCCCGGTGCGACGGGATACGGACGCCTCCTTCACCAGCTGTTAGGGGGGAGAGAGAGAGACAAGAGGCCAACGCAGTCTTGTTTAGATCTGGTGAAGAGAGGATGAGAGACTGTGAATATAGCAAACCCTAGCAAATGAACACTGAGCCTCCAGCGTGTAACATATATGTAGTGCGGCGAGCGTGTGGAGACTGCAAACCTGTCGGGGTTGGGTGCGACATATGCCAAAGGATGGCTTATCATGGTGGGGGCGAGTAGAACGTCGCCGGTGCCTGGAAACGGGATGAGGCGAAGACATGCATGCCGGCGAATCTTACCCAGCTTCAGGGCTCTCCGGGGAGATAATACCCCTACTGCTGCTCTACGGGGTCTCCGCATGATCACTATGGCAAAGTGTTTACACGATTGCTCCTTGAGCTGTTTCCTAGAGGTAGGAGAAGGCAAGGCTAGCTCTCTCCTTCCTATATGATCTGGTCTAGTGCTCCTGGATTCCAACCCTTTGCATGGGTGCCCTGGGGGTTTATATAGGCCTACCCCCCAGGGGTACAATGGTAATCCAGCTGGACGCAGGCCCAGCCGTCAGTGCCTCCGGCCTGCGTCTTCTCCGCCGACTGCTGGGGCCCGCGGACTGGTGGGCCCCGCGGACTGGCTCGGTACGAAGCCGACAGGCCGCGTCCGCCGCGGGCGGGTCTTGCCGGCTGCTGATTACTGTAGCCGTGCTTCTAATGATGCGGGCTTGGTCATGGAGTCGTGGCAGCAGCCCCGCCGCCTGGCGGGCGATCACTAGTGCCACTCTCCGTCACATCTGGTTAATGGCGCGTGGGCCCCGGGGGAGGAGCTAGCCGACTCCCGGGGGCCGACTCCCAACGGGTCCGACTGGTGGTTCCATTGGCGTCTTCTGGGGTCCCGCTGGCTGGTGGGACCTGCCGCCCAAGGGTCGTACAGACAAGCCGTCGTGGGTGCAGGATTCGGTCCACCGGTGCTGATATCAGGGCCGGCATGGCAACAGTGCCACGCCGCACGGAGATCTCCGTGGGTACGGCGTACTGTAGCCATGCCTGCCTCTGGAAAGGGGCGGGAGCAGGCTTCATTGTAGCCACTCCCCTGTCATGTCCCTCTTGATGAGGACATGGGGTTTGTTGGAGTCGCGGGCCGACTCCCCAAGGCTGGCTTCTCAGGAAGCCGTCAGCCAGGAGTCGGCTTATCCTGAATTCATTCCTGGGACTCGGCTGTGAGTGGCTAGTCGGTTGCCTTGCCGCCGACTTCTCAGAAGGCGGCTCTTTGTCCTGGGTCTTGAGGGGCGCAGCCTGCCCTGATGTCTTGAAAGGTTCTGGGACTCGGGTTAGCCTACCCGTGGCCCATTACTCCGACAGTAGTCCCCGAAGCTGATGAGGCACCGCGATTGATCGGCCGAGGAGGCTCAGCAGTTTCTCTTTCCGGGTGCCCGAGACATGGATCTTGCTTGACTTCTGCCGGGCCGACTAGAAGGAGTCGGACTCGCCCAATCTCTGACTCACACAATATTTCGGACGTCCCTGCGGTATCCAAGTAGCGTGATGGCTAAGCTTTCAGGCCGCTGCCCGTTCCGGGCCTGTCACGTGGCAACACGCGACCGGGCCAGTCTGCCAGCCTACGCGCATGACGGGACAGGCCCATAGGCGGGCCCCACCATTATCGCGCCTCGGCGCTCGAGCGGATCCGCTGTGGCCCGAGCGGACGGTTGGGATTCCCGTGAAGTTACGGCGCACAATAACTTCTGTCGTGGAAACGTGGGGGTCGTGGGCCCAGTAAATCCCACGACCGCCCCCTTGGCTTCGCAGCCCATGAGGCTATAAGTAGGGGGAGGAGGGGGGCACGGCAGAGCACGCGCGCCCCTCCTCCATGCTACTCCTTGATCTTCTTCTTCTTCCTCGCACCGCCGCGCGCCAAGCTTTGCCGAACGTCGCGGAGATCCGCTCGCGATGAGTTCTTCTTCTGCCGCCGTGCCTCCCTCGGTGCATTCGGGCACCTGGGATGGCTCAGAAGTCCATGACGACCACATCGAGTTCCTCCGCAAGACTCGTCGGCTCCCCGGCGAAGATTACGTGCGGGTACGCCTTGCACCGAGGGGGAGATCTCTCCGGCGCCAGAGGAGGGCGAGCAGGTTATCTTCCGCTCGCACTGCCTGCGCGGATTGGGGCTGCCGGTTAGCAGCTTCTTCCGCTCCTTTCTGGAGTTCTACGGCCTCCAGCTGCACCACCTCACGCCCAACACGGTGGTGCTGCTGTCCGCCTTCGTGGCCTTGTGTGAAGGCTTCCTCGGAGTCCTCCCCACCCTCGAGCTCTGGGGGGAGTTCTTTTACTCCAAGCTCGACACCCAGGCTGCAGGCGTGCCGGCTCAGTGCGGCGCGTTCATCGCCGTGCGGAGGTCGGGGGTCGACAACCCCTTCCCGACCATCAAGCTGATAAAGTCGGTGAAGATGTGGCAGCGATCGTACTTCTACGTGAAGAGCGTCTTCGCGAGGGGCGATTGGGTCTACCTGCCGGCTTTCGAAGCTGGCCCGCCGGCTGGGAGACTGCCCAACTGGTCGTACCGGGCCAAGTCGCTGACGCTTGCGGGAGCCGGCGCCGTTGCGCGACTCCGAGTGCTGACACAGTCGGAGGGCTTGACTGGTCCGGACCTGCTGGCCGCCTTCGTGGCGCGCCGAGTTCTCCCGCTCCAAGGTCGCCCCCACATGATATGCCAAATGAGCGGGCACCATGACCCGAGTCGGATGTGCACCAAGGACATGCCTCACGAGGAGGTGGCCTACATGGTGAACTACCTCTCGGACAGCAAGCTCCTGGAGGACTGGCGGTTCGGCAAGGAGCCGTACTCCCGCGCCAACCCCCCACCCACAGTGAGTTGCCTTTTCTTTCTTTCTTCGAGTTGTCTTCTTTCTTGCCGAGTTTGTTTTGTGCGACCTGACCAGTCAGCTTTGGTCAGAATCCCCTCCTCCATCCACCAGCCGGCACCTCGGGGCCGGCCCGCGAGTTCCTTGCCGACCGGGCGGAGAGCGACGTCGACGGCCCCGATCTAGGGGCGGCGGCTTTGGAAGACAACACCGAGGGAGGAGGCGGCCCGCGGCTCGGGCCAGTCCAGAGGACTGGCCTGATGATGATGAGGTGGTCGCCCCCCGCCACCGGCCAGGAGCCAGCCATCCCGGCGCGGGCTCTTCTACCGCGCCGGGTGCTCCAGGCGGCGGGAAGAAGCGCAGGGTCGTGCCGACTTTGTTCGGCAGTCGGCCGAAGAAGCCCAAGAGTTCGGCTGAGGCGACCAAGCGGGACGAGGCGGCCGCGAAGGCCATCCGCTTCCGCAAGGAAGTAAAGAAGCCGCCACTGGTCTCCGCGTGAGTATTCTGTCTTAACGCTTTATTTTTCTTTGTAGCTTTGTCTGAGTCTTTTACTTGCTTCCCACGCTTCAGGGCTCCCCTCACTCTTGAGAGGGTTGTCGTCGCCTCCGTCATGGGGTCAGCGGAGACGTCTGCCACCACTCGGCGGATTGACCCCGCCGCCGACCTCCGGGAGGCGACGGAGCGGAACGCGCAGGAGAAGCGCAACGAGAAAGAGGCTGCCCGCCTGGAGAAGGTGGAGGCTGATAAGGCGGAGGCCTCCGCCAAGAAGAAACTAGTGGAGGCCGAGGCCGCCGTCACGACGAAACGCCAGGCTGAGGAGGCCGTGCACCGCCAATCGGCAGTGTTCGTCACCCTGCTGAACTCTGCGCTGCCGCCTCCGGAGTTCACGGGGCAGACTGGGGAAGCCGGCGGCAAGAACCCCATCATGGAGAGGGAAGGCGGCGACTCCTCCATGCCGGACGTGATCGTTCCGCCACCACCTCCGCCGCCGTCTGGGGGCGCGCAAGGCAAACAGCCGGCGGACCCGCCGGTGCCGCCGACTGAAGACGAGGCTGTGGCGAGGCTACTCCTTCAAGTCGGCTCGGCAATGCGCCGCCGTCTCGAGAAGGCGACTTCGGCGCCACGCCCCCTGGAGACCGGCACCACCAGCTCGGCGGTCCCAGACGCCGAAGCGACGAGCGCCGCGCCCATTGGGTGGGTGCAAGGAGGCGGCACGGGGCCGCTAAACCAGGCGCTTTTGGACGTCCAGACAAAGCTGCGAGCTGAGGGCGACGCGATCCAGAACTGCACCAAGGCATACCTGGCGTCGCGGGCAGCCGTCTGGGTATGCTTTCCCTTTGGTCCTTGTTTTCTTGTTCCTCTCTGTGGGGGCGCGCCAGCGCACCCACTGGGTGTAGTCCCCGAGTTTTGGGCCGGCTGCTGAGCAGGCGGCCCGGAACTCCAATTGGTGAGTTCCGGGTACTTACTTTTGTCTGAAATATTTGTCGCAGGACTACCACAACCTCCGTGTCACTGCCTTCAACCGCAATGTTGAAGAGCTGGGCAAGCGGACCGCCGACTTGTCAGAGAGCCGGAGTGAGTCCTTTTTCTTCTTTGCGGGGGCACGCTGGCGCACCCGTGGGCTGTAGTCCCCGAGATTCGGGCCGACTGCTGAGCAGTCGGGCCAGATCTCCCTGGCAACCTTCTTTATTGATGACTTAACGCCTTCTTTCTTCCTTCTCTTCAGGAGCCAACGCTGCTCTTCAACAGCAACTGAGCAAAGCCAACTCCGCGTTGCGTGCCAAGGGGGAGGAGTGCAGCAAGCTCGGCACAGAGCGCGATCTGCTGGCCACACAATTGGCAGAGCAGAAGGAGCTGCTTACGAAGACGCAGAATAAGCGGAAGAGGTGGAAGCTGCCCTCCTGGCCGAGTTCGCGAGCGAGCGCTCCTCCTGGACTGACAAAGAGGCACTGGTGGCCTCCGGCTTCCATGAGATTGAAGACATTGTTCATGGTGGGTTTCTTTACTTTCTTTCTTCGAGCTGCCGATTATAAGTCGTGCCAACTCCTAATTTTTTACTTGCTTCTTCATTCTTTCCGTCTTGGCAGACTTCTTCCCTGGGCACTCGCAGGCCGCCATCCAAGCCATTGAGGCTGACCGTGAAGGTCGGAGGGTGGAAGGCGCAGAGATCGCCGCCGACGCCCCCCGAACCCTTGATGAGCATATCCTGAGCATCGAGGCTTGCCTTCAGCCGGCTTACCGGATGCTGCGCCGGCTTCAACGTGTCGGCGCCCAGGCGATTGCTGCCCTGCGGCCGGACATGCAGGCTCCGCGCACCCCCAGTCGGACTGCCGACTGGCTGGAGGTCGCAGCTGGTCGTCTTGAGGCCTGAAAAGGTTCCTCGGCCCGAGCTGGAGCGCGCCGGGCCTTGGAGTTCGTCAAGGCATAGTATCCGGGGCTGGACCTAGACCGGTTGGCCACACTCCAGTCAGAGGCCCAGCCGGAGCTGGCAGCCGTGGAAGATGCCCTCGTCAAGCGTGCCGTAGCGATCACTGAGTACACCGACACCAGCATCTTCGTCCCCGAGCGGGCTGAGGACGGCGAGGAGGTACCGCCGGAGTGGTTTGGGATGAACCCAGACTACGGTGAGGACTCGGCGGAGGTGATCGCTCCAGCGTCGAGGAGGAAGGCGAGGCGGAGGACGGAGGCGAGACGGAAGCACTAGAAGATGGAGCAGACGGCCAGCCTCAGCTCGACCGCGCCTCCAGCAACGAGCCGCGTGCGATCGAGCTGATTGCCGCCGGAGGCAGTCAAGCCGAGACTGCCCAGCGGCCGCCCCAACGCCTGACGCTGCCGCCTCCTCCGACCCTCCGAATCCGTCTGCCGCTTCCTAAGCTGCCACCTTATCTTTATTTTATCTGCTTTAATAGTCTCTGAAGAACTCGTTAATTCGCACAATTCCACCCGCGGGGTGTATTTTGAACTTCTGCTCGAAGATTCGGCCAGGGGCCTATGTTATGTAAATATTTATCCGAATTCTATCTTTTGTTGCTCCTTGCTCTTTTGGCTTTTTCCTTTGCTGCTTTCCCTTAGTTGCATGTCTTGCCAGTCGGACAGCCGCTCTGTGGACTGCCGTTGGATCAAATGCGTGGCTGCTTTGGGAAGGCAAGTACTCAGCCATTTTAGAGTTTTTGAGCAAGTTGAATAGAAGGCGGCAAGCTGACTACTCAAGAGTTGGTTTGCGAGAAAAAAGGCTGGAAGCCGACTTAAGCTATGTTTTATGCTTTGAGTCCTTAGCCATTTTTCATGCGAGCGCCCATTCTACCTTACTCCTGCCCACCGTACAGTCGCTCTGCGAACTGCGGCTTCTGACAGGAGATGGCTTAGGCACCACACACTACTTGTCCGGCTGCAGGAAGCATTTCAGAGTGCAAGGCGGCAAGTCCCCGGGCCGACCTGTCGAGCCCGGTGCCAAGCGGCATAACAAAGAGTAACAAACTCGTAGGCATAATTTTTATCATATAGACAAAAGAGGGCAGTCCCCGAGCTCGTCTCGGGGGGCCCGAAGTCTTGGTACTTTAATACAAAAGGTAACGTGGTACATACTGCATCAGCTGTAAAATCTCCGGAGGAGATTTGCATTCCATGGCCGCTCTGTCTCTTTGCCGGAGTCGTCCCTCTTGCGTGCTCGGGGCTTCTGAGCGTCAATCGGGTAGTAGGAGTCGTTGCCCAGCACTTTGCTAATGATGAAAGGGCCTTCCCAAGGCGCCGACAGCTTGTGCTGGCCGGCTATTCGCTGGATCAGTCGGAGCACAAGGTCGCCCTCTTGGAAAGATCTCGGCCTGACCTTCCTGTTGTAGTATCTGCGCAGGCTCTGCTGGTAGATGCTGGACCTGCTGAGTGCCAACAGCCGGCCCTGTTCTAGCAGGTTGACGCCGTCTTGTCGTGCTTCTTCTGCTTCTTCCTCGGTGTACATGGTGACTCGTGGGGAATTGAACTCTATGTCCGTTGGGATGACGGCTTTAGCATCATAGACGAGGAAGAAAGGCGTGAAGCCGGTTGACTTGTTTGGAGTCGTGTGCAGACTCCAGAGGACGGCTGGCAACTCGTCGAGCCAACAGCGAGCCGAGCGCTCCAGAGGCTCGATCATACGGGGCTTGATGCCGGACAGGATGAGGCTGTTTGCCCGCTCCACCTGGCCATTTGACTGTGGATGGGCGACGGATGCTAGGTCCAGTCGGATGCCCGGTGTCGCACAGAAACGGGCCAAGGCGCCCTTGGCAAAATTCGTGTCGTTGTCGGTGATGATGCTGTGTGGTATGCCGTACCGAATTGTGATATCAGAGATGAAAGTCACGGCAGTCGGACCGTTCAGTTTCTTGATTGGCTTTGCTTCTATCCACTTGGTGAACTTGTCCACTGCGACAAGTAAGTGAGTTAAGCCACCTCGTGCCGTCCTGAATGGTCCCACCATGTCTAGACCCCAAACTGCGAAAGGCCAGGCAATGGGGATGGTCTTGAGTGCAGAAGCCGGCTGATGCGGCTTGGAGGGGAACTTCTGGCACCCTTTACATTTTTGGACCAATTCCTTGGCCTCGTCTAAGGCCATTGGCCAAAAGAAACCGTGTCGGAAAGCTTTGGCGACGAGTGCTCTTGAAGCCGCATGGTGGCCACACTCGCCTTGGTGGATGTCTTTGAGAATTTCTTGGCCTTGCTCTGGCTCTACGCAGCGCTGGTAGACACCAGTGATGCTGCGCCTGACCAGCTCTCTGTTGACTATGGTGTAGGCTGCCGCTCGACGTTGTACTTGCCGAGCTAAGGTCTCATCAGTTGGCAGCTTTTTGCTCACCAGAAATTCGAGGATGGGCTGGGCCCATGAGGGTGCTGCTATCTCTTCGACTGCCAGAACTGCGACTTGGACGAGGGCGGCTGGGCTGGGAGGCGGCGGGTTGGAGTCAACAACCGCTTGCTGGGTTAATGAAGTCCCCGGGCTGACTGGCGCGGCTCTTGGGCTGAGTTCTGGAGTCTTTGAGCCCGCCGCTGCAGTTCCCGGGCCGGGCTCTGCAGTCCCTGGGCCGGCCTCGACTGTGGCGGCTTTGGAGCCATCTGCCAAAATCCCCGTACCATCTTCCGGGGCTCTGGAGTCGGATCCGACTTCTTCGGGAGGAGACGGCACGAAGATGGAGTCTGATTCTGGTGAAGGCTTGACAGACGGCTTGAGGAGGCATTGAAGGGCGACATCGGATGGTATTGCTTGGCGGGTAGAGCCGATTCGTGCCAAGGCGTCTGCTTGGTCGTTGTCGTTTCTTGGCACATGGAGGAACTCGCACCCCTCGAAATACCCACTGAGTTGCTGCACGAGGAAACGGTAGCTCGCCATGTTTGCATCTCTGGCGTCCCAGTCGCGAGACGACTACTGGACCACTAAGTCCGAGTCGCCATAACACAGGATCCGGCGAATGCTAAGTTCTTTAGCAAGCCAAAGCCCGTGAATGAGCGCCTCGTACTCGGCGACATTGTTGGAGGCGGCAAAATGGATTTGCAGTGCGTATTTGAGCTTGTCGCCTTTAGGAGAGGTGAGGACGACGCCGGCTCCCAAGCCGGTGCGCATCTTGGAGCCGTCGAAATGCATCTGCCAATGGGTGGAGTCGGGCGCTGGAGGTAGGTACTGGGTCTCGGCCCAGTCGACGAGGAAGTCAGCCAGTGCTTGTGACTTGATGGCGGTGCGGGGCTGGTAGTGGATGGTGTAGGGAGCCAGCTCTATGGCCCACTTGGCCACTCGGCCAAAAGCATCTCGGCTTCCGATGATCTCGGCAAGTGGGGCCGTGCAGACCACAGTGATTGGATGCTCTTGAAAGTAAGGCTTCAATTTCTTGGCGGTAAAGTGCACGCCATAGCACATCTTCTGGTAGTGGGGGTAGTTTTTCTTGGAGGCCGACAGTACTTCGCTCAGGTAATATACCGGTCTCTGGACAGGTAATGCCTTGCCTTCCTCCTTGCGTTCCACTACAATGACCGTGCTGACTACCCGGCTGGTGGCGGCGATGTACAGGAGCATAGGTTCCTTAGGAGTCGGAGCCGCTAGAACGGGTGGAGTAGTCAGCATCTTCTTCAACTGGAGAAAAGCTTCGTCCGCCTTGTGGTTCCACTCGAAAAAAGTGGTCTTCTTCATGAGTTGGTATACGGGAAGAGCTTTCTCGCCCAGCTGACTGATGAATCGACTGATGGACGCCAAGCAGCCGGTGAACTTTTGCACGTCTAGCAGTCGACTGGGTACCTCCATCCTCTCAATGGCCTTGATCTTTACAGGGTTGTATTCTATGCCGCGTTCAGAGACCAGGAAGCCAAGGAGTTGTCCGGCTGGTACTCCGAAGACGCACTTCTTGGGGTTGAGCTTGATCTGGAATCGGCGCAGGTTCTCAAAGGTCTCCTTGAGGTCTTCCAGCAGTGTTCAACGCTTTTCCATCTTCACCACCACATCATCCACAATAGACGTGGGCGTTTCTCCCGAGTTGCTTGAGGAGGCACTTCTGCATGCAACGCTGAAAGGTGGCGCCGACATTCCTCAAGCCGAACGTCATGGTGAGGTAGCAGAAGGCTCCAAACGGCGTGATAAAGGCGGTCTTTAGTCTGTCAGCCGGGTTCAGCTTGACCTGGTGATATCCTGAATATGCATCCAAAAAACTCAACAGCTCGCATCCGGCGGTGGAGTCTATCACCTGATCAATTCTTGGTAAAGCAAACGGGTCCTTGGGGCAGGCCTTGTTGAGGCTCGTGTAGTCAATACACATTCGCCACTGCTTGTTCTTCTTCAGTACCAGGACCGGATTGGCTAGCCACTCTGGAAAGAATACTTCCATAATGAAGCCGACTGCTAGGAGTCGGGCTATCTCTTCACCGACAACTCTTCTCTTCTCTTCTGACAGACGGCGCAGGGGCTGCCTGACCGGCTTTGCATAAGATTGGACATGTAACTTGTGCTCGGTGAATTCCGTCGGTACACCTGGCATGTCTTTGGGGGACCATGCGAAGATGTCCCGATTCTCACGGAGGAAATCGACGAGCTCGCCTTCCTATTTGCTGTCGAGGTTTGCGCCTATGACAGCGTACCTCTCTGGGTGCTCCGGATCCAAGGGTATCTTTGTCTCCTTGGCCGGCTCGAACGAACCCTCAGCCTCCGACTCCTTTGGGTTAGGCGACACCTCTGGCTGCTTGCCGGCCATCACCACAACCCGGTCAAGGAGCCGCTTCTCGGCTGCGATCACCAGGGAGTCCGCTAGCCGACTACTCTCAGCCGCACAGGCAGACGACCTCCGATAGTCACCGGCTACGGTCAGAATTCCCATGGAACTGGGCATCTTCATTTTGAGGTAGGCGTAGTGGGGGACCGCCATGAACTTGGCCAAGGCAGGTCGGCCAAGTAGTGCATGATATGGGCTCTTGAGGTCCACCACCTCAAACCAAACTGACTCTCGGCGGAAGTGATCCTTGTCTCCAAAGAGGACATCCATCAGGATCTTGCCGATTGGTGAGCAGGAAAGCCCAGGAACAATGCCGTGGAACACGGTCCAGCTGTTCTGAAGCTGTCTTCGCTTGATTCCTAATTTCTCCATGGTGTCCTTGTATAGAATGTTAATGATGCTGCCTCCGTCTATCAGAACTCGCAAGAAACGAGCGGCTCGTCTATCCGTGGCGAAGGTGGCATCCAAGACCAAGGCATAAGAGCCCGGGCTCGGCATCACCTCGGGGTGATCAGCCCTGCTCCAGCTGATAGGCTTCTCGGACCAGTGCATGAACTCTAGCGTTTCTGATGCTACTGCATTCACCTCTTGTCGCTGCAGCCGCCTGCTGCATCGATCATCAGCCATGCTGGTAAATACCATGTAGGCTCCATGCTCTTCGGGGTATTCGTCTTGTACTGCGCCGACTGGCCTGACAGCGGGCTGCTGGGGCGGAGGCGGAGGCGGCTGCCCAGCAGGCGGGGGAGGCAGGAGGCCATCTCCTTTGCCGATCCTGGTGAGCCAGTGGCACTTTCGGGTGGTGTGATTCGACGGCTTCGTGCCGCTATGGAACTTGCAAGGACCATCCAGGGTCTGCTCGTTTGAGAAGGCCGGCAACCAGTTGGGCTTGCCACCTTTTTGTCGCTTGGGTGGAGGCTGCCCATCCGGCTGCTGGGCTTCGACTGTCGTGACCTGCCGGTTGCTGGAAGCCGGCTGTGGGGCCTTGCGCTTGTGGTCGCTCTGCTGTTGTCGCCGACTGGCGTCTCCCGCCAGAGTTCTTGAAGCCTGAGGGGCCACTTTGCCAGTTGCGCTAACTTGAATTTCCGCCTTCATGGAGGAGTCGGCCGTGGCGTACTTGTCCGCTATGATCAGGAGCTCGTCGAGGATTTCTGGCTCGTCGCAGAGGAACTTGTGCTTGAGGAGGGTGCCTTCTCTGCACCCGGCGGTGAAGTACTCGATAGCCTGCACCTCGTGCATGCCCTCGCAGGAGTTCCGAAGCTCGGCCCAACACGTGAGGTAATCGCGAGTCGACTCGTTGGGACCTTGCATGCACAAAGTAAGCTGTCGAGGCTTGGGAGGACGCTTGTACGTGCTGGTGAAGTTGCGGAAGAATGCTTCGGTGAAGTCGACCCAGCTGTTGATGCTGCGTGGCTTCAGGCTGTTCAGCCATGTCCGGGCCGTGCCCTAGAGCATGAGCGGAATGTATTTTACGGCGACACGCTTGTTGCCGTTCGCTATGCTGACAGCCATGGAGTAGTCGACCAGCCAGTCTTCCGGCTTCACGGAGCCGGTGTACTTGGGCGTGTCTCTTGGGAGCGTGAACCCTTTGGGAAAGGGCTCGTCTCGAATGCGGGGCCCGAAACAAGGTGGACCCAATTCGTCTTCTTCTTCCAGCGCCAGGGATCGGTGAAGTCGGTCGATCCGGTGGCGGGCGTCGTTTTCCCTGACTCCCTCTCGGCGGCCAAGGCGATCACCGAGAGTCGGATGATCAACAGGCGGCGGGGAGACTTGCCTTTCCTTGCGAGGAGGAGGAGGCGGACAGTCGTCCCATTGTTCCACTGCTCTCGGGCGGCCGTCTCGGTCGCGCTCTATGGTAATGTGAGTCCGACTATGGCTGACAGTCGGATCCTGGTCTCTTCTTCCTCGGGCGCCGCCAGTCGGCGTCCGAGACGTCGCGCCTTGATCTCGGCGAAGGTCGTCGTTTTGCCGCTGCGGCGCCTTCGTGCGGCAGCCGGCCATGTTCTGCACGGCAGCCGCGTCGAGGAGCCGCTAGACTCGCTCCATCATCAGGCGGCGCTCTTCGCCCTCGAAATTGTCCAACTCGTCCGCCGCCGCCTAGGCGGCTTGAATGTTCTCGCAGGCATAGCGTACACAGGGCGACTTGCCCCGAACAGGTTGGCGATGGCTACGCCGCGCTGCTGGACCGCGCCAAAGCGGCTGGGCCCAGCTGGGGCTGGCGAGCCGCCAACAGCGTGATCCATCTCTCGCAGGTAGGCTTCTGACAAGCGTCTCATGCTAGCCAGCTTCTTCGCGCCTTCGACGAGCTGAAGGCGGCGTGCCTCCAACGTCTCCGCGGCAGCGTCTTCCAGAATGGGCGCAGTCAGGTCTTGTAGTGCTTTGCCAAGTGGGTCATGCGCTCCTCCGCCGGGAGGCTCGTCATGACTAATGACGAGCACCTCGGTGACGGTGCTTCCGTCGCTCTCCGCGCGAGGGAGTGGTTCGTCGTAGACCACCACATTAGTGGTGAACGCGTCGAGCGACGCGGTGTCGGAGTCGACCAGCATCGGGTCGGTGGAACCTATAGACTCCAAGTCCACGGCAGGCTCGCCGGCGACGTGGAGTTGGTCGAGGAGGCCCGCGAGGAGGCTCTCGGAGCCGCCCGTGCCTACGTTGGATGCAGGTTCGTCGGAGAGGTGAACCTCGCCGACAACTTCGGTGAGGCAGCTGGCTGCGCATGCGATCTCAACGTCGTGCAGCACGTCAGCGCAAACTCCGTCTGGCATGCCTGGCTGGCTGCGCTCGCCAGGGAGGAAAAGGGTTCCTGTCCAGAGCAGGTCTCCGGACGGCGGTGCACCAAGCCCCACGGTGGGCGCCAAATGTCGGGGGTTGGGTGTGACATATGCCAAAGGATGGCTTATCATGGTGGGGGCGAGTAGAACGTTGCCGGTGCCTGGAAACGGGATGAGGCGAAGACATGCACGCCGGCGAATCTTACCCAGCTTCAGGGCTCTCCGGGGAGATAATACCCCTACTGCTGCTCTATGGGGTCTCCGCATGATCACTATGGCAAAGTGTTTACACGATTGCTCCTTGAGCTGCTTCCTAGAGGTAGGAGAAGGCAAGGCTAGCTCTCTCCTTCCTATATGATCTGGTCTATTGCTCATGGATTCCAACCCTTTGCATGGGTGCCCTGGGGGGTTTATATACTCCTACCCCCCAGGGGTACAATGGTAATCCGGCTAGACGCGGGCCCAACCGTTAGTGCCTCCGGCCTCCGTCTTCTCCGCCGACTGCTGGGGCCCGCCGACTGGTGGGCCCCGTGGACTGGCTCGGTACGGTGCCGACAGGCCGCGTCCGTCGCGGGCGGGTCTTGTCGGCTGCTGATTACTGTAGCCGTGCATCTAGTGACGCGGGCTTGGTCATGGAGTCGTGGCAGCAGCCCCGCCGCCTGGCGGGCGATCACTATTGCCACTCTCCGTCACATCTGGCTAATGGCGCGTGGGCCCCAGGGGAGGAGCTAGCCGACTCCCGGGGGCCGACTCCCAACAGGTCCGACTAGTGGCGCCCTTGCCGTCTTCTGGGGTCCCGCTGGCTGGTGGGACCTGCCGCCCAGGGTCGTACAGACAAGCCGCCGTGGGCGCAGGATTCGGTCCACCGGTGCTGATGTCAGGGCCGGCATGGCAACAGTGCCACGCCGCACGGAGATCTCCGCGGGTATGGTGTACTGTAGCCATGCCTGCCTCTGGAAAGGGGCAGGAGCAGGCTTCACTGTAGCCACTCCCCTGTCCTGTCCCTCTTGATGAGGACATGGGGTTTGTCGGAGTCGCGGGCCGACTCCCCAAGGCCGGCTTCTCGGGAAGCCGTCAGTCAGGAGTCGGCTTATCCTGAAGTCATTCCTGGGACTCGGCCGTGAGTGGCTAGTCGGTTGCCTTCCCGCCAACTTCTCAGAAGGCGGCTCTTTGTCCTGGGTCTTGAGGGGCGCAGCCTGCCCCGATGTCTTGAAAGGTTCTGGGACTCGGGTTAGCCTACCCGTGGCCCATTACTCTGACAAAACCCTAAGTTGATGTCCACTCTGTTTGTGGTCTATTTGTTTCCTAGTTTTTTTTGTTTCTTGTTGCTACATTATATACTTGTGGGAGCTTAGATGTGATATCCTTAAATAACATCTAGATGTGAATTAGACAAACTGATTTTCTAACGTACCAAGAAAGAAAACTCGATCAAAAACATGGCCCCGCTTCCAGGTTGCGAGGGTCGTCGCGCACACACACATAGATAGACATGCATATCCGTGTTTACGTAAAATTCCATTTCCATCTCCATCTCCAATCATATTTGTCCAACTGGCACATTATTTACGTTGTTAATTATATACGCAGCAATATTAACATACAACATCTCTTATTTGCGCATGTCTGGACCGCTGCCACGGTCGGTCCTGACTAACCCGAACCCTCTTCATCACCCGCATGTGCTTCCCGCCTGAAACGGTCAGTGCCACATTCATGCCCAGCCAGAGCGGACGCGACCTCTCACTGGCGCCGGCATTGAAGCGGCGCGCCGGCCGAGAGAGCGTCGCCCGCGCCGCTTCCGGGTGTACGCGGCTGCTCCATGTTCAAAGGTCGCAATAGCCGGCTACAACATGCATGCAAAAAGTTCTCGGGAGTCCGTGCTACAGCTAGCTGTCCTCCTCCCAACCCGTCAATCTCTTCCAGTAGTGCTAGTACTCCATGGCGCGATCCATCGACAAGCAGGCGGGAAAGTTATCGTATACTCGGTTTGCGGTGAGTGGCATGCCGAGTGACCGTGTGGGGTCGAGCCGTGGAGGAGGGTGAGACACGAACACGACAGACGTGATTTAAACGTTGGTTTTTCTCGATGGCGCGATCCAACAAAATGAAACGTTGGTTTCTCTCCGTTTCCATTTTTTCTCCGGAAAAACGGAAACTTTCCACTCCATTTTCATTCCTATTCCAAGGTTGCCCTGTTACAACATTCCATCAAATACAAAGGAAAACTAACATGCATGTTGATGCATCTCAATGATTCACAGATCATAGCCAATATTTACTTCACAACTAAAGAGAAAAGTTGTGAGAGCGTGCACGAAAGAATAACTACTGATGGGGTCACTACGACTTAAACCCTAAACCCTAAACATGATTTAATTTCCTGGCCAGGTAGAACCTGTCGATGGAAAGACGGCTGGCATCCTCGGATCATACGATGCTTTTGTGCAGTTCCACTAAAATCGACCTGAGCATCCCTGATGGCAAATATATTGAAGAAGTGTGATTAGAATAATAGTATTGGCACTAGTTCATGAGACATAAACTCATCACAAGTAGAAGCCGGTAGAAGTAGAGGAAGATCGACATGGAGATGAAGCTACGGCAGTGGAGCAAGCCGGCTCCAAAAGGAAGATGGACTACCTGGGATGTCGGGCTGTAGCTAGAAGGGCGGTTGGGACGCGGCATCGGCCCATACCGCGGTGACCCTCGATTGGGACGCACCGACTGTGAGTTTTCTCCCACGCCGATGTCGAGCGCGTCTACGCAGAACATTGTTCCCTTCCCCCAGCCGCGGGATCAGGCCCTTCATTCTATGCTTGTGAAGAGAGCAACCTAAGCAAGCAAGCTTGTAGCTTAGGCTCTTGCTAGTGTATATATAGTGGTTTTCTTTTTCTCTCCATATCAACCATTTTATATTGCGTACGTGTCATTCAAGAGTGAAATGATGGTTGCTTTTTCCGACTAACTTACTGTGAGATTTGACTGCTCCTTAGTGCCCCCTACACGTACTCCCCCTACGTGTATGCAACAGTCACACGTACACATGGATGCAAAAATGCGCGCTACACCCTAATGCATGCATGTCCGAGCACACGATGGAACACACACGTTCACGCTCAAGTGCTCAACCTACACGTGCATGCACACACATACTCAGTCAGGGTGAGCTAGTGACCGTATAAATACCGGAAAATATATATATTGAGTGCAATGAGCGTATTATAAAGTCCACTGACCGTATTTTTACAAATATACAGTGACAGATAGTGTATTTATCTCGTTTGAAATTAAGCCATATTAACTGGAGAGGAGGCAGTATGGACTAGCATTACTTTGCTGTGTCCCGTCAACTTGCCGAACGAGGAGAAGGTTGCAAGACGGGAGAAGCTTGCGCGCGGTGGCTCGCAGGATAAGGAGAAACTTTTGACTAATGCAAGCTCTCCCTCGCTCAGGCGGTGGACGTGCAACAGTTAATTTGGTGTCAGATTGTCAGAGGCATACACTATACTACTACTAGTTCTATTATTGTTCAACTTCCCGAATAGGCGAACAGCCAAGCACAAAGTTTACTAGTACTACTACTATAGTCTATAAAGGTACGTACTATACTAGTACTAGGAACCGGATGGAGGAGCGTTTGCACTCTTATTATACTTTTAAAATGTGATAAAGCAATCTTCAACACATTTGGTTCTCTTCGAGGATTCTCGCATGTGATAATGGAAGTTGATTGCATGTAACACTCGCCACAATTCTCGCTTAATTCTGGCTCATATCCTATTACAAATAGTAGCGCTCGGTAATATATCCTCTTTTTTTGTTATTCAGCATGTAAACAAGTCAGCAAACCTTGCGGCGCATCTTCGTGTGAACCGTGCTTGTCTGCACTTTGAATGTAGCCGAGAGTTGGCTTGATGAAACACCTCGCTTCCTACTTCTTTTTTTGCGGGGTACCTCACTTCCTAGTGACCAGTGTCTTGGCTGATCTTCCTAAGAATGCTTATATATGAATAAAGCTCTCTCATTTACTCACAAAAAAGATTAAGCCATATTAATCGGAAAGGAGGGAGTATGGACTAGCACTACTTTTTGGTGTGTCCCGTCAACTCGTAGAACGAGGAGAAGCTTGTATGACAAGGTGAAGCTCACTTACGCCTTTTGACTAATGCAACCTACCCTCGGTGGACATGCATTAGTCCATTCGGTGTTAGATTGTCAGAGGCATGCACTGTAGTACCCAACATGCGGAGTACCATCACTGTTTGACTTCACAAAGAGGCGAAGAGCCATGCGCAGTAGTACGAGTAGTACTACTACTAGAACCGCATGGTGGAGCATTTGTACTCTTATTTTTTTTATCTCTGATAAAGTACACGTTTATTCCGGAGAAGGGCGGAAAACTGCAGCCCAACATGTAATGAATGATATCGATCAACCAACCATGCTCGAATATATCTTGGCCTCCGTGCGAGCCTGTCTGTGTGTTCTCGCTCCTCGTCTCTCTCAAGGAACGGCGGGTTGGATCTTTGCCATCAATTGAGATCGGTTTGCTCACACTCCTGTCCCACATGTCAGTGATATGCCAAGAGGATGTGCGTTGACCGACTGGCCATACGCGTACTTGGTTTTGCACCTTCATACTACTCCTCCCTCCGTCACAGTCTACAGGGCGCGCTTCATTATGATGCATTTCTCTCAATGCATTTCCACCACCAGAGAGACTTTAGACGCGTTTGGTTTAATGCTCAATTAATTAGGGAGTGGTAACCACAGTCAAGTCCACAATTTTCTCTCCATGTACTGTACTACTACGGAGTGGAGTAAGTGCATGCATGTGTGTACCCGGGGTGGAAGCATTGCATGCATGTGTGTACCCGGGGTGGAAGCATTGCATGCATGTGTGTATGCATTATTCCCTCTAGTAATAGACGTCGTGCTACAACTACCAATGCTATTTTCAGGCCGATCGCTAGTCGCCTTGGTCCCACAGAATTTTTTTTCTTTTTTCTGAAGCGCGCTGTATAAACAGTGACAGATGGAGTGGTATGAGCGGATTCAAAGAAGAGCATATTGATGGTTGCTTCTTTAGAGCAACTTACAGTGGGAAAGGTGGGGCTTATGATTTGACTGCTCATTACTCACTATTAATGCGGCGCAACGACTGGGCCGAGTCTCCCATGCGGTTGTGCACTACCCCCTCGGTTCTTAAATATACTCCGGAGTATTTGTCTTTCTAGAGATTTCAACGAGTGACTACTCAAATATTTGTCTTTTTAGAGATTTCAAATGGACTGGCACATACGGATGTATATAGACATATTTTAGAGTGTAGATTCACTCATTTTGCTCTGTATGTAGTCACTTGTTGAAATCTCTAGAAAGACGAATAGAATATTTAGGAATGGAGGGAGTACAATACGAAGCAAAATGAGTGAATCTACACTCTAAAATATGCCCGTTTAAAATTTGTAAAAAGACAAATATTTAGGAACGAAGGATTATAATTTTTTGCATGGCACATGGACCCGGATGATGAAGAGACTTCTGGCAATGCTATCAAGCTTCCATCATTTGTTTACATAATTGACGTACTATACAAATAATTTTCCAGCGACATGAAATTGTACAATGGTGTGAGCTTTCAGCTTTTGTTTCGCGTGTCTTGCCATCGATGCTCTTTCGAAAATAATAAAAAACTAACTTCCTTGCTAATGCACGTTAATTATTAGCAGATCGGAGCTAATAATTACATTACAACTGAAGACAGAGTTGTGAGAAGTAGTTAAATTAAAATTGATCCATGCTTTCATTGGCAGCAGCGTCCCCCAGCTCTGTCTAAATCAAGAAGGCATGTTGGGAAAAAAGTAGTTGTCTGGAGCATGCAACATTCCGATCATTTTGTGCAGTTCCACTAAAATAGAGCTGAGCGTCCCTATTCCAAAGATATTAAGTGTGATTACGATAATAGAGGACTGCTGATGAAACAATAAACACACAAATAGAAGCCGGTCACCTTTGCAGTCTCTCTTAAGACTAACTAGTTGGAGAAGATTAGACTCAGAGTTGGATGAGGAGGATAGAGCAAACCAATCTCCCTTTGTGCAGTCGCACTGAAATGTAGAGACATTGCCCATGTGACATTTTTAGTACAACTGCACAAAACACTCTTAAGTAAAAAGTGATTTGTGCAGTTCACCAAAAGGTCGCAATAGCAACGAGGTGAAATGGATAGCCCTGTTTGCAAAAAAGAGGTAGAAAGGAAACAATTACTGGCCCAGGAGGTGTCGGATACATCATCCGACGGTCCTGTATGCAGCCCACCCAAAGACCGGCTCGACACATCGTCGAGCGCTCACTGGACTCATCGGATGTGAACTTGCTTCCGACGGCTTCCTCCCCCCGCCCTACGGACAACACCGAGGTGTTGTCCCAACAGGTTCCAAGGAGGGAGGAGGTGGTCCTGGAGGCGCCGCAAGGTGACCTCCCGGAATCCAAGAGTAAAGGGGATGAAACTCCCCAGGGCTCCAAGTCCGGCTCTAGGCCGGACACCGCTCCGGAACCTTCAAAGGTTCCGGAGTCCGGCGGGGGACCTCCTTCCAAGAGGAGCAAGTCCACTGTGCCGGCGGCCCCCGTCCAACCGGAGGCGCCGGACAATATGTTGGAGGCGCTCCGAGGCGCCTCCATCGACGAGGAGCACCGCACAATTATGAGTGTGGTGGTCCAGAAGGTTTAGTCCGCCAAGAGCGGACTGACTGAAGCTTGTACAAGCCTTTTGACAGGCTTTGAGGTAAGTAAACAATGTGTGAATAATATTACCGCATAGATAGTAGCCCCTGATGCTCTGTTGGGCGTTCGGGAAGAAAAGCCAAATAGAGGATCAAAGAATTCACAGGAGTCTAACAAAAGGAGTCAATATGCGTATGTAGGCTTCTCTGCTGGCGTCTGCCACACTAACTGCGGAAGTGGACGCGCTAAAGCAGAGCCTCGAGAAGTCCGAGCAGGATCTCGGGTGTGCCAAGAAGCAGCTCAAGGAGGAGGGTAAGAAATACCTTGTTTTAACATATATATGAAAAAAGGTGCAATTGCAAAAAATGATAGGATTAACATGGCTATTGTAGGGGCCACGTCTGAGGTGGCGACCCTGAAGCAAGCGCTACTCGAGGCTGAGAAGAGTGCGGCCGTGGAGCGCACCGAGCGGGAGAAGTATGAGGCTGAGGTTGGCAAGGTCCGGCAAGAGCTCCAGGTTCTTATGAAGAAACATGAGAGTTTGGAGCTTGACTCGAAGACGCGAGCGTCCGAGCTCGCGGCGGCTATTGAAAATGCCAAGTCTGCCAAGACCGAATCCTAGAAGACCCTCCAGGAGTTGGATGAGGTGAAGAAGATAGCGGCGGGTAAGGCATTCTTTATGCAAAGCAAACATATAAATGTGAGTTACTTGTTACTTACCCGAATCCGGAGCTCTCCAGGAGCGTTCACAGATCTTCCCCGGAGTGTGTCCGATGCCGCCGCATTCTATCGAGCCGGGGAGGGCAGCTCGACGGAGAAGGTGTTCTGGTCTCAGTATGTTGAGGCCGGACACCCCGTGCCCCTGAGCGACCAGTTGAAGCAACTGGTCGAGCTCCACAAGGCGGCCGAACAGGCCATGAAGGGCCTCCTAGTTCGGCTGTGTCCTGGGGAGGCTCTTCCTGGGAGCTATTTCGGGCTGGTGCGGCGGCTGGTGGAGGCCTGTCCAAGGCTCGAAGTCATCAAGCGCTCCGTCTGCATTGAAGGCGCCCGTAGGGCCTTTGCCTGTGCCAAGGTGCACTGGGGCAGGCTGGATGCTGAGAAGCTTGTGAAGGATGGGCCACCAGCGGGGAAAGAGCATTGCAAGCCCGAAAATTACTATAAGGATGTTCTGAAGGGTGCCCGCCTTGTGGCGGATGAATGTACTAGGGATGTAATTTTTGAGTAAAACCCGCTCGTTTTTGTCCTGTGCGCTGAAAACTTGTTCATATGCGCTTAGCAATGCTGTTTGAATTTAAAATATTACCTTCTGTGCGGCTGTTTATCAATTCTGAGAGATGGCAAGTCGTCGGCTTCTGCCCCCATGCCGCTAGTGCTGGGGTGTTCGGGGATAAACCTGAGCACTCTTTTCCCATGTTTGGGTCCTTCGAGGGAGGCGATCAACCCAACGAACAAGGCAATCGGACTATAACGCGTGAACACTCTCACTTAGCCATAGAATTCTATAATTTTAAATTTCGGCGAAGCCCCTGGTATTCGGAAGACCGAGTTCGGGGCGCTATCCACGCCTTGGCCGGACAGAGCCGACTCCTCGCCCGAAGCGGCATAAGTCGTTAGGGACTCGAAAAAACCTCTCGAACAGCGACCAGCTCTCGCCTCATCATGACAGTCAGTTTTATCTTTCTCCACTGAGGTGCTCGGCCCAGCTCAACTGGGGCACAATCGCAGTGGTTCTCCTAGTGTTACCTTAGCCGATATAGCGGAACGTAAGGCACCAAAACATAGGAGCTGGGCAAACCCAACTATTGACCCAAGACATGATTCGGAGACGATGCATATAATGCTATAAGTTCGGGGTGCCGCACTTGTGAAAGTGTTCAGACTTCTCACACCATATTGAGGGATACTGAAGCCCCTGGCGTATTTTTGCCGTACCAAATTGTACGGGAGCAACATGTCGTTAAGGAACATATATTTATAAAGAGGTAATGCAAAAATAGACAAAAGCTATGCATTGTTTATTAAAAGTAGCTGCGATCAAAGCAGAACGATACAACTAATGCGAGAAACAAAAAGTTGGACTATTTAACATGTCTGCTCCAGGGGTAAGCTGCGGAATAGTATGTGAAATAGGTGTACTGCTCGTGATAGAGACCACCTGAGAGTTTCGTAATGCGGCATGGCTTGTCTGCTTGCCTGGTTCTTGCATCATTTGTGCGGCAATTGAACTACCGAGCAGGCCTTCCAAAGAGTAGAGTCCTGGAAGTAAGAGAAAAGTAAAAAAAATCGGCAGCCCCTGTGCGGTTTAAGCCGTGATTTTGGGCGTGCCGTGATGGTGCCCCTCCCCCTATGCCCATGGTATTTCTAGAGCGTAGTTATGTACGCGAAGTACTGGCGTCGCCTTTTGGCGAGGGTTGGGGTTGGGGCCGCATTGCTACGCCTGCTCGAAACATGCCAGGCGGACTTGTTGTGGGTTACTCCGGGCGCGCTTGACGGTGTCCGGACGTTTAATGGCCGGACTGGAGAACTGCCTAGAGAGGCTGCTTTGTACTTCCGCTGCAAGGGCCGCCGTGTGCTCCTCCGTTCGGAGGGAGCGTTCAATGTTTCCGTTGACCGTAATTACTCCTCGAGGGCCTGGCATCTTGAGCTTAAGGTATGCATAGTGCAGTACCGCATTAAACTTGGCAAATGCGGTTCGTCCGAGCAGTGCATGATAGCCACTGCGGAATGGGACTATGTCGAGGATCAACTCCTCGCTTCGGAAATTATCCGGAGATCCGAAGACCACTTCAAGTGTGACTGAGCCTGTACAGTTGGCCTCTACACCTGGTATTACGCCTTTAAAGGTCGTTTTGGTGGGCTTAATCCTCGAGGGATCTATGCCCATTTTCCGCACTGTATCCTGGTAAAGCAGGTTCAGGCTGCTGCCGCCGTCCATAAGGACTCTAGTGAGATGAAATCTGTCAATAATTGGGTCTAGAACCAATGCGGCAAATCCGCCGTGACGGATGCTAGTGGGATGGTCTCTTCGATCAAAGGTGATCGGGCAGGAGGACCATGGGTTGAACTTTGGGGCGACTGGCTCTACCGCATATACGTCCCTTAACGCGCGCTTCCGCTCCCTTTTGGGGACGTGAGTTGCGTATATCATGTTCACCGTCCGCACTTGTGCGGGAAAACCCTTCTGTCCACTGTTATTTGGCGGCCGGGGCTCCTCGTTGTCATCGCTATGCAGCCCCTTGTCTTCATTTTCGGCGTTTAACTTGCCTGCCTGCTTGAACACCCAACAATCCCTGTTGGTGTGATTGGCCGGCTTTTCAGGGGTGCCATGTATCTGGCACAAGCGGTCGAGTATTCGGTGCAAACTGGATGGGCCCCTAGGATTCCTTTTGAATGGCTTTTTCCGCTGACCGGATTTAGAGCCTCTGAATCCGGCATTAACTATCGTATCCTCAGCATTGTTGTCGTTAATGCGGCGCTTATGCTTGTTGTGACGCGACCTGCCGCAACTGTCCCTGGTATCCGAATTACCGGGGTTCTTGGTGATATTGTTGCTACGAGCAAGCCAGCTGTCTTCTCCCGTGCAAAAGCGGGTCATGAGTGTCATGAGTGCTGCCATAGAGTTCGGCTTTTCCTGTCCTAGGTGCCGGGCGAGCCACTCGTCACGGATATTGTGCTTGAAGGCTACTAGGGCCTCTGCATCCGGACAGTCGACTATTTGATTTTTCTTTGTAAGGAATCGTGTCCAGAATTGCCTGGCCGATTCATCTGGCTGCTGAATTACGTGGCTTAGGTCATCGACGTCCGGGGGTCGCACATCAGTGCCTTGGAAATTGTCGAGGAATGCGGCTTCCAGGTCCTCCCAACAACTGATTGATCCTGTTGGCAAGCTGTTAAGCCAATGCCGAGCTGGTCCTTTAAGCTTGAGTGGGAGGTATTTGATGGCGTGGAAGTCGTCACCATGGGGCATGTGGATAGGAAGGAGATAACCCTCAGGGATTTGATGATCCATTATTTCGTCTGTAAAGCATAGTGGGTGTGCGGCGCCTCTGTACTGGGCGATATCACGACGTAGCTCCAATGAGCTTTGTCTACTGTGTTCGGCCCTGCCGAATTTGTGGCCGGCGTGACGGTTACCGTCTAGAGCCGTGGGGTGCCCACGCGATCCGTAGATCGATCGTGTTTGCCTTGCCTTGTCCTCCAACATGTCTCGTAAGTCCAGCGCATATTCCCATGTCTTGGTGCGGGGTGCGCCTTGAGTGGATGGCCGGGAGGCCTCTCTGTCGCGGCCACGAGGTGGCCGTTCGGGCACATCAAGTGCTTCCTCCTCTAATTGGGGTAGCAACCTGCGCTTTGGGTAACTCTTGGAGGGGCGTTCGAGTTTATGCTCTTCGGCCGCAAGGACTTCAGTCCATCTGTCAACCAACAAATCTTGATCAGCCCTAAGTTGTTGCTGTTTTTTCTTGAGGCTTCTTGCCGTGGCCATAAGCCTGCATTGGAAACGCTTTTGCTCAACGGGATCCTCTAGCACGACGAATTCGTCGTCGTTGAGGCTTGCCTCGTCTTCGGAGGGAGGCATATAATTGTCGTCCTCGACCTCTCTGTCTGCCGCTCTCTCATGAGGGCTGGTTTCTCCGTCCTCCTGTGCTACATCTTGCTGGAGGGGATTTTCTTCGGCACTTTCCGGAGTATTATTGTCTCCCGTGCTGGAATCGCCGTTTTTGTTCTGGCGGGATTTTGAGCGGCGCCGCTGACGCCGGCGCTTAGGCTGTTTCTTGGAGGGGTCATCCTCCGCTGTTCCATCGCCATCTCCCCCTTTTGGGGTGTCCACCATGTATATGTCATATGATGAGGTGGCTTTCCAGGGCCTGGTAGGCGCTGGTGCTTCATCATCTCCTTCATCGGCGTCCATACCGTCGATGTCTTCGGAGTCGAAGTCGAGCATGTCGGTTAAGTCGTCGACAGTGGCTACAAAGTGGGTGGTGGGTGGGCTTTGTATTTCTTCATCGTCCGTATCCCAACCTTGCTGACCGTAGTCCGGCCAGGGCTCTCCTGATAAAGAGAGAGACTTCAGTGACTTCAGGATATCGCCGAAAGGCGAGTGCTGAAAGATGTCTGCTGCAGTGAACTCCATGATCGGCGCCCAATCGGATTCGATTGGCAGGGGCGCGGAGGGTTCGGAGTCTGGAGAGGAGTCCGGCTCCTTGGAGTCACGAGTCTCGTAGAGTACGGGGCTGGTGTTTGGCTCAATCGCCGTTGGGATCGCAGCCCCTAAGGTGGCGTCCAACCGCCCATCCTCGATCGGCGCAGTTGGCTCCGAACTAAGGGTCGGAGCCGGTGCGGGTGCGGCCTCCAGGGCACTGTTCGATGGCAGAGCTATATCATGCTTGTCGTGACAGTGCGGCGCGCTCGGCAGTGGCTCGAATCCGTCGAAGATCAAGTCCCCGCGGATGTCAACCGTGTAGTTTAAACTTCCAAATCTGACCTGACGGCCAGGGGCGTAGCTTTCGATCTGCTCCAGATGGACAAGTGAATTGGCCCGCAGTGCGAAGCCGCCGAAGACGAAGATCTGTCCAGGGAGGAAGGTCTCACCCTGGACTGCATCGCTGTTGATGATCGTAGGAGCCATCGGGCCTGACGGCGACGACACAGAGGAACTCTCAATGAAAGCACCAATGTCAGTGTCAAAACCGACGAATCTCGGGTAGGGGGTCCCGAACTGTGCGTCTAGGCTGGATGGTAACAGGAGGTAAGGGACATGAAGTTTTACCCAGGTTCGGGCCCTCTCGATGGAGGTAAAACCCTACGTCCTGCTTGATTAATATTGATGATATGGGCGGTACAAGAGTAGATCTACCACGAGATCAGAGAGGTTAAACCCTAGAAGCTAGCCTATGGTATGATTGTTTATGTGTATGTTGTCCTACGGACTAAAACCCTCCGGTTTATATAGACACCGGAGAAGGTTAGGGTTACATAGAGTCGGTTACAATGGTAGGAGATCTGAATATCCGTATCGCCAAGCTTGCCTTCCACGCCAAGGAAAGTCCCTTCCGGACACGGGACGAAGTCTTCAATCTTGTATCTTCATAGTCCAGGAGTTTGGCTGAAGGTATAGTCCGGCTATCCGAACACCCCCTAATCCAGGACTCCCTCAGTGATGCTAAAGCTTGGTACAACACTCTTGGTCCTAGTTGTGTGCGTAGTCCCCAATATATGATCTATTACTTCTCTGAAAAATATTTTCCTTCTCATAAGAAACAAGTTGCTTTACAGGAAATATTTAACTTTGTGCAAATTAAGGAAGATAGTCTCCCACAAGCTTGGGGGAGGCTTTGAGAGAGTACGAGAACGATGAAAAGAGTGGTGGGAGTGAGGCATGGACGGTGACAAGAGAAGAGGGGAAGCTTCTGTTTGTGCTAGGCACACCTGGCTAGAGAGGCATATCGATCGATGTGTGCCATAAAGAAGGACCTGGGGGCCTACACACATCATGGGTGAACGACCTAAAGTGAGAAGACGAATTTGCGCGATGGAGCTAGAGAATGCTGAGGGAGGGTCAAAGGGATGCGGGCGTGTGCATGCACAAGAGAAAGTTAGCGCTAGCTACAAAGATAAGAAGGTTGTGTGGGTGTAAAAGACGAATAGAGATCATATATATTTCATTATAAAAAGCGAATTCAGATATTTGAAGAATTTATCATAGTGTTTCAAACCGACGCATGTGTGAATATATATAACGGTGATACACATGGTGTGGTTATGAACATGTTATACTACATTTAATATATTTTATCTCTACTCTTATAAAAAACGGAGTTGTTGATGATGGTGTGCCTACCATCCTGCATTATAGGCCGTCTGATTTATATCTGGCGGATAGAAAGGAAACTATGATGGTTGAAGTTGGCAACAATCATGATTGAAGATTCTTATTGAAATAGAGGAATGAATTCAAATTTAGCTCGAATTTCAGCGGGAGTATAGACATTTGGAATGCACTAAAATGTTGGTATGAGTAGGTTACATGCATTATACAGCAAGCGAAAAAATTTAATCGGACATAACATGGATTCATACTCCCTCCTTCCATCTATATAGGGCGTAATGAGATTTTTAAGACCGCCTTTGACTATTGACAAGATTAATAGTACATGACATGCACAATGTGAAAATTATATCATTGAAAGAACCTTTCACAGACGAATTTAACGGTGTGCTTTGTGTAAGTTGCATGTCATATATCATTGCCTTAATATTTGATCAAAGTTAGCATCGAAAAACGCATTAGGCCCTATATAGATGGAAGGAGGGAGTAGCTTTGAATAGCATTTGCATAGTAAAACGGGGCAAGACTCTCTCTTTGTGTGGTGTGAATAGTTTTATTTTTTTCGTTTTCTTTTTGGTTGAGGGAAGTGCGAATTGATTTGGTACGTACAAGTATAATATTACTACACGTTACGCTTGTCCCTAAAATTCGACCCGTGTCTTGTTATATCCCGAAAATTCAGATATTGTGCTCCCAAAACTCTTGCCATCACAACCCGCGCCTTGCTATCCCGAAATTACAACGCGCGCGAAAACTCCCTCCAGCTGCCAAATCCCGACACGCGAAATCCCCCTTCTAACCCTAAGCCGAAAGGGCCGCTAGTTCAAATCGGTGGGGGGTACTTTTGTAACACACCCTACATTTTGGACAAGCGCGTCCCTAAGTCAAGCTTCGCCCCCTCCCATCGCCCCATTTTCGCCATTCGAAATCCCAGGCCGCCATAACCTCTCCGCTCCAGCCGCGAAACCCCACCCTCCTCCGTCTGCCACGTCACCGCTGCCCAGCCGGAGCCTCTTCCCCGACGATGTCGTCCACCACAACAGCTCGATGTCCCTCGTCCACCTCCCCGGATGAGGATCCGTCGTCCATCTCGCCGTCCCGCCGGTTCAGCCGCCCCGTCCTCCACCTCCAAGGAGCTGCTCCAACGATCGCCTCGTCTATCGCGGCTGCTCCATCCCCACAGCACCGCCTTAACCTGCTCCACCGGAACCGCAACATCCTCACCGACTCCTCGGACGAAGCTGAGGCCTACTCGGCCCCACCAAAGAGGTTGTACACTCATCGCATCGCACCTTCTCCTTAACTCGACCTCCCGGCACCGACGGTGCTCCATCCCGCACCCCCATGGAGCGGCTACCTTGAAGCCGGTGCCGCGGGCGACATCTCCACGGCGGCTCTCCCCCAGTGCGAGGCCCCTTCGGCGGCAGCGTCCATGCCAGCCAGATCTGCTGCTGCTGCTCCGGCTCTAGCTCGCTCGCTCACGTTGCTGCTGCTTCGGCTCTCACTCGATCGCTCGCTCGCCCAGCTGCTGCTGCTGCTCTCCCCCTCGCCCGTGCTGCTGCTCTGCTCCGATTAAGCCACACTTCAGTCGACTGAATCGACTTTTGGGTCAGTCAATTTTCAGGGGTTGGGGGGGCTCGCCGGAATTAAGGAAGAACCACCCGCAGCGGGGACGGGGGCTCGTCGAAGAGGTACCCCACTATCTATATTAGGGTTTAGGGTGGGGGCGGGGGGCCTAGAGGGCTGGCCGGGGCGGCGGTGGTGAGTTGTTTCGGGGCGACGAGGCGGCGCTGGGGCCGGCGGTTCGGCCGGTGGTGGCTGGCGGCTCAGGGGGGTGCAGGTTGAAGATGAACTGCAGGCCCTCCCTAAACTACATGTCAAGTGCCTCTCTGCTACCATTGCATTCAGTTTCGACAGTAGCATTCAGATTCCACAGTAAATTTCAGTTTCGACAATTAAGTTCAGAGTCAACAGTTTTTACCTCATCTGTTGTAGTCAGGTGGTTTTTGGTGATGTTAATTTTACATCCATTTTACATCATCTATTGGAGATTCTATTAGAATCCCACTTGAGATTGCCGATGTCTGTCTTGTGCTACTTCAGCCTTGACGTGATCTTAAGGAGCTGCTCCAACGACAGAACGATCCATCACAACAGAGCAGTGCCCTGAACGCCGTCTACAGATTCCTCAGATCTTCCTCCACACCTCCGACAACCACCTCTGCCTCAACTGCTTCAGCAACCAACCCAATGATGCTGAGGTCGACACGGCTACGGCAAAGAGGTTGTACACTTGTTGCATCACTTATTACTATACATTCACGTCGATCCATTAGGGCTATTTTGGTTCAACGGAAAAACATCGATCCACTGGTTGTTACCATCACTCTAAATTTCTGCATGCTCTCCTTACATAATCTCACCATATTTTTTTCGTATGTGATACCACTTGATAGAGGCGAGGGTGTCCCGGTCTTTCAATGAGATGATAACTATCGATTTGGTGGAGACGACTTTGACGATCCGACTACAAACATGCACGACGTTGCGCCATAGCAATCGCTAAACCAATCCCCTGAGGTTACTAACGATGCCGGAAGCACGGTCAGCCTGACCACGAAGGTCTATTCTTGCTTGTTCTTTGATTGCTTGCAGGAATAGACCTCCGTGGTCAGGCTGACCGTGCTTCCGGCATCATCAGTAACCTCAGGAGATTGGTTTAGCGATTGCTAAGGCGCAACGTCGTGCACGTTTGTAGTTGGATCATCAAAGTCGTCTCCACCAAATTGATAGTTATCATCTCATTGAAAGATCGGGACACCCTCGCCTCTATCAGTATGCATGTCAGATATTGTACACAGTCATGCTGAACATGTAGAGAAAATGAGAAGAGTTTTGCGTGACAATACAATGTCATGCAGGCATCGCTCCATGGTGGGTTCAATGGCAAACCCTCCCCACCCCTCTCCAGATTGTAATCCAGAGGAAGATATCTGTTCTGAGGCGGGTTCAGACGCTGCTGACCACTCCTATTTACCCCCCAAGGTGTTTGCTGTACCTTGGCATGATGATGTTAGTCATATCATGCATATGTTGCCTTGCAGTGCCTACTTTTGACATCATATATGTCATCTGCTTAGTTTGGACATGTTCTGTAATGCCACCTGTTTAGTTTCTATATCATATATGGGAATTATGCAGTCTCATGTCTTTTAGCCAGCTATAATATATGTGAAATGTGCAATGCCATCCTGTTTAACCACGCATCATATATTTGAATGATATCTTGCCCATCCTTTTCTTCATTACATTCCCATTTGTCGACAATGTTTGTACATTAAACTACTCTTCGTGTGAATCGCCCATTTGGGTGGGAGATGGAAAAATCTGGAGTGAAAACAAGGCCTTCAGAGCAAACAGTGCTACCTGTCGAAGCAGATCTCTTGTTGGGTCCCGATAACTCCTCAAAGATGGATTCAGAAACAGATGACTAGTCCTATTCCCCCACTGAGGTGTATGCCCTAACTTGGCATGGTTATACTGCTCATATCATGCATACGGTGTCTTGCATTGCATAGTTTAGACATCATATACACAATATTCAACACCATGTTCTTAGTTCAGACATCATATCGAATGCCCTCTGTTTAGCATATAAATCACATATGTGAATTAAATGATGCGATCCCGATTACTTAGATAACATGTAGGTGAATTATGTCATGCGATCATGTTTAGTTATTCATCATATCTTTGAATTATGTTATGCTATGCTATCCAATTTAGATAGACATCATATATGTGAAATTATGTCATGATGTCCATTTTAGTTAAACAATATACATGTCAACTATTTCATGCCCTCTTTTTTCCACACTATCTATTGCATCTGTCTCTTATACAATGTCTGTACATTCAACTATGTTTCCTGTTTATCAGCCATTTGAATTGGAGCGGGTGATGCCGGTATCTAGCAGACTAAAAACACGGTCTTCAAATAAAACAGTGTTGCCTCTTGGTGGAGATAGCACCCCGGTTGTACATGCACAAGAACCAGCCCTACCACACATAACCCAAACTCTCGTAGATTGTACCCCTACTGCGATGGACAGAGAATCAGCTTCACCCAATCTAACCCCAACCCCAGCCGATAGTAACCCAGTTCCTGTTGATACAACACCATCTCCACCATAGAGCTCCCAAACAAGAGCAGTTAATAAGGCAGCTCTAGTGCCCAAAGGGCCAGTACTATCACAGAGAACCCCAACTCCACCAGTTAGTACACCTATTCCTGTGGAGGAAGCACAACCAGCTAGTCGTAGTTTAGCATCTATCGCATTTGATGTTGTTAAATCATATGTGCGTATCTTCCCATCTTGGAAATATTATACTGACGATGAAGGAAAATGCCAGTTGCAGGTGTTTGTCCAGGAGTTATGTGTAAGTAATGTTATTCATGGCAATTACTTTGCTTCGTCCCATACATCCTACCTCCATGATGGTTATAATACATCAAATTTTCCCATTTTTCTCTATAGAGAAGGACCGACTTGGAAACTCAGGATGAGGTAACCTGTGCTAATACCTCTGCTATCTTCAAGAATGCTTGGTGGCAGTATCGGAATTACCTAAAGAAAACATACTTCACCGGCAAAGAAACTCATCAAATCCCCTTACGTTCTCCTGAGACACATTTACTGGACGATGACTAGGAACGCCTTATTCTGTACTGGTCCCGAACCAAGAATGTGGTAAGGTCTATGAGCTCATTTTCTATTTTTAAGTATTATATTCTTGCGTCTTACTGTACTTTGTTCATGTAGAACAAGTGCCTAAACCTGAAGAACAACTGTTCTAATTTAAGATTCCATTGCTATCATAGTTCAAAAAAGCGCTAAGCATTAATTGTGCGTTTTGCCACCGCCTTGCGCTTTACTGACCAAAGTGCATGCTTATGCACAGTTATGCACATATTATGCGTAGTTTTGCGTAATACGTTTTGCCAACGCCTAGAGCCTAGGCACGCTTAAGCGCTCGCTTAGGCGCGCCTTTTTTAACTATGATTGGTTTGCTCTTGTATCACTGTATTTTCTCATACAAACTTACTTTTAAATTGAAGGATCCAATCGAAACTCCAATGGCACAGCAGGTATGTTCACGCATGTTTCTTTAACATGTTTGCTCTTATCAATAGCTCTGTTGATTTCAATTTCAATTGTGTATACAATTGACTTTCATATCATGCACATTACTAGCATCACAACAGAGCCAATAGTGTTGTTGTACATGTAGACCCGTGGTACCCATCTGAAATCTAGTTGTGCCGTGTAGTTTCCCATGCTTTGTATTCTTTCACTCCTGCTTTGTCTTGAACTGATATTATTTGAACCGTGTCTCTATTTTGATTTGGAAAGACAATGCAGTGACCATAGGACATAGATATATGTTTGTTTGATGCTTTTATTATGTACTAGTACTTGGCAATAGAAGACTTGGTAGTTTAATCCTGTCCACCTTACTAATGAACTGGTTCACCGAAATGAGTTTCATATACTAGTACATGCTAAACTTGTTATGTGTCTGCTTGTTTCTTCTTTTAGAATGCTGACAGAATATTGGGGAAGAATGCCTTATTAAGCAATGGTAAAGGAAGTAATGCAGATAAGGTTCAGGATAGTGACACATCCTTGTTGGTCTCCAACAAAGCTGATAAAACAGCTAAGGAAGACTATCTTGAAGACAGCGAGACAATGCCAAAGTCCTGTCTTGGTTTAGTGTTCGAGTTACTGGCCACTACCACTTGCACAAGCTATTCAAACTCACTGTCTGAATCAGTTCGGTTTCTTGAGTCTCAACTACAAGTTGAAAGACATCGATCAGCTGTGCTGCGACAAGAAGCGGAAGGACTGCAGAAGTCCCTGGAGCATTCAGATGCATACTTTCTGGTGCAACAACAAGCATTGGAGGATTTTAGCGCCAAACAGGACAAAGCTAATCAGCTTGCTAAGCTTATTGCCAGCATGGGGGATACCCAGGATAACGTTTCTTGAGCATTTCTGAAGTTGTTTCAGTTATGCTCTTGTTTTACTGTCGCGTTTATTTGCACTGGTGGCCAATTTTGACGGCCAGTGTATGTAATGTGCTGCTTTGTTCCCTATATTTGCACTGGTGGCGAACTCTGATGCCTAGTGGATGTAATATGTGTAATAGAGCTAATAGGCTAGCGTTAATTGCTTGCTTATTTATTTCCTTATTGTCTTGTTTAGTTGTTTGCTTGTAGTCACTTCAGTTCTTTTTCTGTTTTTTCTAGTGGCCACAATAGCCTATTTTTGGTAACTAGGCCAAAATAATCATGGCAACACACGGACTGTTGTAACCATGGGACTCCTGCAGGCCGTATTATCCATGGGCTTTTGTTCGGCCGTAGGATCCATCGGCCTTCTATACGGGCCATAGGGTCCATGGGCCTTCTATGGGCCATAGGGTCCATGGGCCTTCTATGGGCTGTACGATCCATGGGCCTTCTATGGGCCGTACTATCCATGGGCCTCATACGGGCCATAGGATCCATGGGCCTTCTACAACGCGTATCATCATTTCACCAATCATGGGTCGTACCATTCATGGACCATAATGGGCCGTTAATAGGCCGTATTTGATAACTCTATGAAAACAGCCCAACGGGTTTTTTTTGACATGAAAACGGCCCAACGTATTAACGGTCCGCAAACGGGCCGACTGTAACGACGGGCTGAATTTGGCCCACAAGCAGAAAATGACAGTAACAGGCCATATGTAACCGAATGCTGCAAATGAGCCCAAGAATCAATGGGCCCTGAGAAGGCCGAAAGATAACTTGGGCTGGAAACGGCCCAATGGAATAACGGGCCGTTAATCGGTATAAAGTGATACACTGTTCATTACGGGCTAGTTTCACCACGGGCCGGTAATGGGCCAAGAGTTACAAAGGTCCTCATATGGGCCGAAAGAAGTCATGGGCCACACATGGGTCGGAAGTTAAAATGGGCTGAATCATATTGGACGGCCCAGATGACGCTACTGGGCCTAATTCGGATAGGGCGTAACGGGCCCTGGGTTAGCGGGCTGTAAATGGGCTATATGCGAACATGCCGTTAACAGGCTTTCTATGGGCCGGCCCGCCACCTTTTGACCAAGTCAAACGGGTGGCTTTTTCACAGGAATGGGCCTCTGTTGGGCTGTGCCATGTGTCACCGTATCATAGGCGCCTTCGGTCCAATGAGCGGATGACATCTGTGTTGGGGAACGTAGCAATTTCAAAAAAATTCCTACGCACACGCAAGATCATGGTGATGCACAACAACAAGAGGGGAGAGTGTTATCCACGTACCCTCGTAGACCGAAAGCGGCAGCGTTAGCACAACGCGGTTGATGTAGTCGTACGTCTTCACGATCCGACCGATCCAAGTACCGAATGTACGGTACCTCCGAGTTCATCACACGTTCAGCTCGATGACGTCCCGCGAACTCCGATCCAGCAGAGCTTCACCGAAGAGTTCTATCAGCACGACGGCATGGTGACGGTGATGATGTTGCTACCGACGCAGAGCTTTGCCTAAGCACCGCTACGATATGACCGAGGTGGAATATGGTGGAGGGGGGCACCGCACACGACTGGGAGAGATCAACTGATCAACTTGTGTGTCTTTGGGATGCCCCCTGCCCCCGTATATAAAGGAGTGGAGGAGGGGGAGGGCTGGCCCTCTCTATGGTGCGCCCTAGGGGAGTCCTACTCACACCGGGATTAGGATTCCCCCTTTCCTAGAAGAACTAGGAACCCTTCCAAGTAGTAGGAGTAGGAGGGAAGGAAAGGGAAGGGAAAAGGAGAAGGAAGGAAGGGGGCGCCCCCCTCCCTAGTCCAATTCGGACCAGCCCATGGGGAGGGGTGCGGCCACCCTTTGAGGCCTTTCTCTCCTTTCCCGTATGGCCCACTAAGGCCCAATACAAATTCCCGTAACTCCTTGGTACTCCCAAAAATACCCGAATCTCTCGGAACCTTTTCGATGTCCGAATATAGCCGTCCAATATATTGATCTTTACGTCTCGACCATTTCGAGACTCCTCGTCATGTCCCCGATCTCATCCGGGACTCTGAACTCCTTCGGTACATCAAAACATATAAACTCATAATATAACTGTCATCGTAGCGTTAAGTGTGCGGACCCTACGGGTTCGAGAACTATGTAGACATGACCGAGACATGTCTCCGGTCAATAACCAATAGCGGAACCTGGATGCTCATATTGGCTCCTACATATTCTACGAAGATATTTATCGGTCAGACCGCATAACAACATACGTTGTTCCCTTTGTCATCGGTATGTTACTTGCCCGAGATTCAATCGTCGGCATCTCAATACCTAGTTCAATCTCGTTACCAGCAAGTCTCTTTACTCGTTCGGTAATACATCATCTCGCAACTAACTCATTAGTTGCAATGCTTGCAAGGCTTAGGTGATGTGCATTACCGAGAGGGCCCAGAGATACCTCTCCGACAATCGGAGTGACAAATCCTAATCTCGAAATACGCCAACCCAACAAGTACCTTCTGAGACACCTGTAGAGCACCTTTATAATCACCCAGTTACGTTGTGACGTTTGGTAGCACACAAAGTGTTCCTCCGGTAAACGGGAGTTGCATAATCTCATAGTCATAGGAACCTGTATAAGTCATGAAGAAAGCAATATCAACAAACTAAACGATCGTGTGCTAAGATAACGGAATGGGTCAAGTCAATCACACCATTCTCCTAATGATGTGACCCCGTTAATCAAATGACAACTCATGTCTATGGTTAGGAAACATAACCATCTTTGATCAACGAGCTAGTCAAGTAGAGTTATACTAGTGACACTCTGTTTATCTATGTATTCACACATGTATTATGTTTCCGGTTAATACAATTCTAGCATGAATAATAAACATTTATCATGATATAAGGAAATAAATAATAACTTTATTATTGCCTCTAGGGCATATTTCCTTCAGTCTCCTAGTTGCACTAGAGTCAATAATCTAGTTCACATCGCCATGTGATTTAATACCAATAGTTCACATCACCATGTGATTAACACCCATAGTTCACATCGACATGTGACCAACACCCAAAGCGTTTACTAGAGTCAATAATCTAGTTCACGTTGCTATGTGATTAACACCCAAAGAGTACTAAGGTGTGATCATGTTTTGCTTGTGAGAGAAGTTTAGTCAACGGGTCTGCCACATTCAGATCCATAAGTATTTTGCAAATTTCTATGTCAACAATGCTCTGCACGGAGCTACTCTAGCTAATTGCTCCCACTTTCGATATGTATCCAGATTGAGATTTAGAGTCATCTGGATCAGTGTCAAAATTTGCATCGACGTAGCCCTTTACGACGAACCTTTTTGTCGCCTCCATAATCGAGAAACATATCCTTATTCCACTAAGGATAATTCTGATAGCTGTCTAGTGATCTACTCCTAGATCACTATTGTACTCCCTTGCCGAAAACAGTATAGGTTATACAATAGATTTGGTACACATCATGGCATACTTTATAGAACCTATGGCCAAGGCATAGGGAATGACTTTCATTCTCTTTCTATCTTATGCCGTGGTCGGGCTTTGAGTCTTACTCAATTTCACACCTTGTAACATAGGAAAGAACTCTTTCTTTGATTGTTCCATTTTGAACTACTTCAAAAACATGTCAAGGTATGTACTCATTGAAAACTTATCAAGTGTCTTGATCTATCTCTATAGATCTTGATGCTCAATATATAAGCAGCTTCACTGAGGTCTTTCTTTGAAAAACTGCTTTCAAACACTCCTTTATGCTTTGCAGAATAATTCTACATTATTTCCGATCAACAATATGTCATACACATATACTTATCAGAAATGCTGTAGTGCTCCCACTCACTTTCTTGTAAATGCAGGCTTCACCGCAAGTCTGTATAAAACTATATGCTTTGATCAACTTATCAAAGCGTTTATTCCAACTCCTAGAGGCTTGCACCAGTCCATAAATGGATCGCTGGAGCTTGCACACTTTGTTAGCTCCCTTTGGATCGACAAAACCTTCCGGTTGCATCATATACAACTCTTCTTCCAGAAATCCATTCAGGAATGCAGTTTTGACATCCATCTGCCAAATTTCATAATCATAAAAAGCGGCAATTGCTAACATGATTCAGACAGACTTAAGCATAGATACGAGTGAGAAACTCTCATCGTAGTCAACACCTTGAACTTGTCAAAAACCTTTTTGCGACAATTCTAGCTTTGTAGATGGTAACACCACTATCAGCGTCCGTCTTCCTCTTGAAGATCCATTTAATCTCAATGGCTCGCCGATCATTGGGCAAGTCAATCAAAGTCCATACTTTGCTCTCATACATGGATCACATCTCAGATTTCATGGCCTCAAGCCATTTCGTGGAATCTGGGCTCATCATCGCTTCCTCTAGTTCGTAGGTTCTTCATGTTCAAGTAACATGACCTCTAGAACAGGATTACCGTACCACTCTGGTGCGGATCTCACTCTGGTTTACCTACGAGGTTCGGTAGTAACTTGCTCTGAAGTTACATGATCATCATAATTAGCTTCCTCACTAATTGGTGTAGTAGTCACAGGAACAGATTTCTGTGATGAACTATTTTCCAATAAGGGAGCAGGTACAGTTACCTCATCAAGTTCTACTTTCCTCCCACTCACTTCTTTCGAGAGAAACTCCTTCACTAGAAAGGATCCATTCTCAGCAATGAATATCTTGCCTTCGGATCTGTGATAGAAGGTGTACCCAACATTTTCTTTTGGGTATCCTATGAAGATTTACTTCTCCGATTTGGCTTCGAGCTTATCATGTTGAAACTTTTTCACATAAGCATCGCAGTCCCAAACTTTAAGAAACGACAGCTTAGGTCTCTCGCCAAACCACAGTTCATACGGTGTCGTCTCAACGGATTTAGATGGTGCCCTATTTAGCGTGAATGTAGTTGTCTCTAATGCATAACCCCAAAACAATAGTGGTAATCGATAAGAGACATCATAGATCGCACCATATCTAATAAAGCATGGTTACGACGTTCGGACACACCATTACACTGTGGTGTTCCAGGTGGGATGAGTAGTGAAACTATTTCACATTGTTTTAACTAAAGGCCAAACTCGTAACTCAAATATTTTACTTCTGAGATCATATCGTAGAAACTTTTATTTTGTTATGATGATTCTCCACTTCACTCTGAAATTCTTTGAACTTTTCAAATGTTTCAGATTTGTGTTTCATCAAGTAGATATACTCATATCTGCTCAAATCATTTATGAAGATCAGAAAATAATGATACTTGCTGCGAGCCTCAATATTCATCGGACCACATACATCAGTATGTATGATTTCCAACAAATCTTTTGCTCGATCCATTGTTCCAGAGAACGGAGTCTTAGTCATATTGCCCATGAGGCATGGTTCGCAAGCATCAACTAATTCATAATCAAGTGATTCCAAAAGCCCATCAACATGGATTTTCTTCATGCGCTTTACACCAATATGACCTAAACGGCAGTGCCACAAATAAGTTGCACTATCATTATTAACTTTGCATCTTTTGGTTTCAATATTATGAATATGTGTATCACTGCGATCGAGATCCAACGAACCATTTTCATTGGATGTGTAACCATATAAGGTTTTATTCATGTAAACAGAACAACAATTTATTCTCTAACTTAAATGAATAACCGTACTGCAATAAACATGATCAAATCATATTCATGCTCAACGCAAACACCAAATAACACTTATTTAGGTTCAACACTAATCCTGAAAATATAGGGAGTGTGCGATGATGATCATATCAATCTTGGAACCACTTCCAACACACATCGTCACTTCACCCTTAACTAGTCTATGTTCATTCTGCAACTCCCGTTTCGAGTTACTACTCTTAGCAACTGAACCAGTATCAAATACCGAGGGGTTGCTATGAACACTAGTAAAATACACATCAATAATCTATATATCAAATATACCTTTGTTCACTTTGACATCCTTCTTATCCGCCAAATACTTGGGGCAGTTCCGCTTCGAGTGACCAGTCCCTTTGCAGTAGAAGCACTTAGTCTCAGGCTTAGGACCAGACTTGGGCTTCTTCACTTGAGCAACAACTTGCTTTCTTGAAGTTCCCCTTCTTCCCTTTGCCCTTTTCTTGAAACTAGTGGTCTTGTCTACCATCAACACTTGATATTTTTCTTGATTTCTACCTTCGTTGATTTCAGCATTACGAAGAGCTTGGGAATGGTTTCCGTTATCCCTTGCATATCATAGTTCATCACGAAGTTCTACTAACTTGGTGATGGTGACTAGAGAATTCTGTCAATCACTATCTTATCTAGAATATTAACTCCCAGTTGATTCAAGCGATTGTAGTACCTAGACAATCTGAGCACATGCTCACTGCTTGAGCTATTCTCCTCCATCTTTTAGCTATAGAACTTGTTGGAGACTTCATATCTCTCAACTCGGGTATTTGCTTGAAATATTTAACTTCAACTCCTAGAACATCTCATATGGTCCATGACGTTCAAAACGTCTTTGAAGTCCCGATTCTAAGTCGTTAAGCATGGTGCACTAAACTATCAAGTAGTCATCATATTGAGCTAGCCAAATGTTCATAATGTCTGCATTTGCTCCTGCAATAGGTCTATCACCTAGCGGTGCATCAAGGACATAATTCTTCTGTGCAGCAATGAGGATAAACCTCAGATCACGGACCCAGTCCACATCATTGCTACTAACATTTTTCAACATAGTTCTCTCTAGGAATATATAAAAAATTAAATGGGGAGCAATATCGTGAGCAATTGATCTACAACATAGATATGCTAATACTACCAGGACTAAGTTCCTGATAAATTTAAGTTCAATTAATCATATTACTTGAGAACTCCCACTTAGAAAGACATCCCTCTAATCTTCTAAGTGATCACGTGATCCAAATCAACTAAACCATAACCGATCATCACGTGAAATGGAGTAGCTTTCAATGGTGAACATCAATATGTTGATCATATCTACTATATGATTCATGCTCGACCTTTCGGTCTCAGTGTTCCGAGGCCATATCTGCATATGCTAGGCTTGTCAAGTTTAACCTGAGTATTCTGCATGTGCAAAACTGGCATGCACCCGTTGTAGATGGACGTAGAGCTTATCACACCTGATCATCACGTGGTGTCTAGGCACGACGAACTTTGGCAACGGTGCATACTCAGGGAGAACACTTTTATCTTGAAATTTAGTGAGAGATCATCTTATAATGCTACCGTCAATCAAAGCAAGATAAGATGCATAAAATATAAACATCACATGCAATCAATATAAGTGATATGCTATGGCCATCATCATCTTGTACTTGTGATCTCCATCTCCGAAGTACCGTCATGATCACCATCGTCACCGGCGCGACACCTTGATCTCCATCGTAGCATCGTTGTCGTCTCGCCAATTATGCTTCCACGACTATCGCTACTGCCTAGTGATAAAGTAAAGCATTACAGCGCGATTGCATTGCATACAATAAAGCGACAATCATATGGCTCCTGCCAGTTGCCGATAACTCGGTTACAAAACATGATCATCTCATACAATAAAATATAGCATCATGTCTTGACCATATCACATCACAACATGCCCTGCAAAAACAAGTTAGACGTCCTCTACTTTGTTGTTGCAAGTTTTACGTGGCTGCTACGGGCTTAGCAAGAACCATTCTTACCTACGCATCAAAACCACAACGATAGTTTGTCAAGTTGGTGCTGTTTTAACCTTCGCAAGGACCAGGCGTAGCCACACTCGGTTCAACTAAAGTTGGAGAAACTGACACCCGCTAGTCACCTGTGTGCATAGCACGGCGGTAAAACCAGTCTCGCGTAAGCGTACGCGTAATGTCGGTCCGGGCCGCTTCATCCAACAATACCACCAAACCAAAGTATGACATGCTGGTAAGCAGTATGACTTATATCGCCCACAACTCACTTGTGTTCTACTCGTGCATATGATATCTACGCATAAAACCTGGCTCGGATGCCACTGTTGGGGAATGTAGTAATTTCAAAAAAAATCCTACGCACACGCAAGATCATGGTGATGCACAGCAACGAGAGGGGAGAGTGTTGTTCACATACCCTCGTAGACCGAAAGCGGAAGCGTTAGCACAACGTGGTTGATGTAGTCGTACGTCATCACGATCCGACCGATCCAAGTAACGAACATACGGTACCTCCGAGTTTAGCAAACGTTCAGCTCGATGACGTCCCACGAACTCCGATCCAGCAGAGCTTCACGAGAGAGTTCCGTCAGCACGACGGTGTGGTGACGGTGAAGATGTTGCTAGCGACGCAGGGCTTCGCCTAAGAACCGCTACGATATGACCGAGGTGGAATATGGTGGAGGGGGGCACCGCACACGGCTGGGAGAGATCAACTGATCAACTTGTGTGTTTTTGGGGTGCCCCCTGCCCCCGTATATAAAGGAGTGGAGGAGGGGGAGGGCCGGCCCTCTCTATGGCGCGCCCTAGGGGAGTCCTACTTCCACCGGGAGTAGGATTCCCCCTTTCCTAGTAGAACTAGGAACCCTTCCTAGTAGTAGGAGTAGGAGGGAAGGAAAGGGAAGGGAAAAGGATAAGGAAGGAAGGGGGCGCCCCCCTCCCTAGTCCAATTCGGACCAGCCCATGGGGAGGGGTGCGGCCACACTTTGAGGCCTTTCTCTCCTTTCCCGTATGGCCCATTATGGCCCAATACGAATTCCCGTAACTCCCCGGTACTCCCAAAAATACCCGAATCACTCGGAACCTTTCCGATGTCCGAATATAGCCGTCCAATATATCGATCTTTACGTCTCAACCATTTCGAGACTCCTCGTCATATCCCCGATCTCATCTGGGACTCCGAACTCCTTCGGTACATCAAAACATATAAACTCATAATATAATTGTCATCATAGCGTTAAGCGTGCGGACCCTACGGGTTCGAGAACTATGTAGACATGACCGAGACACGTCTCCGGTCAATAACCAATAGCGGAATCTGGATGCTCATATTGGCTCCTACATATTCTACGAAGATCTTTATCGGTCAGACCGCATAATAACATACGTTGTTCCCTTTGTCATCGGTATATTACTTGCCCGAGATTCGATCGTCGGCATCTCAATACCTAGTTCAATCTCGTTACCAGCAAGTCTCTTTACTCATTCTGTAATACATCATCTCGCAACTAACTCATTAGTTGCAATGCTTGCAAGGCTTAGGTGATGTGCATTACCGAGAGGGCCCAGAGATACCTCTCCGACAATCGGAGTGACAAATCCTAATCTCGAAATATGCCAACCGAACAAGTACCTTCGGAGACAACTGTAGAGCACCTTTATAATCACACAGTTACGTTGTGACGTTTGGTAGAACACAAAGTGTTCCTCCGGTAAACGGGAGTTGCATAATCTCATAGTCATAGGAACATGTATAAGTCATGAAGAAAGCAATAGCAACAAACTAAACGATCGTGTGCTAAGCTAACAGAATGGGTCAAGTCAATCACATCATTCTCCTAATGATGTGATCCCGTTAATCAAATGACAACTCATGTCTATGGTTAGGAAACATAACCATCTTTGATCAACGAGCTAGTCAAGTAGAGGCACACTAGTGACACTCTGTTTGTCTATGTATTCACACATGTATTATGTTTCCGGTTAATACAATTCTAGCATGAATAATAAACATTTATCATGATATAAGGAAATAAATAATAACTTTATTATTGCCTCTAGGGCATATTTCCTTCAATCTGTACCAACGGTGAGTCGACACGTGTTTCCTCTAGCCAATGATGATTTTACACATGGAAAATCCCCATTGGTGGGGGTTGTTAATGAGTTATCGGATCCAAAACCCGACCCGATAGCTTAATGGTGTTCCATTACGGTGGATGTCACGTGTCGGTCACCCTTCACGAAAGCACTTCTATGACGCGCGATTTATCGTCATGGAAGTGGACACTTCCATGATGATAATTTTGGTAATGTCATGGAACACTTCTACGACAGCACAGGTATGAGTATCTTGATTCTATCATAAAATCGTCATGGATGTACATGCATGACAAAAAATGTGACCTCCTGTGACAAACACGTATCATCACGGAAGTGTATTTTTTTGTAGTGCCACCAGGGCGCGCCTAGGCTTCCAGGCATGCCCTGGTGGGTTATGCCTCCCTCGGGGCACCCCCAAGCGCTGCCAGGGCTCGTTGTGTTCCTTTTGGCCCATAAAAACTCTTTGTAAAGTTTCGTGGCATTTGGACTCCGTCTGATATTGATTTTCTATATGTAAAAAACATGGGGAAAAACAACTAGCACTTGACACTATGTCAATAGGTTAGTACATAAAAATGATATAAAATGACTATAAAATGATTATAAAACATCCAAGATTGATAATATAACAACATGGAACAATCAAAAATTATAGATACATTGGATATGTATCAGCATCCCAAGCTTAACTCCTACTCCTCCTCATGTAGGGAAGTGATAAAAACAAATTTTTTGATGTGGAATGCTGCCTAACATGTCATATCATATTTCTTTCTTTATAGCATGGACATTTGGACTTTTATATTGTTCAAAGCAATAGTCTAGTTTTGACATGATAAGTTAAATACTCAAGCATATCAACAAGCGACCATATCTTTCAAAATATTAACGCTAAAATAATATATCCCTAGCCCATCATGCTCAACCATTGATCCATTCATGAAACACACTCGCATATTAGCTATGTCCAATACTCAAGTACGATCATATTGCCTCCTAGTTGGTGCTTTTATAAGAGAAGATGGAGACTCAAATTCAAAATAAAAATTGCATAAAGTAATAGAAAGGCCCTTCGCAGAGGGAAGTAGGGATTTGTAGAGGTGCCAGAGCTCAAAGCGAAAAACTTAGAGATAAAAACATTTTGGGAGGTGTATCCATCCCACCAACGAAAATGACTTAGAGTTCCCAATACTTTTCATTCATAGATATATCATAGGCGGTTCCCAAACAGAAAATAAAGTTTATTCCTTTTTCCACCATACTTTCACTTTTAATGGCTAACCGTATCCACGGGTGCCCAACATACAAACACTTTCCAAGGAATTTATTATTTGACAACATAAAGTAAATTCATTTTTTTTTTTGCATTTCGGGACAGGGCATCCCTAATACCTTTGCCTTACTCTCGTGCAATGACAAGTGAATAAACACTCATCTTGAGAATAACACATCTAGCATGGAAAATATTAGCCACCCCCACCGCTCCGCGAGCGAAACAAACACACAAAAGAGAAGTTTAATTTTGAAAATTAGAGATGGCACATGCAAATTTTCTTAGAACGACAACTGAATACCGCATATAGGTAGATATAGTGGACTCATGTGGCAAAACTAGGTTAAAGGTTTTTGGATGCACAAGTAGTGATCATACTTAGTGCAAAATGAAGGCTAGCAAAAGATTGGGAAGCGACCAACTAAGAAACGAATAATCTCATAAGTGAGCATTAAGCATAACTAACACCTAATAATGCACCATAAGTAGGATATAATTTCATTGCATAACTATTGACTTTCGTGCTTGCATAGGGAATCACAAACCTTAACACCAATATTCTTACTAAAGCTTAATTACTCATCAAGATGACTCACATATCACAAAATCATATCTCAAAACTATTACTAAGAATCAAGTTTATTTTCTCCAATGATCTTCATGAAAGTTTTTATTATATCCTTCTTGGATATCTATCACTTTGGGACTAATTTTCATGTGTTGCTTTTGATAAGCTCAAACAAATATAAGTGAAGATCATGAGCATAATATTTCTTTCTCTCAAATTAATTTAAGTGAAGCAAGAGAGAATTTCTTGAAAATTTTACTAACTCTCAAATAAATCTAAGTGAATCAAGAGATCATTTCTTAAAAAATACTAAAGCACACCGTGCTAAAAAAGATATAAGTGAAGCACTAGAGCAAGTCCTTTGCTCATAAAAATTTAAGCAAAGCATAGAGAGCAATTCTAACAAGTCATGACATAATTTTGGCTCTCTCAAATAGGTGTGTCCAGAAAGGGATCAAGACTTAAAACACAAAATAAAACAAGTAAAGACTCATATCATACAAGACGCTCCAAGCAAAACACATAGTATGTGATTAATGAAAATATAGTTTCGAGTAAAATACCGATGGTTGTTAGAAGAAAGAGGGGATGCCACTCGGGGGCATCCCCAAGCTTAGTTGGTTGTTGATTTTTGGATAATAGCTTGGGATGCAGGGGCATCCCCATGCTTAGGCTCTTCTACTCCTTATTCCTTCATCCATCATAAGATAACCCAAAACTTGAAAACTTCCATCGCACAAAACTCAACAAAACCTTCGTGAGATCTGTTAGTATAAGAATAATAAATCACTACTATAAGTGCTGTATCAAACCAATTCATATTTTCTTCTTGTATTATATCTAATGTATTCCAACTTTTCTATGGCAAAAACTCATCAAAGAAAACCACAGAGCCATCAAAATAAGCACACAACACAAAAAAAACAGAATCTGTCAAAACAGAACAATCTATAGCAATCTGACTATTTCAAATAATTATGTAACTCCACAAATTCTGAAATATTAGCACGACCTGAGCACTTTGTATAATGATCTACTGTAAGTGGAATGGGTATTTTATCGCTCTCTGGTAAAAAAAGAAATTTAACTTCGTCAGTGCAAAAGTTTCTGTTTTTTCAGCAAGATCAAACAAGTATCACCCAAGATCCTAAAAGGCTTTACTTGGCACAAACATTAATTAAAACATAAAAAACACAATCATAACAATAGCATAATTGTGCTAACACACAAAAACAGGAAGCAAAAAGCAAAAATAAATTTTATTCATTGGGCTCCCTCGCAACAAGCGCTATAGTTTTACGCCCTTAGCTAGGCATAAAGCAAGGATCTAAGTATTGTCATCTTTGGTTTGAGATCCATAAGATGCCCTCATGATTTATTCATATGGTGGCCTAATTCTTTTTCTAGGAAAGTGTTCCATACCCTTCGTCAAAGGAAATTAGAACTTAATATTGCCTTCTTTCATATCAATCACGGCACCAATAGTGCATAAAAATGGTCTACCAAGAATAATTGGACAAGACGGATTACAAACAATATCAAGAACAATAAAATCTAAGTGCACATAATTCCTATTTGCAAGAATAATAACATCATTAATACTTCCCATAGGCTTTTTAATAGCAGAATCCACCAAGTGCAAATTCAAAAAAATGATTCCAGATCGGTAAGACCAAGCACATCACATAAAGATTTCAGAATAGTAGAAACACTAGCACCCAAGTCACACAAAGAAAAACACTCATAATTTTTAATCTTGACTTTGATAGTAAGTTCCCATTCATCATGCAATTTTCTAGGAACTGAAACTTCTAATTCCAAGTTTTCTTCAAAAGCTTTCATCATAGCATCAACAATATGTTTAGTAAAAGCTTTATTTTGTTCATAAGTGTGGGGTGAATTTATCATGGATTGCAACAAATAAATACAATCAATCAAATGAGAACTATCATAATTAAAGTCTTTGTAATCCAAAAGAGTGGGCACATCACTAGCTAAAGTTTTGACCTCTTCAAACCCACTTTAATCAATTTTCTCAACATATTTTCACCCTCCGAAATATTGGGACGCCTTCTACCTAAAGTTGACTCTTCTCCAGTCCCTTTTTTATCAATATTAATTTTACTAAACAAGGAATCAATAGAAGAAACACCAATCATTTTAAGATCTTCATCACTTTTGCGAAATAAATCACTAGAAAATGCTTTTTCTAGCAATTCTCTTTTAGCTCTAAGCATGGAGGTTCTTTTATTACTTTCATCCATAGAAAGATAAAGAGGTTTAATTGATTCATCAACCTAGGCACAAAAAATTTCATCTTGAGAGTTTCCACATCATGAGCAATTCTATCAACACTTCTAGACAAATCATCAATCTTACTCAACTTTTCTTCTATGGAAGTGTTGAAAGCTTTTTGTGTATTGATAAATTCTTTAATATTGTTCTCAAGATCAGAGGTGTTCCTATTATTATTATAAGATTGATTTCCATAGGAATTGCCATAATTATTAGAGGAATTACTAGGAAAAGGCTTAGGATTAAAATTACCTCTATAAGCATTATTGTTGAAATTATTTCGAGAGATAAAATTCACATCTACGGCATCACCATTTTGCTCAATCAAAGTAGACAAAGGCATATCATTAAAATCAATAGGAGCAATTCTACTAGCAACCAATTTCACAAGAGCATCAACTTTTTCACTCAAAGAAGAAATTTCTTCAACGAAATTAACCTTTTTACTAGTAGGAGCCCTCTCGGTATGCCATTGCGAATAATTTGCCATAATATGATCAAGAAATTTGGTGGCTTCACCCAAAGTAATTTCCATAAAAGTACCACCCGTGGCGGAATCTAAAAGATTACGAAAAACAAAATTCAACCCCGCATAAATGTTTTATATGATCATCCAAAGATTTAACCCATGAGTTGGGCAATTCCTTAGCATCATTTTCATCCTTTCCCAAGATTGTGCAATATGCTCATGTTTAAGTTGCTTGAAATTCATGATCTGGGTTCTAAGGGAAATAAGTTTTGCGGGAGGAAAATACTTAGTGATAAAAGCATCTTTGCACTTATTCCAACAATCGATACTATTGCGAGGCAAAGAACATAACCAATTTTTTGCATAATCATGCAAAGAAAACGAAACAATTTTATCTTGACCACATCATTGTCCACATCTTTTTTATTTTTCATATCGCATAATTTCATGAAGGTATTAAGATGGGACGCGGCATCCTCATTAGGAGTACCGGAAAATTGGTCTTTCGTAACAAGATTCAGCAAAGCAGTATTAATATCCCGCACTAGTGGTGGGAGGAGCAAGCGGAGTGTCGATAAAATCATTGTTGTTGGTATTTGAGAAATCACATAATTTGGTGTTCTCTTGAGTCATGATGACCACACAACATGATTGCACTCAAAAACAGGCCCGACAAGAAAACGGCGAATGGAAAAAGAGAGGCGAATAAAATGACATTTTTTTGTGAAGTGGGGGAGAGGGAAATGAGAGGCAAATGGCAAATAATGTAAATTGAGAGGAGATGAGATTTGTGATTAGGAACCTGGTATATGTTGAAGATCCTCCCCGGCAGAAATTCCTTTTGATGTCGCTTGAAGCTACGTCGGTATTTCCCCAAAGAGGAATGCATGATGCAGCACAGCGGCGGTAGGTATTTTCCTCAGATATGAACCCAAGGTTATCAAACTAGTAGGAGAACCAAGCAACACAACGTAAGCAGCCCCTACACACAAATAACAAATCCTCGCAACCCCACTTGTTAAAGGGGTTGTCAATCCCTTTCAGGTAACGGTGCCAGAAATTGGTGCATGACGGGAAGAAGTTGTAATAGATTGAATAAATAGATCGCAAATAAAATAAAGTGCAGCAAAGTATTTTTGGGTTTTTGGATTAATATATGTAAAAATAAAAGCAAATAAAAGTAGATCGCAAAGGCAAATAATATAAGAAAGAGACCCAGGGGTCGTAGGTTTCACTAGTGGCTTCTCTCGAGAAAATAGCAAAGTGGTGGGTGAACAAATTACTGTTGGGCAATTGATAGAACTTCAAATACTCATGAAGATATCAAGGCAATGATCATTATATAGGCATCACGTCCAAGATTAGTAGACCGACTCCTGCCGGCATCTACTACTATTACTCCACACATCGACCGCTATCCAGCATGCATCTAGAGTATTAAGTTCATGGAGAAACGGTGTAACGCCATAAAAACAATGACATGATGTAGACAAGATCTATCTATGTAGAGATAGACCCCATCGTTTTATCCTTAGTAGCAACGATACATACGTGTTAGTTCCCTTTCCATCACCAGAATCAAGCACCGTAAGTTTGAACCCACTACAAAGCACCTCTTCCCATTGCAAGATAAATAGATCAAGTTGGCCAAACAAAACCAAAATATTAGTGAAGAAATACGAGGATATAAGAGATCATGCATAAAAGAGATCAAAGAAACTCAAATAGTTTCATGGATGTAAAAACATACATGTGATCATAAACTCAAAGTTCATCGATCCCAACAATCACACCGCAAAAAGAGTTACATCATATGGATTTCCAAGAGACCATTGTATTGAGAATCAAGATAGAGAGACGAAGCCATCTAGCTACTAATTACAGACCTGAAGGTCTACAAAGAACTACTCACGCATCATTGGAGAGGCACCAATGGAGGTGGTGAACCCCATCCGAGATGGTGTCTAGATTGGATCTGGTGGTTCTGGACTCTATGACGGCTGGATGAATATTTTGTCGACTCCCCTAGGGTTCTGGAAATATCGTGGTATTTATAGAGAAAAGAGGCGGTCCGGGGGCACCCGAGGTGGGCACAACCCACCAGGGCGCGACTGGGCCTCCTGGCGCGCCCTGGTGGGTTGTGCCTCCCTCGGGGCAGCCCTAGGCGCTGCTAGGGCCCGTTGTGTTCCTTTTGGCCCATAAAAATTCTCCGTAAAGTTTCGTGGCATTTGGACTCCGTTTTATTTTGATTTTCTGCGATGTAAAAAACATGGAAAAAACATCAACTGACACTTGGCACTATCTCCATAGGTTAGTACCAAAAAATGATATAAAATGACTATAAAATTATTATAAAACATCAAATATTGATAATATAACAACATGGAACAATAAAAAATTATAGATATGTTGGAGACGTATCAACATTCATATCCACATTGAGGTAACTTAGTGATTTACGAAAGTTCTTCAGTTTTATGCTAAACGAAAGTGGTTGTTAATAATATTTGATCAACCTTATTAATGGATCATTTTTTAGAGGTATGAAGTTAATGAATTTAGTAAGCACTACCTTCTGACCCTACTTTTTGTTTTCTGTTTTTATTAGTTAAACAAAATAAAATGCCATGTTTCGTCTGTTTTCTGAATTTCCCGTGCAATAAAAAATGACCCAAAATTAAAATTTCTCAGAATGCTCTAAAAATTCAATATGATTTTTTCTGAATATTTAAGAATTTATGGTGCAAATAATATCAAAGGGAGGTGTACCAGGTGGGCACAACCCACCTGGGCGCGCCAGGACCCCCAGGCACGCCCTGGTGGATTGTGGTCCCCATGTGGGCCCCTTCACTTATCCCTTCACACCAGATCATTACTTACCTCCAGAAAAAAAAATCTCCATTGCTCTCTCTCCCACGTTCTTGCTCTCAAACCCGCGGATTCGATCTCTTTGCTCGAAGCTCCGGTTCTGAAACTGTTTTAGGGGATTGCTGCTTGGTATTTGACTCCACCGTTTGTCTAATTAGTTTTTGTTTTAGTGGTTTATATTTTGAATAATTAGCTACTCTTGGTGCTGCTGTAGATGAGCTTGCATGTTGAATTCTTAGAGTTCTAAGTAGTTTGAATGCTTGCTATGGACTCTATGTATCCCTGTGAGTAGTTGGTATCATTTTTGCGAAGTTTTGTTGAGAAAATTTTGTGGACTAAATTTTTTAGATTTTTTGTTCATAGGAAAAACATGAATATCTTTAGGAAGTTTGGTAACAAGAAGAACTCCAAGGGTGTTATTGGGGAGTCATCTGACAGTGATCTCCATCCTCGGAGGTTGGCGGAAGTACGACCGTGTGAATGGCCGCACACCCCATTCATGGAAGAGGCTAGAATCCTTCAGGAGTTCACACAATATGCTGATAATGCCGGCCTCACTGACTTCATCGCAGCTGAATGAAAACAATATCATGTCCTCACAAACATCTTTGTTCAATGTTTTACTTTCCTTCCTAGGAATAATCCTCCCGAGGTGCGGTTTGATTTATATGCTGAAACCCATAAGATACCACTTACTGAATTTTGTAACATATGCATGATCCCTTCTAATGGGAGCTTAGCTGAGCCTAGGCCGGCAGAGTTTGAGGCCTTTTATCGTACCTTGACGGTGGGATATGAGAGAGGGGTGTCAACCCTCACTGCCGCTCGCTTGCATTTTCCTGCTGTTCATTACTTTGCTCTTTTCATTGCAGAATGCTTGCTTGCTAGAGAGAAGGTGGGTGCACTCAGCTCACCAGACCTTGCTGTTTTACATCATGCATTAGAGGGTGACAACACTTATAGCTTGGAAGCTAGGCCCGAGGGTAAAATACATGGTGGGATTTTCGCTACTCGTTTGACGGCTCACTTCGAGGTTAAGATACGCCCTCATGACTACCCTCTGACCAAGGTTTACCTAGATCGCGCGGCAATGGATCACCACCATTTTATTCATATCGAATCTCCTAACATCCCTATTCCATATAACCTGGTTTTCAGCGTTAACACTCGCGATATTATTCCATTTCCTGCTCTTGCTTTGTTTGATCCTGTTGCCAGGGGCGGATATAGGATTATGCCTGCGGACATCATCACCTACCGGAATAATCAAGTTACAGAGGAGGAGGAAGAGCCTCAGCAGTGGGATCAGTGGATGCCCACTCCTCAGTACTCCAACTACTATCTAGGCTCCTGATTGATTACCAAGTTAGGCCAAAAGCCTAGGCTTGGGGGAGTACGTGTTTCTCACCGACATTACATTCATGTCCACTTATTCCAGTTGTCGGTGTTCACACTTTTTCATTGTATCATCCATGCTTAATTTTATTTTCTTGCTTTCTTCATGTGTGTTTGAAAAACTTTAGAAAAACCAAAAAAATAGTTGTAGTTAGTTTACTTTCTATGCATGCTTAGTTGTAGTATTAAAAAGAAAACCCAAAAAGATTTCCCTGTTCATCTTTTACTTGTTGGGAGCTTTCCCGTGTAAATAGTTTTTCTTATTTTTGCTTTTCCCTTTTATTTGCTTGTTCAAGAAAACCAAAAACTCCAAAAAGATTTCAGTGTGTTTCTCTGAATTTCTTTTCTTTTTATTCTAGTTGTACCGAGGAGAAGACCACCATGAAAATGTTGAGTGGCTCTCATTTGAATAACAGTTGATATAATAAAGAGCCCATTTTACCTTGTCTTCTCCTGTTAAATAAAATGTTTGCATATTCCAGCTTAGTCCACGTCACTCTTACACTATTATTATTTTCACATTGTTCGGTCATGCAAGTGAAAGGCAATAATGACGATATTCGATGAACTAGTCGTGGCAGATAGAAACGGGTATGAACTCGAGTTGTTTTGTTTGTGTTAATATGTTTAACCTAGTATCCATGATTCAACTCATTATGATTAAACATGTTTGCAATGACAATTAGAGATTATAGTTTCTCATTCCATGCATATGTAGCTAGGACTGGATAATGATTTATCATGGATATCAACATTGCGTTAAAATGATTGTGATGTAGTATGATGATATGGTATCCTCCTATGAATGTTCGGGTGGCTTGACTTGGCACATGTTCATGCATGTAGTTGAATCAAAACCAACATAGCCTCTATGATATTTATGTTCATGTGTTCATATCCTACTCATGCTAGTGTCCAATGTTACTTATGCATAATGCATGTTCATTTCCGTTGTTGCTCTCTAGCTGAACGCATCTCAATCTAATTGCTAGCATTCACCCGTACTAAGTGGGAATTCTCCTTGTACATCAAAAACCTTGAACCCAAAAGTTATTCCAAATGAGTCCACCATACCTACCTGTATGCGGTATTACCCTGCCGTCCTAAGTAAATTTGCATGTGCCACCTCTAAAAACTTCTAATAAATATTCTTTTTGTGTGCCTGGATCGTTCATGGAACGATAGGAGGTGGTTGGTATCTTCCAGGCTAAGCGGGTTATTGTCGAGTGTTTATTCACTCGCCAACGCACGAGAAAAGGGAGGGAATAGGGATTCCCAATCCCGAACTCAAAAATGCAAATAATTAAACAAAAGGCCCCCGGGACTGTTGTTCGTTTGGACGACACCCGTTGTTTTTGACCAGCCGTGGAGTGTGATTGTTGGTGGAGGGGGAGTAAACCTTTACTTTTATCGCTTGGGAACCGCCACTAGCGTGCTTAGCATGGAAGATATTGATAACTGATGGTTGTGAAGTAAATGAGAAGGGTGCATGTATCAAAATATCATTTACCTCTATTTTTAAAAACTTGAGCTCTGGCGCCTCTGCAAATCACTGCTCCCCTCTGCGAAGGGACTATCTATTTACTTTTATGTTATGTCATCACCTTCTAAAACAAGCACCAGAACCCGAGAGCATTGCTGTCATGACTTATGCATTGTGTGTAGCTAATGTTGGGTGCATCATGACTGGATCTTTTCTACCATGAATTACAATGTTTAGTCGTTGCTTGAACTTTGGAGGTGCTCTTCCTTTATATTTTGCAGTCTCAAAAAGGGCTAGCAAGATACCACTATTGCCATATTATATCATGGTTGTTTTGACAACATGTTGCCTTTTGAGATATTTTATTATTGCTCGCTAGCTGATTACGTCATTGATATGAGTTAATATAATCTTTAAGAGTTATTGTTGGCATGGTTAGTTATAATGTTGGTTGAAAACTTGGGTGCTGTTTAAGCTTATTTGTGCAAACAAGAGCAAAATAATTCGTAAAAGTTTTTCTTTTTCACTTTAGATTATCAACTGAATTGCTTGAGAACAAGCAAAGGTTTAAGATTGGGGGAGTTGATACTTCTCCAACGTATCTACTTTTCCTAACGCTTTTCCTGTTGTTTTGAACTCTAATTTGCATGATTTGAACTAACCTCGGACTGACGCTGTTTTCAGCAGAACTATCATGGTGTTGTTTTTGTGCAGAAATAAAGGTTCTCGGAATGGAACAAAACTTTGCGAGGATTTTGTATACAATTGTTGGAAATATGCCCTAGAGGCAATAATAAAAGGATTATTATTATATTTCCTTGTTCATGATAATTGTCTTTTATTCATGCTATAATTGTGTTATCCGGAAATCGTAATACATGTGTGAATACATAGACACCAACATGTCCCTAGTAAGCCTCTAGTTGACTAGCTCATTGATCAACAGATAGTCATGGTTTCCTGACTATGGACATTAGATGTCATTGATAATGAGATCACATCATTAGGAGAATGATGTGATGGACAAGACCCAATCCTAAACATCGCACAAGATCGTATAGTTCATTTGCTAGAGTTTTTCCAATGTCAAGTATCTTTTCCTTAGACCATGAGATCGTGTAACTCCCGGATACCATAGGAGTGCTTTGGGTGTACCAAACATCACAACGTAACTGGGTGACTATAAAGGTATACTACGGGTATCTCCGAAAGTGTCTGCTGGGTTGACATGGATCAAGACTGGGATTTGTCACTCCATATGATGGAGAGGTATCTTTGGGCCCACTCGGTAATGCATCATCATAATGAGCTCAAAGTGACCAAGTGTCTGGTCATGGGATCATGCATTACGGTACGAGTAAAGTGACTTTCTGGTAACGAGATTGAACGAGGTATTGGGATACCGACGATCGAATCTCGGGCAAGTAACGTACCGATTGACAAAGGGAATTGTATACGGGGTTGATTGAATCCTCGACATCGTGGTTCATCCGATGAGATCATCGAGGAGCATGTGGGAGCCAACATGGGTATCCAGATCCCGCTGTTGGTTATTGACCGGAGAGTCGTCTCGGTCATGTCTACATGTCTCCCGAACCCGTAGGGTCTACACACTTAAGGTTCGGTGACGCTAGGGTTGCAGAGATATGAGTATGCATTAACCTGAAAGTTGTTCGGAGTCCCGAATGAGATCCCGGACGTCACGAGGAGTTCCGGAATGGTCCGGAGGTGAAGAATTATATATATGAAGTGCAGTTTCGGCCATCGGGAGAGTTTCGGGGGTCAACGGTATTGTACCGGGACCACCGGAAGGGTCCCGGGGGTCCACCGGGTGGGGCCACCCATCCCGGAGGGCCCCATGGGCTGAAGTGGGGAGGGAACCAGCCCATAGTGGGCTGGTGCACCCCCCCTTGGGCCCCCCATGCGCCTAGGGTTGGGAACCCTAGGGGAGGGGCGCCTCCACTTGCCTTGGGGGGCACTCCACCCCCTTGGCCGCCGCCCCCCCTAGGAGATCCCATCTCCTAGGGCCGCCGCACCCCCCTAGGGGGCTTATATAAAGGGGGGAGGGAGGGCAGCCGCACCCTGAAGCCTTGGCGCCTCCCTCTCCCCTGCTACACCTCTCCCTCTCGCAGAAGCTCGGCGAAGCCCTGCTACGATCACTGCTGCATCCACCACCACGCCGTCGTGCTGCTGGATCTTCATCAACTTCTCGTTCCCCCCTTGCTAGATCAAGAAGGAGGAGACGTCATCCGCTCCGTACGTGTGTTGAACGCGGAGGTGCCGTCCGTTCGGCACTTGGTCATCGGTAATTTGGATCACGGCGAGTACGACTCCATCATCCCCGTTCTCTTGAATGCTTCCGCTCGCGATCTACAAGTGTATGTAGATGCACTCTCCTCTCATTGCTAGTTGACTCCATAGATTGATCTTGGTGAAACGTAGAATTTTTTTTGTTTTCTGCAACGTTCCCCAACAGTGGCATCATGAGCTAGGTCTATGCATAGTTACTATGCATGAGTAGAACACAAAGTAGTTGTGGGCGTCGTTATTGCCAATTTGCTTGCCGTTTCCATTCTTATCTTGATTCAGAGGCATCGTGGGATGAAGCGGCCTGGACCAACCTTACACATACGCTTACGTGAGACCGGTTCCACTGACTGACATGCACTAGTTGCATAAGGTGGCTGGCGGGTGTCTGTCTCTCCCACTTTAGTCGGATCGCATTCGATGAACAGGGTCCTTATGAAGGGTAAATAGAAATTGGCAATTCCCGTTGTGGTTTTGGCGTAGGTAAGAAAACATTCTTGCTAGAACCCTATTGCAGCCACGTAAAAACTTGCAACAACAATTAGAGGATGTCTAACTTGTTTTTGCAGCAAGTGTTTTGTGATGTGATATGGCCAAAGTTGTGATGAATGATGAATGATATATATGTGATGTATGAGATCATGTTCTTGTAATAGGAATCACGACTTGCATGTCGATGAGTATGACAACCGGCAGGAGCCATAGGAGTTGTCTTTATTTTTTGTATGACCTGCGTGTCATTGAGAAATGCCATGTAAATTACTTTACTTTATTGCTAAACGTGTTAGCCATAGTAGTAGAAGTAATAGTTGGCGAGCAACTTCATGGAGACATGATGATGGAGATCATGATGATGGAGATCATGGTGTCATGCCGGTGACAAGATGATCATGGAGCCCCAAGATGGAGATCAAAGGAAGCTATATGATACTAGCCATATCATGTCACTATTATTTGATTGCATGTGATGTTTATCATGTTTTTGCATCTTGTTTACTTAGAACGACGGTAGTAAATAAGATGATCCCTCATATTAATTTCAAGAAAGTGTTTCCCCTAACTGTGCACCGTTGCGACAGTTCGTTGTTTCAAAGCACCACGTGATGATCGGGTGTGATAGATTCCAACGTTCACATACAACGGGTGTAAGACAGATTTACACATGCAAACACTTAGGTTGACTTGACGAGCCTAGCATGTACAGACATGGCCTCGGAACATAGAAGACCGAAAGGTCGAGCATGAGTCGTATAGAAGATACGATCAACATGAAGATGTTCACCGATGTTGACTAGTCCGTCTCACGTGATGATCAGACACGGCCTAGTTAACTCGGATCATGTTATACTTAGATGACTGGAGGGATGTCTATCTGAGTGGGAGTTCATTGAATAATTTGATTAGATGAACTTAATTATCATGAACTTAGTCTAAAATCTTTACAACATGTCTTGTAGATCAAATGGCCAACGTTGTCCTCAACTTCAACGCGTTCCTAGAGAAAACCAAGCTGAAAGACGATGGCAGCAACTATACGGACTGGGTCCGGAACCTGAGGATCATCCTCATAGCTGCCAAGAAAGATTATGTCCTACAAGCACCGCTAGGTGAAGCACCTGCTCTCCCTGCAAAACAAGACGTTATGAACGCTTGGCAGACACGTGCTGATGATTACTCCCTCGTTCAGTGCGGCATGCTTTACAGCTTAGAACCGGGGCTCCAAAAGCGTTTTGAGAGACATGGAGCATATGAGATGTTCGAAAAGCTGAAAATGGTTTTTCAAGCTCATGCCCGGGTCGAGAGATATGAAGTCTCCGACAAGTTCTTCAGCTGTAAGATGGAGGAAAACAGTTCTGTCAGTGAGCACATACTCACTATGTCTGGGTTACATAACCGCTTGACTCAGCTAGGAGTTAATCTCCCGGATGACGCGGTCATTGATAGAACCCTGCAGTCGCTTCCACCGAGCTACAAGAGCTTTGTGATGAACTTCAATATGCAGGGGATGGAAAAGACCATTCCTGAAGTATTTGCAATGCTGAAATCAACAGAGGTAGAAGTCAAAAAGGAACATCAAGTGTTGATGGTGAATAAAACCACTAAGTTCAAGAAAGGAAAGGGTAAGAAGAACTTCAAGAAGGACGGCAAGGGAGTTGCCGCGCCCGGTAAGCAAGCTGCCGGCAAGAAGCCAAAGAATGGACCCAAGCCCGAGACTGAGTGCTTTTATTGCAAGGGAAGTGGTCACTGGAAGCGGAACTGCCCCAAATACTTAGCGGACAAGAAGGCCGGCATCACGAAAGGTATATGTGATATACATGTAATTGATGTGTACCTTACCAGTACTCGTAGTAGCTCCTGGGTATTTGATACCGGTGCAGTTGCTCACATTTGTAACTCAAAGCAGGAGCTGCGGAATAAGCGGAGACTGGCGAAGGACGAGGTGACGATGCGCGTCGGGAATGGTTCCAAGGTCGATGTGATCGCCGTCGGCACGCTACCTCTACATTTACCTACGGGATTAGTTTGAAACCTCAATAATTGCTATTTAGTGCCAGCTTTGAGCATGAACATTGTATCAGGATCTCGTTTAATTCGAGATGGCTACTCATTTAAATCCGAGAATAATGGTTGTTCTATTTATATGAGAGATATGTTTTATGGTCATGCTCCGATGGTGAATGGTTTATTCTTAATGAATCTTGAGCGTAATGCTACACATATTCATAGTGTGAATACCAAAAGATGTAAGGTTCATAATGATAGTACCACATACTTGTGGCACTGCCGCCTTGGTCACATAGGTGTCAAACGCATGAAGAAGCTCCATGCAGATGGACTTTTAGAGTCTCTTGATTACGAATCATTTGACACGTGCGAACCATGCCTCATGGGTAAAATGACCAAGACTCCATTCTCAGGAACAATGGAGCGAGCAACCAACTTTTTGGAAATCATACATACTGATGTGTGCGGTCCAATGAGTGTTGAGGCTCGCGGTGGCTATCGTTATGTTCTCACCCTCACTGATGACTTGAGTAGATATGGGTATGTCTATTTAATGAAACACAAGTCTAAGACCTTTGAAAAGTTCAAGGAATTTCAGAGTGAGGTTGAGAATCAACGTGACAGGAAAATCAAGTTCTTGCGATCAGATCGTGGGGGAGAATACTTGAGTCACGAATTTGGCACACACTTAAGAAAATGTGGAATAGTTTCACAAATCACGCTGCCTGGAACACCTCAGCGTAATGGTGTGTCCGAACGTCGTAATCGCACTCTATTAGATATGGTGAGATCTATGATGTCTCTTATCGATTTACCGCTATCATTTTGGGGCTATGCTTTAGAGACTGCCGCATTCACTTTAAATAGGGCTCCGTCGAAATCTGTTGAGACGACACCATATGAATTATGGTTTGGGAAGAAACCTAAGCTGTCGTTTCTAAAAGTTTGGGGATGCGATGCTTATGTCAAGAAACTTCAACCTGAAAAGCTCGAACCCAAGTCGGAAAAATGCGTCTTCATAGGATACCCTAAAGAAACTATTGGGTATACCTTCTACCTCAGATCCGAAGGCAAGATCTTTGTTGCCAAGAATGGATCCTTTCTAGAGAAAGAGTTTCTCTCAAAAGAAGTAAGTGGGAGGAAAGTAGAACTTGATGAAGTATTACCTCTTGAACCGGAAAGTGGCGCAACTCAAGAAAATGTTCCTGAGGTGCCTGCACCGACTAGAGAGGAAGTTAATGATGATGATCATGAAACTTCAAATCAAGTTGCTACTGAACTTCGTAGGTCCACAAGGACACGTTCCGCACCAGAGTGGTACGACAACCCTGTCTTGGAAATCATGTTGTTAGACAATGGTGAACCTTCCAACTATGAAGAAGCGATGGCGGGCCCGGATTCCGACAAATGGCTGGAAGCCATGAAATCCGAGATAGGATCCATGTATGAAAACGAAGTATGGACTTTGACTGACTTGCCCGATGATCGGCGAGCCATAGAAAATAAATGGATGTTTAAGAAGAAGACAGACGCAGATGGTAATGTGACCATCCATAAAGCTAGGCTTGTCGCTAAGGGTTATCGACAAGTTCAAGGGGTTGACTACGATGGGACTTTCTCTCCCGTAGAAAAGCTGAAGTCCGTCCGAATCATGTTAGCAATCGCCACATTCTATGATTATGAGATATGGCAAATGGACATCAAAACGGCATTCCTTAATGGTTTCCTTAAGGAAGAATTGTATATGATGCAGCCGGAAGGTTTTGTCGATCCTAAGAATGCTGACAAAGTGTGCAAGCTCCAGCGCTCGATTTATGGGCTGGTGCAAGCATCTCGGAGTTGGAACATTCGCTTTGATGAGATGATCAAAGCGTTTGGGTTTATGCAGACTTATGGAGAAGCCTGCGTTTACAAGAAAGTGAGTGGGAGCTCTGTAGCATTTCTCATATTATATGTAGATGACATACTTTTGATGGGAAATAATATAGAACTTTTGGACAGCATTAAGGCCTACTTGAATAAGAGTTTTTCAATGAAGGACCTTGGAGAAGCTGCTTATATATTAGGCATCAAAATCCATAGAGATAGATCAAGACGCCTCATAGATGTTTCACAAAGCACATACCTTGATAAGATATTGAAGAAGTTCAATATGGATCAGTCTAAGAAGGGGTTCTTGCCTGTGTTGCAAGGTGTGAAATTGAGCTCAGCTCAATGTCCGACCACGGCAGAAGATATAGAAGAGATGAGTGTCATCCCCTATGCCTCGGCCATAGGGTCTATTATGTATGCCATGCTGTGTACCAAGACCTAATGTAAACCTTGCCGTAAGTTTGGTAGGAAGGTACCAAAGTAATCCCGGCAAGGAACACTGGACAGCAGTCAAGAATATCCTGAAGTACCTGAAAAGGACTAAGGCCATGTTTCTCGTTTATGGAGGTGACGAAGAGCTCGTCGTAAAGGGTTACGTCGACGCTAGCTTCGACACAGATCTGGATGACTCTAAGTCACAAACCGGATACGTGTATATGTTGAATGGTGGAGCAGTAAGCTAGTGCAGCTGCAAGCAGAGCGTCATGGCGGGATCTACATGTGAAGCGGAGTACATGGCAGCCTCGGAGGTAGCGCATGAAGCAATTTGGGTGAAGGAGTTCATCACCGACCTAGGAGTCATACCCAATGCGTCAGGGCCGATCAAACTCTTCTGTGACAACACTGGAGCTATTGCACTTGCCAATGAGCCCAGGTTTCACAAGAAGATCAGGCACATCAAGCGTCGCTTCAACTCTATTCGTGAAAATGTTCAAGATGGAGACATAGATATTTGTAAAGTACATACGGATCTGAATGTCGCAGATCCATTGACTAAACCTCTCCCTAGGGCAAAACATGATCAACACCAGAACTCTATGGGTGTTCGATTCATCACAATGTAACTAGATTATTGACTCTAGTGCAAGTGGGAGACTGCTGGAAATATGCCCTAGAGGCAATAATAAAAGGATTATTATTATATTTCCTTGTTCATGATAATTGTCTTTTATTCATGCTATAATTGTGTTATCCGGAAATCGTAATACATGTGTGAATACATAGACACCAACATGTCCCTAGTAAGCCTCTAGTTGACTAGCTCGTTGATCAACAGATAGTCATGGTTTCCTGACTATGGACATTAGATGTCAGTGATAACGAGATCACATCATTAGGAGAATGATGTGATGGACAAGACCCAATCCTAAACATCGCACAAGATCGTATAGTTCATTTGCTAGAGTTTTTCCAATGTCAAGTATCTTTTCCTTAGACCATGAGATCGTGTAACTCCCGGATACCATAGGAGTGCTTTGGGTGTACCAAACGTCACAATGTAACTGGGTGACTATAAAGGTATACTACGGGTATCTCCGAAAGTGTCTGCAGGGTTGACATGGATCAAGACTGGGATTTGTCACTCCATATGATGGAGAGGTATCTTTGGGCCCACTCGGTAATGCATCATCATAATGAGCTCAAAGTGACCAAGTGTCTGGTCATGGGATCATGCATTACGGTACGAGTAAAGTGACTTTCTGGTAACGAGATTGAACGAGGTATTGGGATACCGACGATCGAATCTCGGGCAAGTAACATACCGATTGACAAAGGGAATTGAATACGGGGTTGCTTGAATCCTTGACATCGTGGTTCATCCGATGAGATCATCGAGGAGCATGTGGGAGCCAACATGGGTATCCAGATCCCGCTGTTGGTTATTGACCGGAGAGTCGTCTCGGTCATGTCTACATGTCTCCCGAACCCGTAGGGTCTACACACTTAAGGTTCGGTGACGCTAGGGTTGCAGAGATATGAGTATGCATTAACCTGAAAGTTGTTCGGAGTCCCGAATGAGATCCCGGACGTCACGAGGAGTTCCGGAATGGTCCGGAGGTGAAGAATTATATATATGAAGTGCAGTTTCGGCCATCGGGAGAGTTTCGGGGGTCAACGGTATTGTACCGGGACCACTGGAAGGGTCCCGGGGGTCCACCGGGTGGGGCCACCCATCCCGGAGGGCCCCATGGGCTGAAGTGGGGAGGGAACCAGCCCATAGTGGGCTGGTGCACCCCCCCTTGGGCCCCCCATGCGCCTAGGGTTGGGAACCCTAGGGGAGGGGCGCCTCCACTTGCCTTGGGGGGCACTCCACCCCCTTGGCCGCCGCCCCCCCTAGGAGATCCCATCTCCTAGGGCCGCCGCACCCCCCTAGGGGGCTTATATAAAGGGGGGAGGGAGGGCAGCCGCACCCTGAAGCCTTGGCGCCTCCCTCTCCCCTGCTACACCTCTCCCTCTCGCAGAAGCTCGGCGAAGCCCTGCTACGATCACTGCTGCATCCACCACCACGCCGTCGTGCTGCTGGATCTTCATCAACCTCTCCTTCCCTCCTTGCTGGATCAAGAAGGAGGAGACGTCATCCGCTCCATACGTGTGTTGAACGCGGAGGTGCCGTCCGTTCGGCACTTGGTCATCGGTGATTTGGATCACGGCGAGTACGACTCCATCATCCCCGTTCTCTTGAACGCTTCCGCTCGCGATCTACAAGGGTATGTAGATGCACTCTCCTCTCGTTGCTAGTTGACTCCATAGATTGATCTTGGTGAAACATAGAATTTTTTTTGTTTTTTGCAACATTCCCGAACAACAATAAAAAAGAATTTCTGGAGCCAAGATCCACCAGAGGGGGGCACCTGGGTGGGAACAACCGAACAGGGCGCGCCCCTCTCCTTGCGCGCCCAGGTGGGTTGTCCCCACCTAGTGGCCCCGCAGACCCTGAAACCGACACTATAAAATCCTATTTTTCCAAAAAAAATCAGGGAGAAAGAATTATCGTGATCCATGAGATGGAGCTGTCGTCACCTCCTGTTCTTCATCGGGAAGCCAGATCTGAAGTCTGTTTGGGGCTCTGGAGAGGGTGATCTTCGTTCTTCGTCATCATGAACCCTTCTCCACCGCCAATTCCACGATGCTCCCCATCGGGAGTGAGTAATTCCTTCGTAGGCTCGCTAGTCGGTGAGGAGTTGGATGAGATTCATCATGTAATTGAGTTAGTTTTGTTAGGGCTTGATCCCTAGTATCCACTATGTTCTAAGAGCATCTCCAGCCGTTGTTCCCCCAGGGACGTTTTTTGCGCCGGATCAAGATCTGCCGACGCTAATTTAGCATTTGGGGGGATTTTCCCCAGTAGTTGAGCCCCCAGCCACGCCTCATCGCTCGCCCGCTTCCTCCTCCACTTCTTGGTCGTCTTCTCCACCGCCACGACCAGCGCCTCGCACTCCTCCTCCTCCTATCAATCGCTCTCTCCTCCGACAGGCTCGAGCTGGGCTGCGCGGTGGTCAGCGAGGGGAGGGCAAGAGGAGGCCGCGGAGGTGCGCCCTCTTGCATGTGGTGGCGAGGAGGAGGCCATGACAGTGGCCGGTCGCATGAGCTCTCCGCTCCGGCCACGCGAGCTGTGTGCGGTAGGTGGTGGAAGGAAGAGGAGAGGATAGAGGAGAAAGAACAGAGAGAAAGGAGAGGAGAGAGGAGAGAGGGGCTGGCAAGTGGGGCAGTGGCTGCAAAAAGCAAATGTCGGCGTCCCCAGCTGCCCCCCAGCGGGCTGGGTGTGGGGTGGGCGTGCCGGAGCTAATTTTCGCAAAATCCGGCGCAAAACAACGTCTTTGGGGCCTGCCTGGGACGTTTTTTACCCATCGGTGCTAAAAAAGGTGCTTGGGGGCGTCCTGGGGGCCCTAGTAGAGATGCTCTAAGATTGATGTTGCTATGACTTTGCCATGCTTAATGCTTGTCATTTTGGGCCTGGGTGCCATTATTTCAGATGTGAACCATTTATGTTATCACCATTATATCCATGTTCTAGATCCGATCTTGCAAGTTATAGTCACCTACTATGTGTTATGATCCGACAACCCCGGAGTGACAATAGTCGGGACCACTCCCAGTGATGACCGTAGTTTGAGGAGTTCATGTATTCACCGTGTGCTAATGCTTTGTTCCGGTTCTCTATTAAAAGGAGGCCTTAATATCCCTTAGTTTCCAATTGGACCCCGCTACCACGGGAGGGTACACTACTAGGGAAAAGCCTACCAGCAGCAAGGGTTTTGGGCCTCTCAGTAGCGCGGGCACCGGCACTACTAATAAGGCGCTACAGCTAACGTATAGCAGTAGTGCCGGTTGTCCCACGCTACTGCTATACATGAATAGTTGTAGCGCTCTTTGGGAAAGGGCGCTACTGATATTATCTGTAGCACTGTTTGCTGGGACGTGCTACTGACAATGCGGCGCTACTGCTAAATTTCCCCCTCGCTACTACTAGTTTATTTATTAGTTTTTTTCCTGCATATTTGTTTTGTATTTGAACAGGCTTTATACAATAATCTTTAGCATATCATACACATACAAATGTAATCATAGCATATACATACAATTAGTCTCATCAAATCACGTCATCATCATAATCATCATATAACACAAAGTGGTCTCTCGTCATCATCTCGAAAATAGTGATACAAGTCTCGAATGATATGCAAATACATCGTCATCCATCTAAACAATGATATACGCGAGAAGAGCTATCACTTTGAGAACATGAGTTCGTATCCCTCTTTTGCATTAGCGTGAACCTCTAAACTAACTACTGCCTGTCGCTCGGAAACCGGAAGGGCCTGACACTCCGGCCACTTGTCGTATATATACTCCTGGCATAGCACTTCTTCGCCATCTATGATCTATGCACCTGCATCATCACATGAGTCGATGATATGCAACATATATAGTTGAGCAACAGAAAGAGACAGACTTGGCAAAAATAAAAACAACATATCATAAGCATAAATAACAAGGTTCATCGTACCCCAAAATGCCCTAACTAGAGTGATTTTCACTAGTCGAGGAGGAGGACGGTTTAATTACATCACAAATAAAGTTTCACCGTGCATAACTCAAAGTTTTGTCATACAGAAAGTATGGACTTAACAGACACATTGTCATATATCGACAATCACTCCAACGTGTCGTTCCATCCATCCAAGTCAGGGAGATAGTCCCCGAGCCTAGTGAAAGGCTTCAGGTCGAGACGCTGAGAGGCTATCCATGTTCGGACGTCTTCCCACGACATTTGTCCTTCTCCGTAGAACATCCCTGCTTTTCCGACGACCTCCTTCATGATGATTTGGGCAAGTTCGCGCTGGATGTTATAGAACTCAGCTCGAAGTCGATGATCCTCGATATCTCCTATGTCCTTTGCCCATTGCAGAATATGGGCACCGCCAGATCTAGGTGACATGCGAAGGTTCTAGTGATCCCGTCTGTACTCCAGCATGTGGTGTAGGACATAGAATCCATCATTAAGAGAATCGTTCGGTTGCTGGATGCAGCAGAAGTCGGTCTTATGGCCGAAGGCGACCCTGCCGCCCCTTCTCTTCTTGTCCCTGACCTCTCCACCCCTTGCTTGGTAGTAAAACATAGCACTGTCGAGAACATCCTTGATGTGGGTGTAATCCTTTTTGTGAATGTTCTTCGACGAGTCCAAGTAAAGAGCGTGGGAGAATCGGGGGTAGAGGATGATGAGGACGGCGCGCCCGCCGCTGCGCAAAATAAGTCCTCAAATTAATTAGCCTCCACCGTGCAAATGAATGATTGAAATCGAAGGAAGGATAGCAGCGCGGATGACTTACACGGGATGATAAGGCACGAGAATCGCCTCCTTGTCCTTATTGGCGAGCATGAAATTGACGATGTAATCCCTCGCGTATTCACGGTGATTTGCACAGACTCCCAAGAAGCCCTTGTGCATGTAGTACGGGTCAGCGACACAGATATGAGATATCTGCTCAACCCCGATGATGTAGTTCATGTGCAAGGCATAAAGGCGGACAAACATAAAATCCAGCTTCTTCACGTGAAACATGTCGAATATGTAATCGAATCGGAGGAAGAACTTATCCGCGGGGAAGCTGTCGACATACGACATTTGCCGCGGAACCTTAACCACGTAGAGTGGGTATCCTGGATCTTTCGAGGCGATGAGGTCTTTCTCTACCCGCAGCACATCGTCATGAAGTCTCTTTAGATCGCCGAATCTGGCCCGTAGCGCTGTTGCAGGTAGGATTGGTTGACCGGGGATATGCCATTTATCCGCACCGGGGATATCTATACGGTCCTGAAGCCGAGGCTGCTGAGGCGGCTGGATCATAGAAACAGCTTTTTTGCCTTTCCTCGCTCTCTTCCTAAACTTCTTTACTACCGGAAGGTCGCCCATAATATGTTGAGACGGCAATTCAGGCACCGACTCATGACGCTCAAACCCTGAGGAGGCGCCAGTATAGACATATTGTTCAGCAGCGCCATCGTCGTCCTCATCCTCATCCATGGCGACGTCATCAGCGACTAATGGAGCCTCCTCCTTACCCCGTCCGCTATCACCCAACCCGACACCCGACGATAATTGGGTAGGTGGGGTGTTGATGTTCATACCTTGCTGAGGCTGCGTGCTCGTGGGTGTGCTCCCGGCCGCCTCCAGACGAAGCAGACTCTTTGGCCACAACAGGACCCACCCAGCATTGCAACAATCACCAAGCCGCCGCGGTGTCTCGTCGTCATCCCCCAGTAGTACTGGAGGAGGCAAATTCTCGTGGCCCGGTTTGACACTGGCCACAGAAACCTTGAAGACGTTCGGGGGGATCGGCCGGCTGTGGAACAATGGTTCCTTCGGCTCCATTATCATCGCCTTCCCCACGTCCACCTTCTGGTAGCCGATGGTGTACAATATGGTGCACGGGGTTTCGTCGGCCTGCAAAGAAAAGTCTGCGACATGAGACATCCGAAAGGCAACAAAAACGGGAGATTATACATTTATATTGAAGGGGGCCAGTGTGACAGATACCGTGAGGCCGTCGAGCTCAGCCAAAGACGAAGCATCGCCTAGCACGTCCAGTGCGGGAGCCGGTACGGGAGCAGGTGCAGCTGCAGGTGCTGGTGCAACGCTAGTCGAGCTGCTCCCTGCCAAGAAGTCAGCAAGGGGAAAGTCCGCTGCATCTTTTTTTGGATTTTGCCTGGTCCAATTGAAAACGGCCGGAACCAAGGTAGTAGAAATATCTAAAGCCACCTGTTTTGCGGCAGCTACCGCTGTTGCGACTGTCTCAGTTGATTTCTTCTCAACCGCAATCTCAACCCTCTTGTCGATGTTTTTTTCATTTAACCTACGTCTTTCCTTTCTCTCCTCCGTGGTCTCACGGTAGAACTTCTTCCACGTGGCGCCGTCTCCGACACCGTGCACGCGTCCATACGACGGTCGAGTATCCACCGGTTGTTGTTTCGATATGTTCAACGCCCGGTTGAATGGAGTGTCCCACTTGGGCCATGCCAATGCCTCAGATGGCGAGTCGCTTTCGGCCACAATCCTGTGATGTTCTCTCTGTAAAAGGCACAACGATCGTTTACAAATATGACTAACGTGTGCAGTCGAATTGATCAGAAACTATAATTACCAGCAGTCTCATGAACTCCGTAATGACCGGTGTTGTCTCGTAAACCTTTTTCACTGGGTCCCAACGGTGCCGAGCCCTGAGGACGTCACGCTCCTGCGGGACGGTGAACTCCGCCAATGGGTCTGGGATGCCCAGACTCGCGGCTTCCGTGTCCTCCTTGGCCCATTTGGACCTCTTTCCGCCGTAACCACGGCTTCTGAGGTGGTGGCTCCCAATGTTCCTCTCTTGAAGCCCCTTCATGTACTTAGACTTTTTTTGGCATCTTCGGCCTTGCAAGCCTCCTTGAATATTTGAAACTTCTCTTCCGTGATTGTCAGATTTTCCTTTACAATCTCGGAGTAGGGTTCCTTCTTGTCGATGATCCTTGCTTTCACTCGATTTTTCCAGGCGGCCAACGCGTCGCTAAACTTCGTCATGTTGTGTTTGTTTATCTTCTTCATTGTTGGGTCCTCATCTGGATCTTTATAATCCTTCTCATTCCGGCCCGGGAACAAGAATATCTGGTGAAACTTCTTTAGGAGGGAGCTCCTCATTTTTTCTATCTCATCGTTGATGGTGGCGGTTGTTCGTACGATGCAGCCTATTTGATTGCCGTAGCATCGACGCGCTTCCTCGGGCGCCATTGGCTCAAAATTGCCGTCGTCCACCTCTGTGACCACCACTCTAGTAGTCCTGAGTTTGTTAGGAACCCGTTGCCTCTTTGCTTTCGGTTCTACACCGGCTCCGCTCACCGAGGCAGTGCCAGTCTCAGTCTCAGCGCCGGTCTCGATGCCAGTCTGAGTCTGAGCGCCGGTCTCAGTCTCAGCACTGGTCTGTGTGTCGATATCAGTCCCCGATGCCACCGGTGGGCCCAGCAATAACATCGGTTGATCATCAGTAAGGCTAAAAAATTCGTCTGCCGCCCGGTAGGCATCGTCGCAATCACCAGAACCCTGTCCTTCATCGTTGCTAGCCATGTTTCCTACGATTAAATCTAGTCAATTAATTCTAGACCTAATAAAATGAATAATGACATAAAAAGGGCCTATTGTTTTGCAGGAATTTGACTCCTTCCTGGTGCGGCAAATCACGGGCACTCGATATGTCCTAGTTTGTAGCACAAGTTATGCCGAAATTCACGGAAAATTTCGGCATGAGCTTTGCTAAAAAGTGGACAAATCGAGAACCTGAAATTTGCCGGGAAAGAAATGAATCAACATTCCGGCAAAACATAGGCCACTAAGCATCATTCCCTGCAAATAGTGTCCAAATATACACGAGCAACCACATGTGCAAACAGTGTAGAAGAAAATTCATTTAACTACTAATAGAACAAAATTCAGTTAACTTTAGTGCTCTATAATGATGAAAGGAAAAAAATTCAGTTAACTACTAATTTCATTCATTTAGGTTATTCATTTAACATCACCTAATTAACCTACTGTACCAATACTACTAGCAGCACTACTAACCTAATTAACCTAGCAAAACTCTAGTGCCCTAACTGAAAAACATCTAATTAACATCTACTAGTACCACTATTGCCCTAACCTAATTAACATCTACTAGTATCACTATATACTATACAAGCAGCATCTACCCTAATTAAACCCTACTGCCCTAACTAACTTTTGTTGTAAACCAAATTTTTTGCTCTAAACTAATTTTTTCTCTAACATCTACTACTTAACATC
>NC_041380.1:311384824-311429599 GCF_002162155.2 Triticum dicoccoides | reverse complement strand
CATCCTTTGCTCTAAACTAAATTTTTTGCTATAAACAAACTTTTGCTCTACGAATTTTTTCTCTAGAATGCAGAGAGAGATGAGTGGGGGAGGGGTGGGGGACTTACAGAGAGGGGAGAGACGGTGGCGGGGAGGTGCTCGGTGATGGAGGCAGGGGCGGAGAGGGCGGGCTCGGGCACGGGCAACAGCGGTCCTGGGCGGGCTCGGGCGGCGATGAGGTGGAGGGCGCCGACGGTCACGTCGAGGGCGGTCTCGGGTGGCGGCGGTGAGGCTGAGGGCGGCCTCGGGCGGTGGCGGTGAGGATGACGGCGGCCTCGAGGGGAGACGGTGAGGTTGCGGGCGTCCACGCCGGCAGGAGATGGCGGCGAAGTGGGGCGACGGCGAATTGGGAAGACGGCAGCGAGGGGAAGAGATTTGGGGAAGAAGTGGTGGCCGGGGGGCCGGGGGGAACCGTTGTTTAAGTGAAACGTAACGGTAGCGCGTTTCCGAAAACGCGCTATAGCTAAGTTAGCTATAGCGCGGTTCCTGAAACCCGCTACTGCTATTCCTTTCTCCTTTTTCCCTTTTTTCTTTTATTTTTCTTTACATTTTATTTTTTTCCTTTCTCCTTTTTCTATTTCTTCCATTTTCATTTACTTTTCTACTTGTTTTTCACTTTATTTTATTTCCGCTAGCAGCAGCGCCTTACACGTAAGCGCGCTACAGCTAAGGAGAGTAGCAGTAGCGCTGGGCCAGTATACGCGCTACTGCTAGGTTGGGCTAGCCATGCGCGCCCAGCTCAAACATAGCAGCAGCGCTTTTCGCCAGTATGCGCTACTGCAAAAGTCATAGCAGTAGCGCGGTTTATTTATGCGCGCTGCTACTAAGTAGCAGTAGCGTTTGATTTTGTACAGCGCTACTGGTAAGATTCTGTGTATAGGCTTTTCCCTAGTAGTGGTAGGACAAAAGATGTCATGCAAGTTCTTTTCATAAGCATGTATGACTATTTACAGAATGCATGCCTACATTATATTGATGAACTGGAGCTAGTGTCGTATCGCCCTAGGTTATAACTGTCTCATGATGAATATCATACAACAAGTCACCGATCCAATGCCTAAGAATTTATGTTATATTGTTTTTGCTAAGTTACTACTTCTATCATTACTGTTGCACTTGCTACAAAACTAATACTATCGCTGTTACCGTTATTGTTACTGCTGTCACTAGTATCAAAACTATCATATTACTTTGCTACTAACCACATTGCTACAGATAATTAGTCTCCAGGTGTGGTTGAATTGACAACCCGGCTGCTAATACCTTCAAATATTCTTTGGCTCCCCTTGTGTCGAATCTATAAATTTGGGTTGAATACTCTACCCTTGAAAACTGTTGCGATCCCCTATACTTCTAGGTTATCAGTACCATACCCGATCTGCGCCTTGCCATGAGTTTGGAAGGGGGTACAATAGTAATCCAGGAGTGGATCACTGGTCAGCGGTCAAAATTATCCTTAGAGGACTAATGAAATGTTTCTCGGTTATGGAGGTGATAAAGATTTTGTCATAAAAGTTTACGCTAATGCAAGCTTTGACACCGATCCGAATGACGCTGAGTCTCAATCTGGATACGTATTGAACATGGGAGCAATTAGCTAGAGTAGCTCCATGCAGAGCATTGTAGACATAGAAATTTGCAAAATGCATACCGATCTGAATGTGGCAGACCTATTGACTAAACCTCTCTCACAACCAAAACATGATCGCACCTTAGTACTCCTTGGGTGTTAATCACATGGTGATGTGAACTAGATCACTGACTCTAGTAAACTCTTTGGGTGTTAGTCACATAGCGATGTGAACTATGGGTATTAATCACATGGCGATGTGAACTAGATTATTAACTCTAGTGCAAGTGGGAGACTGATGGAAATATGCCCTAGAGGCAATAATAAAATGGTTATGATTATATTTCCTAAATCATGATAAAGGTTTATTATTCATGCTAGAATTGTATTGAGCGGAAACTTAAATACATGTGTGGATACATAAACAAATACCGTGCCCCTAGTGAGCCTCTACTAGACTAGCTCGTTGAGCAAAGATGGTTAAGGTTTCCTAACCATAGACATGACTTGTCATTTGATAACGGGATCACATCATTAGGATAATGATGTGATGGAGAAGACCCAACCATTAGCATGGCATATGATCATTTAGTTTATTGCTACTGCTTTCTTAATGTCAAATACATGTTTCTTCGACCATGAGATCATGCAACTCCCAGATACCGGAGGAATACCTTGTGTGCTATCAAACATCACAGCGTAGTCGGGTGATCATAAAGATGCTCTACAGGTATCTCCGAAGGTGTCTATTGAGTTGGTGTGAATCGAGATTGGGATTTGTCACTCCGTGTAATGGAGAGGTATCTCTGGGCCCTCTCGGTAATACAACATCACAACAAGCTTGCAAGCTAAGTGACTAAGGAGTTAGTTACGAGATGATGTATTATGGAATGAGTAAAGAGACTTGCCAGTAACAAGATTGAACTAGGTATAGAGATACCAACGATTGAATCTCGGGCAAGTAACATACCCACAGACAAAGCGAATTACATATGTTGTCATAAAGGTTCAACCGATAAAATATCTTCATGGAATATGTACGAATCAATATGGGCATCCAGATCCTGTTATTGGTTATTGACCGGAGAGGTGTCTCGGTCATGACTACATAATTTCCGAACCCGTAGTGTCGCACGTTTAATGTTCGTTGACGCTTAAGGTTGGGATATTTGATGAGTGGTAACCAAATGTTGTTCGGAGTCCCCGATGAGATCCCGGACGTCACGAGGAGTCTCGAAATTGTTGAGGCAAAGATTTATATATGGGAAGTCATATTTTGGGTTCCGGAAAATGGTGTATGTCGTGGAATTGTCACGACAGATGTCCTTAGTGTGAGGACTTAGTCGTGAGGCCAACGCATCTATGTGGTAGCTTGAGAGGGGTTGGTCGGAAACGAGAGACGCGAGGTTTTACCCAGGTTCGACCCCTCACGGTGGAGGTAAAAGCCTACATCCTGCTTCATTGATATTGATGATGATGATCACGATTACAAGGGTGCTCTATCCCGAGAGCTATAGACCTGTTTGTCTAACCCTAACTTGTGAGACTTATCAAAACTTGTCCCTTTTGGGGTGCCCTACCCCTCCTTATAAATTTTGAAGGGACGACTTACATGACTAGTCCTATTAGGATTAGGATTACAAGTGGAGTCCTAGTCTTGCTTCCTTTGTAGGAGAATATTCCTTATGCCTTTCATCTTAAGCTGGCCCACCATAATACGAGTCGGCCTTCCATGAACCGCCTGTTGGGCCACCGGGTCTTGTCGCCCTCTGACCCGCCTGCCGGGTCACCAATGAGTCACCTGGCTCGGCCGGGTCATCAGTGAGTGGAGAGATCCGGGCAGGTCACTTAGTGAGTCACCGAGTCACGGCGGGTCACCAGTGAGTCGCCAAGTCCGGCCGGGTCATACATCCGTCCGGGTCATACCGCAGGGTATATCCCTGACATTAGCCCCTAGTTTAATTTGGATTTATCCATGTTAAACTTAATCCTGCAATATAAACACAAGAACAAATTTGACAGGTTGTGCTCCGGGTTAAAAATTCTTATAAACCAGTACCTGATCACCCTTAAGTCCTTGTTATCTCCTCCTGGAAAGTCTGGGTCAATATACAAGCTTCATAATCAATTTGGTGACATTGGTTTCTCACAGAAATATTGTGAAGAATATTGGCCTGGAAATACTCATCTAATTTTCAGCTGGCTTGAAGATGTAGATCTCCATTATATTCATATCACTTGTAGCCCCCATGGGCCGGGTCATTATGCAATAATGAGCAGGGACTTTGTAAAGATGATCATGTAGATTTGAGAAGCAATGTGTAGCCCCCAACGGCCGGCTCAGTAAGATAATATTGAGCTGGGACTTTGCATATAATTCATTGATAATAACATCATATGATGTAATCTCCACCATGGGGCTTGAACCCACGTCCATAAGGTTAAGAGCTTTATACTCTACCAACTGAGTAGTGGATCTTTCAATATAATGGACTGAGGCTTGTGTATCTTGAATTTTTTACAAGAGCAATTGGTAGCCCCCATGGGCCGGCTCATTACAATGGGATGAGTCGGGTCTTCAATAAGTTGATCAAAAAATGACTTTACATTAGCCCCCAAGTGCCATGGTGCATGCTGGCAGTGACATGGGACTTGCATATTTTATGTAATCTCAATTTGAATAATGTAGCCCCCAAGTGCCGGGTCGTAAGCCTGCAGCGACTCGGGACTATTCTCTCCATTGTAAAAATAAACCATGTTCATTAATAAAATAATAACCATTGCGCTGAAGTGACTTTGAAGACCTCCATCATAATATTGGCTATTGATAACCATAATAAAAATCCATCCATGTTGGCTATTAAAGATTTGAATAAATAATCCAGTTTGGAAAACCGGTTCCTGTGATATTGAATCATAATGCCGGTTTAGGATACCTGTGCAGTAAGGGTGGAAACCCAATCTTTAGAAGCCAAAACTTCCAAATGTTTATGATTGTCATATGATGGAGACTTATCATCCAAAGTCAAGCCGGGTTAATCGAAACCACATATATGCTTCAGATATGAACAAAAAGTCTCAAGACAAACCCAAAAGACTGTTTTCAAAAAACTTAAGTCAAACAAAGAGAAAAAAGCGAGGCTTCTGATTCGAATACGATTAGTAAGCCGGACCGAAAGGGGTTAAGCTAGGATTCGAATACGATCGGGAAGCCCCCTAGTGGTTTTGGCGTTGCGCCGATCAAGAGGGTACTGACAGCTATGTTCTCTTTGGTTCGAATACGACCTATGTTTGAACAGGAAGCCCCAAATGACCTTGAGAGTTTTTTTAACGACTCTGATTCGAATACGATCAAAGTCAGACCCAAAAGGGGTTAAGCTATGGTTCGAATACGATCAAGAAGCCCCATAGTGGGTTTGGCATTGTGTCGATCAACAGGGTACCGACAGCTATGTTCTCTTTGGTTCGAATACGACCTATGTTTGAACAGGAAGCCCCCCAAGTGACCATAATAAGATAAGTCGTAAGGCAGGATACCCATGTTTGAACCGCGCATCATGGCAACAAGTTCTCTTTGGCAACCTGTAATTTTTCTTGAGCCGGATTTGAGAGCTTCAGAGCTTTGTGGGAGACAGATTTCCCTTGAACCGGATTTTGAACCAGAATCCTTCTTTTTAAGCCGGAAATCTTTTGACGGCCTTGAAATATTCGCCAATAAGACAGTAGCCTCCGGGCCGGGTTATTTTTTCCCTTTAATGACCCGGAGTTCTTGAGTTCACTAGAACCGGCCAATTCTGCCAAGTCATGTCATTGTAGCCCCCCGAGTCTTAAGACGACTCATGGAGTTTTCTTGAGATTCTCCATATTTGACCGTGATATAAACCGGTATGAGTCATTCAATAGCTCAGTGATATAATAGTCCCTTTTGTAGTAGACAACTTGTCCTGCATTAAAGAACTTGCAAGCCAGAGTAATTTCTCTTTTAAAGAAAGCAATATATAATATAAAAATATACTGGATGGATTTCACCTGATATGTCAGGCCAGTAATTATCCACCGCGGAGTTGATGATCATCATGTTGAGACTGAAATCAACCATGGACGAGTCGGCCACAGGATCAGACAAATGAGTCAGCTGCGGTGTGTGTAAGCCGGTGCAGATGGGTGAGGCAATCGCATGTGCAGTAAGCCACGCGGACGGGCGAGTCCACCATATCGTGTTGATGAAATTTGGGCCATAGAAATAGCGATTTGCACATATATTCACCGAGCGTCATTGGCCATAGCTCTTTGCGGTGAGCAGTTGTCATGCGTACAACATCACAAGCAAGAGTAATTTCTATTTAAAGAAATTGACATGTACTATAAAAATAGACCGGACGGACATCACCTGATGCATTAATGACAGATGATCGTCGTGCCGACCAGATTTAACTTGAGCATGTATTAAACATTTTAGTTTGTCTAATTCACATCTAGATGTTTTCTAAGGATGTCACATCTAACCTCCCATAAATAAGGCAGCAAGAAGGAACAAAAAAAAAGCTAAGACAAAAAAAAAGACCACAAACATAGTGAAGATCAGGTTAGATGTGACATAACTATGTTACATCTAGATGTGTCCTAGACAGACCCTAAACATTTTTGCAACCAGTATGAGCAGCCCAGATTCCATCCCATAACCTTTTCCCAATTCGACCTCCTCACTCCCGTAGTACAGAGCATGAAAGCTCGTGCGAGGCAGAAATGACTGAGGCAGGCTGCAGTAGTGATGCAGTAAAGGCGGCTCGAAACGGTGGCTTGCTGAAGAATTATCAGGGCCGGCGGATCAGCTATGGTGGCTCTCGCGCGATTCAGTGGTCAGCGACGGAGGCGGCCGCTGGCTCCTGGTGCAAACCGAGGCGACTCACAACCACGGCCACGGCAGCTTGCTCATCCGGAGCCCATCAATTAAGCTCAATGATTTTACCAATAAAAATCCTTAGGCCTCCAATGTCAATCAGCCTGTCAGCACGGGACGGAAAGCGTGGTCCCATTCATTCGTTGATACAGACTATTCAGGCAATTTCCCAAAAGGGATCCACTTATTATTCAACTTGTCATACTTCTTCTCCTCCATCTCACTATAATCAGCAGAGGTCCAAAGCACATCTTCCTAGCCCCACTCATGCTGGGAAAGGTCATCCAAGTGTGCGTGATAGAATCATTCATCTCTGTAGAGCCCAGTATCTTTCCGAAAGTATTCATTCTGGCGGTTCAATGTGGAGAGTCTCTCCGGTGGCGGTGAGGGAGAGGCCGTGAAGACAGGGAGCGTCGGCGGCTTTAGAAACAGCGGTAGGCGGGTCATGGCAGGTTGAGGATGCCGCCGACAAGGCGGCTCTGTGACAAAGGTAGGCGGGACTGCAAAATCAGCGCAGGGGACGCCGAAGCAGGCCTGAGCGGCGACCCGGTCCAGGTGCGCGGTTGTGGAGATGAGGGCACGCAGCCGGCGGCTCAGCATGGCCGGCTCAAAGCCTGCGACAACGAGGCGGTGCACAAAGGGACACTACGATGGCTTCGGCGGCGATCTGGCTATGGCCACAAACATGGGCGGCTCGAGGGTGAGAGATGCCATGGTGAGGAGCTCGGAGCCCGCTGGCTGGCGGCTCAAGCGACAGGCACACAGGTGCAAGACCCACAACAGCAGTCGGCGGAGACCGCTTCCTGGCCAGGGTGTGGCGCGGCAGAACTGGGGCCGAGAACGGCTCAATGGAGGCGGTTCAAAGCACGGCACGGGGGCCAGTCGGCGCGCCCGCAAAGGCGACTTGCTGGAGGCGACCGGGAGGTGAGTCGGGCACAACAGCGACCAGCGAATGCGGTTTAACAGCGGAGGCGCGCCAGCAGAAGCGCGCAGCTCGACGCGAGGTCCGTGCGGGGGCGGCTCAGAATGTGGCCACGACAGCAAAGACCGAATCCAATCCCCGTCCATGTCCTTGTCCGGGTCGTTCCTAGCTTGACTTCCATGTACTGTCTTCCAGATTGCGTTTTTTTGATCCAATCGATGGAAACGTTACTGAACTCTGCTCGTCCAAAATTATTCAAAGTACCATCCTAGTCAGTTTGTGTGCGTGCATCTGGTAACTTTTGGAGCGGCCGTAAAAATTGAAGACCAAAACAGTAGCTTCACGTAATCCATACTAGTAGTAACTACTACTAGTTGAAGTAGTACATGATTGATTCCTTTTGATATGACATGTACCAATAGTAGCAAAAATTCCGGTCTGCAAGTAGTAAACCATGGATGATTCCTTTTGATTTGACATGTACCAATAGTAGCAACAATTCTGGTCTTGTGTACTTGTCCGTAGATGGTAAGCTGTGGATGTGTTTCCTTGACTGGCCACGCGCGGCTGCAGCGAATTTTGCCTCCGATCCGGGAAACGAGACACCTTTGGTGGATTTCTTCAACGGTGTTCAGGGAACCTTCCTGTCGGTCTCAGTGACTTTGTAGAACTCTGTAGCAGAAATCGATCCAGACGGATCACTTCGTCGCATGCGGCCATGCGCGCAACCCTAAATTCTCTTAAATCTCCCAAATCTTTAAGTCTGGACCGATGAACTTGACATTGATGCAAATCCTTTCAAACCAGCTTTTCTTCATTTGAAAAATTGCGAGCCCCTCGATCCCTAGGAGAGATCCCTCCAAGAACTCAACACCACCATGCGCAGGCCCCACAGTGGGCGCCAACCGTCGTGGAATTGTCACGGCAGATGTCCTTAGTGTGAGGACTTAGTCGTGAGGCCATCACATCTTTGTGGTAGCTTGAGAGGGGTTGGTCGGAACAGAGAGACGCGAGGTTTTACCCAAGTTCGGCCCCTAACGGTGGAGGTAAAAGCCTACATCCTGCTTCATTGATATTGATGATGATGATGATGATCACGATTACAAGGGTGCTCTATCCCGAGAGCTATAGACCTGCTTGTCTAACCCTAACTTTTTATCAAAACTTGTCCCTTTTGGGGTGCCCTGCCCCTCCTTATATATGTTGAAAGGACGGCTTACATGACTAGTCCTATTAAGATTAGGATTACAAGTGGAGTCCTAGTCTTGCTTCCTTTGTAGGAGAATATTCCTTATGCCTTTCATCTTAAGGCAGCCCACCATAATACGAGCCGGCCTTCCATGAACCGCCTGTTGGGCCACCGGGTCTTGTCGCCCTCTGACCCGCCTGCCGGGTCACCAATGAGTCACCTGGCTCAGTTGGGTCATCAGTGAGTGGAGAAATCCGGGCGCGTCACTTAGTGAGTCGCCAAGTCATGGCAGGTCACCAGTGAGTCGCCAAGTCCGGCCGGGTCATACATCCGGCCAGGTCATACCGCAGGGTATATCCCCGACAGTTTAGTTTTCGGTATTGTGTCAGGGAGCTTCCAGAAGGTTCCGAAGGATTCCGAAGGGATCCGGAAGTCCACAAGTGGGTCCAGCATGACCCAAGGTCTAGCATGGGCTGCGGGGAGGCGCCCTGGCCTTATTGGGATAGGCGCACCAAGTTCTCAAAAGCCCATGTGGCTAGGGAAGGCAAAAAAGGAAGGACTCCTAGTAGGAATAGGATTGGACTTGGAGTCCAAGTCCTCTCCCCCTTAGCTGCACCTACGGCTTGGAGGGGCTATTTCCCATGCCCCTCCACCTATATATAGAGGTGAGAGGCACCCCAAGAGGACACACCAAGCCCTTGGCGCCCCTCTCTCTCCTGTTACTCCATAGTTCCATCGCCTCGTCCCAGCGACGCTTAGCGAAGTGATGTCGGTGCTCCACCACAACCATCACCACCACGGCGTCGTGTTGGTTGTGATACTATCTACTTCTCCTCTCCCGCTTGCTGGATCAAGAAGAAGGAGACGTCATCGAGACGCATGTGTGTTAAACTCAGAGGTGTCGTCCGTTCGGCCCTAGATCAGTTGGATCGTGATCGGATCATGAAAAGTACGACTACATCAACCGTGTTGATAAATACTTCCTCTTAGCGATCTACAAGGGTATGTAGATGCTCTCCACTCTCGTACCTATGCATCTCCATGGATATATCTTGTGTGTGCATGCAAATTTTTTGTTTTCCAGATCGAAGAGAGGAAGGCGGCGCTCGAGGAGAATAAGTTTGCGCTCTAGGAAAATTGGGTGGAGATCGCCGCCAGTGCAGAGGACACTAAGATGTTGACCTGAATAACAACTCTTTAGATATCGATGCTAGAATTATCATGCAATCCGTCCGCTACCAGATGTTGGAGCGGCAGAATGATGAGTTGGCGGTGTTGGAAGATGAGGACGCGGCGGAGGTGGACGCTGACGCGGAGACTACATGCGGCAGCGACGACACCTCCTTGATCAGGAAGCATCTTGCTGTGATGGCAGTCTGGCAGGGCAGAAATGCATGGACTATCGGACTGACATTCTTTTGGATTTGACCATGTAAAAACAAAGCATATTTGCCTCCTTTTGGTTGTGATCGAGGATGCGATCCGACACGGGTGTGATCCAATGCGTTGTGTGGAACGATGCAGATTTGAATTTGAATTTGCCGACGGATATATACAGGGTACGGGTGGATGGTGTCCTTCCGCATCCGTGTTCGCGGATTGGTCTCCCTTGTCTACGGACGGGTGCGGGAGAAAATTTGCGGGTTGCATTGAAGATGCCCTTAGAGACAAGTTTTACAGATTAGAAGTTACAGGGTGAGATGGTATCAAATGCTTTGGGGGAGGTGGGCCTTACCGTGAAATGCAGGGTAGACTAATTAGGAAGAGAGGAACACGTACCACAAGAGTCAATTGGTGAAAGTTGCCCGTACGTTCAACATTTCCAGATTTGAATGCGGGCGAAAAGGAAGAATGCATCTGCTAGGAAATAGGAATGGTTCAGGATAAAACTATTTGTTGTTAGTCTTCCTAGTGAGTAGTTATAGGGAAGACCTACAAATGATTTTCACTTCCATCTTTTCAAGTGATAAATTTCATCACCCTTGAAAATGAAAGACTAAAAATGAATTGCAGTGTTGGGATAGTGTGATGAATTATCACATGGTTGGTAGTATTAATGTCCCTTGTTCAAATTACTCTATGGTAAATTTTTTTCATGGTAATATGTTTCTCATTCATATAATAAAGATTGTAGTACAAGTCAAATAGACATCAACCTGACAAAACTGAAAATACAAAAGAATACTAGCCTTTGCGCAAAGGAACACCAGCCATAAAAAAATATTACAATACATACCGAAGAATTTTCTAAGCTTGACACCAATGCCCGTAACTTGCCTCCGGCATCACCGGAGCAACCACAAAAAAATTGATGGATCACCTCCTCACCCGAGCTCAACGCGGCTCCATCACACAAACCTCTAATGTGGCTCACCAAAGGCAAAGGAATTTCCGTTGAACAAATCATACTGAGGCAACACCCTGGACAAGTCATCGAACTCTAGATCTGGCAACACTACACGACCAAAGCGCTAGAGGAGAAAACCATACCTGCCAGCCACCAACCAAGAACCCAGCACATGATCGGTCTTCTTGATATCATTGACGGAGACCACTATCTGCATTCACTCCTAGACTACCTCCCAAGACCCGTGCCAATGCTGGAGTAGATGTTGTCTCAAAGATGGAGCTCCGTTGCCGCCGCCACAACATCCCCAGCTGAACAGACTAGTTCCCAAATTCATCACCGATCATAGAGCCTACAACTTTGTCAGGAGAGGATCTGGAGCTTCTTTATTCAGCGTCATCGCCACCGCCGTTCAAGCCAAGACATCGAACGACCCAAAACCTAAGCTATTAGGGCCCTACAACCTAAAGCTACATGGTTTGAATGCGTGGGATCCGTCAACTCCTCTCACTACATATGACCGAGAGGTCCTCTGCGGAGAGGAGCCACCCTGAGGCTAGCCTTCGCTTGTGGCGGCTAGGGTTTCTAGCCTGAATTGCGGTCTTCTTTCATAGAATCATGTCTGAATTTTGTATTTGTATTCTTGTTATCTATTGTCTTGGAATACATATTTTTGACACTCTACTATCAACATCTTGCATTTTGTACTGAAACAATTATCCAACTATAGGATTAACCACATATTTATCAATTTCTTGCCAACATATGGTTTTGTTTGTGATAATTTATTTTATATGTTTTCATGTATTTACAGAAATTTCTACCAGACTATTGGAAAAGTAGGTGGCGCGACAATGGGTGCCATTGATGATCTTCTCTAGTATGAGTATTCCAACCCAATTAGATTGATATTATGCTTGATTAGTTTTTGGACTTTAAAAATGCATTGTTAAACTGGGACCGAGATTTAGTTACTTTGCATAGTAAAGTATAGCATGGTGGTAGACAAGGTGCGTCCATGCAGAACTATCGCCTTCTCTCCAAAAGACCTCAAGGTTCCTCTGCATCCCGTCGGTGTCGTCACTAGTCCGCCTCATCTCTGATGGCCTTAGGGCCATGGGGCCACGATGGATCCCGACCCTTGTCAGTGGGAGGCCTCCATTTTTAGACATTTCTTTGAGTTTGGTTAGGGTTTTTGTCTTGCAGGAAGGCGAGACGTTGATCAAAGTGCTAGGTATCGACTAGAGGGGGTGAATAGGCAATTTTTATGAAATTCTTCGAAACAAGCAAAGACTTCGAAGACAGATAGTCAAATAACACCTAAGCACGATGCGTCGGAAGATAGACTACACTAGCCATGCTATAGTCAGAGAAATAGTATAGATAAGGCACGGAGACAAATAGCAACTAGGTAGAACATATCAGAATAGGAAGACAATATGAAGTCAAATGTGCAATCAGGGTTGAATGTCCTGACACAATGAACTCAGCCAGAGCAGGCAAGCAATGATTTCGCAAAGCTGAATAGTAAGTAAGGGGTGATGTGATAGAACCATTTGCTTGACGAAGACGAGGATTTGGTAGACCGGTTCAAGTTGTTGTGACAACTATACGTCTGGCTAGGGAGGCTGAGATTGAACTTAGAAGACCACATCTTCACCTTATTCCCCTTGAGCTAAGGTCACTTAGTCCTCGCCTAATCACTTAGGTAAGTCTTCAAGGTAGACTTCCAAACATTCATAGACTTCGTTCACCGGTGATCCACAATTACTCTTGGATCCTCAAAATGCGATGCCTAACTGTATAGAAGATCATAGTCTTCAAGTGTAACAAGTCTTTAGATCACGCGGAACAGAAAGACTTCAATGATGCCAAACTCTCTTTTGGACTTTGGGTGTTTTGGGTTTTGTCCTCGCAAGGATTCTCTCTCAAAGGCTTCGGAGGTGGGTTGCTATCAAACGACAAAAGTCGTGCACTAACTCTAAGCAGCCACCAATTTATGGTGGAAGGGGTGGCTATTTATAGCCAGTAGCTGATAGTTCCATTCCGCATCATGTTTTCTTACTGTTATTTATAAAAATTTTATCCATAATTGTAGCGATCCGACCTCAGACGGTCAAATATTTGTATTCAGTGTCATCCCTGGATCGGTAATGCTGACACACAGTACTTGAATGGATTTATAACAGAGTAACAAACGCACACTTATTACATCGAATGTCTCAAAAGAGAACTTATTACAATAAATATGGCCCAAGGCCATGTAATTAAGATAACAGCAGAAGGCTTGGAAGATAAAGCGAGTCCATCAACTCCAACGGCATAGCTGAGTGCACGACAAACGACCTATCACACCTTACTCTTTGTCTGAAAAGTCTGCAACATGATATCACTACAGAAAAATACACTTCCGTGATGATACGTGTTTGTCACAGTAGGTCGCTTTTTTTGTCATGCATGTACATCCATGACAAATTTATGACAGAATCAAGATAGTCATACCTGTGCTGTCGTAGAAGTGTTCCATGACATTACCAAAATTATCATCACGGAAGTGTCCACTTCCATGACAATAAATCGCGCGTCACAGAAGTTCTTTCGTCAAGGGTGACCGACACGTGGCATCCACCGTAACGGAACGCCGTTAAGCTATCGGGTCGGGTTTTGGATCCGATAACACATTAACAGCCCCGACCAATGGGGATTTTCCACGTGTAAAATCATCATTGGCTAGAGGAAACACGTGTCGGCTCATTGTTGGGACAGATGTCATCCACTCACTGGACAGAAGGCGCATATGATACGTCGACACGTGGCACGGCCCAACAGTGGCCCATTCCTGTGAAAAGGCCGGCCCATTTGACTTGGTCAAAAGCTGGCGGGCCAGCCCATGGAAAGCCTGTTAACGGCCTGTTCGCATATAGCCCATTTACAGCCCGCTAATCCAAGGCCCGTTACGCCCTATCCAAATTAGGCCCAGTAGCGTCATCTGGGCCGTCCAATATGATTCCAGCTCGTTTTCACTTCTGGCCCATGTATAGCCCATAACCCGTGCTGAAACTGGCCCGTAATGAACAGTGTATTACTTTACACCCATTAACGGCCCGTGGTGAAACTGGCCCGTAATGAACAGTGTATCACTTTATACCCATTAACGGCCCGTTATTCCGTTGGGCCGTTTCCAGCCCAAGTTAACTTTCGGCCTTCTAAGGGCCCATTTATTCTTGGGCTCATTTGCAGCATTCGGTTACTTACGGCCCGTTACTGTCATTTTCTGTTTGTGGGCCAAATTCAGCCCCTCGTTACAATTGGCCCATTTGTGGACCGTTAGTCTGTTGGGCCATTTTCATAGCATCACCAAATACGGCCTATTAACGGCCCGTTATGGTCAGCCCATAAAACGTACGATTTCCATTAAAGGCCTGTCTACGGCCCATTAAAGGCCCGTACAAGATCCATAAATGAGCCGGCGGCCCATGGATCCTACAAGACGTACAAGGCCCTTGGATCCTACGAGACGTAGAAGGCCCATGGATCCTACGAGACGTAGAAGGCCCATGGATCCTACGAGACGTATAAGGCCCATGGATCCGACGGCCCGTGAAGGGCCATGGTCGGGCGAATTGGCCCCCGTTTGAACGATATAGCATATTCAAAGAATTATCCTACTCAATACTATCACCTCTAAAAAGCCTACACTATTACAACAAAGAGATCAAGGCATAGAAAGGTAGAATAATCCTACACTATACAATAAAGAAATTACAGCCGATTATACCCATTGGGCAAATACATCTCATACATCATGGACGCGCATCAACTTAACTCCATTTGAACTATAATCTCTTTAGAAAATAGGATAGGCCGGATTCAGATAGCACAAATTTCAGTCTGCAAAATCTCCAATTCCTTCATGGTTACCTCAGTGTCTTGTTTCATTTTTTGACTCTTGCATCTAATACCTGCATGTCCAGTCTCAACTTGTTGATTATATGTTGACAATCATGTACACGTTGTCTTCCCACCTCTAGTTGATGCTCGAGAACATCAACACATTCCAATTCCAATCCATAATCATTCAGTAACGGCCATGCTGCACTGCTCGCAGATCTTTGTGTTGATGTCACTTCATCCTGAAATGTTTCCGTAAGTACACATGACCAGGGCAAAAATATAGTTACAACAGTGAAGCGAACAAGACACTATTTTGTACTACATGGCAAAACAGGACTAACAATAATGTTACACGTCACTTTAAAAAAAATGTTACACGTCATGAAGCATAAGCAGGTGATATTTTAAAAATTATAAAAAGATAGTCTGTGCAGCCTGCATACAGAAATCCCTCTTAGCTCACCAGAGGAGCATGATGTTGGGGCCCAATCGAAAACACAGACAAGTTACAAATTTAGACAGCACGTTGCATATAAGTAAGCAAGCAGTTGGCCATTCTGTGCCTCAATTAAAGTCTTAGGGAGCATAATGAACAGCAGAGGGTTTCATACAAACATACTACAGCAGGCAGAACTATGCAATCATTAGCATAGTATAAACTAGATTGTGAGCCTCATGCAATAATAGTTGGTTAATAGACTTCAAAGCTTCAGGCACACTTTGGTAGAGTAATTAAATGGTAAGGCCTTTAATTATGTCAACTAATAGTGATACAAGTATCGAACATCAGGCATGATTATTTGGGCATCTCGTTAACTAAGGACAAATAAAGCAATTGAAAAGAGAAAATTAACTATGCCTGAAACAAACAAGGAATTGAACTGTTGAGTTGCATATAGTGACTTACCTTAGTAGGTTGAAGAGGCTCAGCGCAGCTCCTACTTCTCTTGCAAGGCTCCTTCCTAATATCTTGTACTTGGAAATCCTCAATCTTATCTTCATTGCACCCCCTCTGCAAGGTGACACAAACTAGTTACTCGTCTCCTTGGAAGATAAATATGCATACTTTCCAGTCTGCGAACACAAAAGAATGAGATTATAACAAAACAACACCACATAATGAAACATGCCGCATCTCTTGCACTTGCACACAATGAAATGAGCATTTACTATGTCTGCACTATGTAAAAACTAGGCATACCTTCGAACTGGATCTCCAGGTACTCTTGGAGAGCCTACTGTAGTGTACAACCAAACCTTTATGTCACCTATGAGTTAGACAAGGCCCCACTACAGCAGCCCTTAGTGTTTTAGATCATTGACAAGCTCTATTAGAGTGTTATGTCAAGAACAACAAGTAATCAAAGCAAACAGTCCTAGTATGGCTGGCTGATGCAAACAAGCAATTGAACAGATGTGTGAGCAAATCTTACATATCAAGAAAATAAGCAAAGAAGGAGGCTTAAAGACCATCACTTGACTGACCAGATTTAAGGGGCATTTAAACATCACGTGCAACGTATGAACTAACGTAAACATTGCATATTCCAGATTCTACAATGGAATGCACATGTATTAGGTTATGCCATGTATGATGATGCCTAAATGTACAGATAGCAGGCAGGAGTGATTCATCATTGCACGCACAATTGAATTGCAGGTTAAGGTCTAGTTCGATTCCGCCTTTTCAGGGCATATTGTCAAAATAAGCCATAAAAGATGTAAAGAAGTCATTTTTGAGTTATGGGCTTGGGCTTAACTAATTTCGCTTTGGAGGGGGGTGTTTCGGGTAGAACCTCACTAAAAATTGAAGGGAAGGGGAATAGTGAAATGACTCTGTTGTCTGCCTAAATTACACTCAAAATGCAACTGCTGACGCCCGTGTCACACCTGACCCTCAAGTAAAAACAAACACGCAAGCATTCATTGCCCTGCCCGCTTGCATCTCCTCTCCCCTTTCCCTCTACCTCGATCCCCTGCCTGCAGCACTAGGGTTCCTCCAGCGAGCCGTCGCCACTGGTCCCATCTAGCCTTGTCCTCGATGATGCTATGTCCAGCTAGGCCACATGGTCGGCGGGTAGGGGCAAATCTCCCTGGCTTCTCCTCCCTATGGCGCTGCCCCTCATTCTCATGGTCTCCAGCAGCTGCTCCACTGTGGTTCGTCCAACGCACTACTCCGGCGGGCGCTGCACAACTACGGCTGATGCCACACTGCGGCAGAAGGCACCTTATTCCCCCTCCCCTCCTCCCAGGGCATGGCCTTGAGGTGCTGTTGAAGGATGAGCTCATCCAACAAGGTGAGGATCTCCTCTAATTTTTTGCCAATTTTTCATTCTGATCCACTATACGATGAATTGCTATGAGCTACTTCTGCTGCTACTATATGATGCATTGCTATGAGCTGCTCCTGTTGCTGCTATATGATGAATTGCTATGAGCTGCTGCTGCTGTATGATGAGTTGCTATGAGCTGTTGCTGCTATATGATGAATTGCTATGAGCTGCTGCTGCCGCTATATGATGAGTTGCTACAAGCTGCTCCTCCTGCTGCTATATGATGAGTTGCTACAAGCTGCTCCTGCTGCTGCTATATGATGAATTGCTATGAGCTGCTCTTGCTGCTGCTATATGATGAATTGCTATGAGCTGCTCCTGCTGCTGCTATATGATGAATTGCTATGAGCTGCTGCTGGTATATGATGAATTGCAGACTGCTGCTGCTGTATGATGAGTTGCTATGAGCTGCTGTTGCTATATGATGCTTTCAGGTGGTGCTGCTATACGATAATAACCAGCCACTTGGACCATCGAATTTCAATAAATAATTGTTCTTCATTTAAATGTGGGTCATGCGTTCTTCGTTTAAATTAGGCAATGGGATCTCTATTGAAAACATTGACCAAACTAGATTGTGCCAAGTAGATGGTATCTTTGTATTTGCATTTTGAGCAAATAGTGATGGTCTGTTTTCCTATCATATTAATTACTGCAGTGGGTTCAATTTGTGATGTTTGCAAGTAAAATTAATTTCCATATGGGCAGCAAAATGAAAAAAATATAATGCAATCTAGACTTTCCACTGATCATACCAAAGATAAGCTGAAAATGCAATGAAAAGAACTGGTTGGCTTATTACATGGAGCTTATATTCATAGGTGCTTAGTTTCTTAGGATAACTCGTAATAGCTGTCCCTAAGAAACTTGGCTAATAGAACTGGCATACAAATAACATGCCATGATGATTGCAATGGAGGAGTGACGTACCATGGCACACTGTATAGGCTCGCCGCTGCCTCTCCTTTTTTTGCGATGTTCCATGAAATTGCCACATACATCTTGTACTTTTTCATTGTGTAACCCTATCTGCAAGTTGACACGGCTAATTTCAGACATCTCTACATGATACTACATTGCATATCCCTTGCGCATATTTAAACCACCAATTAACGATTGTGTGCGTACCATAAACTAGCCATGACTCTGTATGCTGGACTAGCAGGCACTCTAAGGGAGCCTAATGTAGTGCACTAGAATTCCTACATTCCACCTACGATTTTGTGTAATGTACTGCCCCTGTTCCTAAATATATGTCTTTGTAGAAATTCCAGTATGGACCACATATAGATGTATATAGATGCATTTTCGAGTGTAGATTCACTCATTTTGCTCCGTATGTAGCCTATAGTGGAATCTCTAGAAAGACTTATATTTAGGAACGGAGGTACGAGGTAGTATCATGTATGACATCTACATATCTAATTTAGCAGCCAGTAGTAGAAATCATTGTCTGCACAAAGGGATTACTGGTCGAAAATCCTAGCAAAGCATGCTGGCAGGCACAGAACAATACAAGAGAGACAGACGTGCTTACAAGATCATATCAATGCCTCATTCTAGGATCTTGGTTGGCCAAGCTGTTAGATCCAGAAGAAACATCGTCCTTGTAGTTTTTGCCAGCTGCATAACAGGTAATAGCGACCGGTTAGTATATTTGAAGTACATCGGGCAGGTGATGCTGGACGGGTTTAAAGGTGACAAGTACCTAGGCCGTGGCGGGTGCTTGGCATCTCTCCAGACTATGGGAATCAGGTTAGAAACGTCGAGGGTAATGATGCTGCGCTGGCTGTCGGGGTCCAGTAAAGAGATCTAGAACCGTCGAGTAGGGTGTTTGTGGAGCGGCTCCGGTAGGGTGGACTACGGTGTGGGCGAAGTGGATCTATGGCCGTGGACGAGGGCGTAGGTGAAGCTGCACCGATGGTTGGGTTAAGGATGGTGTTGACGATGCGGATCTGCGGCCGTGGATGGGGCGTCATAAGCTGCTCCGGTGGTTGGGTTAAGGGTGGTGTCGACGATGCGGATCTGCGGCCGTGGATGGGGCGTCAGAAGCTTCTCCGGTAGGTTGGATGAGGGTGCGAGGAAGCGGATCTGAGGTCGTGGACTTGTGAGTTGGCAAAGCGGCCCCGGTAGGGTTGAGAATGGTATAGGCGAAGCTACTCCAGTAGGGTTGAGGAAGGTGTCGGCGAAGCAGCTCCGGTAGGGTTGAGGAAGGTGTCGGCGAAGAGGATCAGAGGCCGTCGACGGGGGCGTCGGTGGGGCGGCTCCGGGGGGTGTGGACGAAGCGTCTCCGATGGGGAGTACTAATGAGCTGCTGCAGATGCGCGACGGTTGACGAGAGTACCGGCGAAGCAGATCCGGCTCCGTGGACAAGGCCGGCACTGAATGGGCTGTGGTACAGTGGTGGATGAGAAGTCTACTTGTTTCTAGGGGAGGTGGGAGGGGTAGATGCGGCCACAGAAGCAGATCCGGCGAGGTGGACGCCGCTGGCAGTGAATGGGCTATGGTGGATGAGCAGTCTAGGGTTTCGAGAGGGGAGGGGAGAAAGGGCGATGAAGTACGGACGACATGATGTAAGATGCTCTGGTGCTGTGGAGTTAGTCGTTTTTGCGGGAGGGGGAGAGGAAATGGGGGTGCCGTGTAGTGGGGGAACCGGAAGTTACCAAAGAAGCCCCGATCTATCATGTAGATGAGGGCGGTATTGTAACTGTTGGTCTCCGTGCACCAAGGACAAAAGGGGGATTTCGCATGCTAAAGACTAAGGTGGTGGAAATTTTAGAAGGAGGCGGGAGATCTTGCCGCCCGCGGGATCGTTCGTATCCAGTTTCAACTAATTTTGGACCATGCTAGCGGGAAGGTCATGCTAGACTGTGTACACGGGGCACGCGTCAACAGTTAATAACTGGTGTGAAGTCCACCCCAGAAAAAAGACAATAACTCGGGATGATGCGCGGATAACTTGGACGTTCACACGGGCACGGCCAATCGTACGGGTGTAGTGGCACGTTCACAAAAAAGGGATCAAACGCTTAGCCTATGTATTTCTCGTGTAAATAGATAATTTAGTGCCATTGGTTATTTACTTTAAACATAATGCATTGACGTGTTAGTGTAGAGGCGCACAAAAAGAAATGGATATTGTAGTCAGCTACTTAAAAGTGTTACCTCATATGATTACATAGCCTCCATTTCATAAATTGCGTACCCGTTGAATTCATATATGAATATTACATATATTACTTCAAAATAGAAACTTAAATCATCCAAGACTAATGAATTTGAATGCAAGAGTAACAATGGTGCATGTTCATGATAGCTACATTGGTCGTTTGAAGAAACATCACTGTAACTTTGGCATGCACAACTAAAAAGGCTTATTTAAGTAGAAAAAATGTGATATGTGAGTGTCCAATCTTTATAGCGTTGAATCGATATTGTACCTTTGGCCACGATACGAAGTAGATATTGACTTATGTTCAAGTGATGCACGTCCACGATCGCTAGATAGTGATACGTGAATGAATTGTGCAATATCTCTCACACGCATACATATCTCATTTCCCTGTGGGCATTAGAATCACACACACGCACTTCGTGTATTTCTCTCCCTCCGTCAGGGTTAAATTCGTCTTTCTACCCCATCCTACAAGTCTCTCACACAGAAACACACACGCTCTCTATGTCTAACACGCCCACCCCTTTAATTCCGCCCACCCACAACCACTAATGTCTCTCACACATATGCCATCTACTTATCCCTTAATATAGCTAGATATGTGTCACACAAATTTCTTCTCCCTACTAGCAAGATGCCCATGCGTTGCACGGAACATCAAGATGCATTTGTATGAGAAGTTTATCTTGTGGGAAAAAAGGATGAACGAGGGAATGCCTTATTTGCAAATGCGGAGAGGGGTGTGGGTATCTTTTTGTAAAATTGCCATAGTTTCCTTCCTATCCGTCGGATATAAATTGGATGGCCTATATTGCAGGATGGGAGGAACACCATCATCACCAACTCTATTTTTTATAAGAGTAGAGATATGTGAGTGTCACTGCCCCCCCACACACCCACACTTCCCAACACCGAAGGAGTAGGGTGACACCTCGATCTTGATACTAATCTATCGACTGGCTTCTCTCACAAACATACACACACACACACTACCCGGCACCAAAGGAGTATGGTGGCACATCGATCTTGATAATAATCTATCTACTCCTCTTTCACACACACACACACACACACACACGCACGCACACACACTCGCTAGTTATGCCTCTGTGCCTGCCGCGCACACTCTCGATACGTCTTTCTCTCCCTCCCCCCAACAATGACAGTAGAAGGGTGACAACTCGATCTGATCCTAATCTTTCAATTGGTTTCTCTCTCAAACATTGTGTCTCGGTGCCTCGCTCGGTAGGCCCCTCGATATGAAGACTTCTCGCGTGCGCACAGCTGTAGTGACGATGACGCTGAACCCAGTGTGCCTTGTTTTTACCAGCCTCATGTGATAGTTTTCACCCTATTTTCTGTTAATTAACAAGGCAACCTTTTCTTTGTTACTACTAGTGAATCTGAAATCATTCGGGGCAGACATAAAATATATCACTTCAACCCAAATTATCGCAACAACTATTTTAAAAGAAATAAGCTAGCTGCCCGTGCATTGCACGGAACATCAAGATGCATTTGTATGAGTAGTTTATCTTGTGAGAGAAAAGGTTGAATGAGGGAAGGCCTTATTTGCGAACGTGGATAGACGTGTGGGTATATTTTTGCAAAATTGACATAGTTTCTTTCCTATCCGTTAGATATAAATCTGACGGCCTATATTGCAGGATGGCACGCACACCATCATCACCAACTCTGTTTTCTACTCCCTCCGTCCGAAAATACTTGTCATCAAAATGGATAAAAAGAGATGTATCTAAAACTAAAATACGTCCAGATACATTTCCTTTTATCCATTTTGATGACAAGTATTTCCGGACGGAGGGAGTATTTGTCTTTTTAGAGATTTCAACAAGTGACTATGACCGGACCTTACCAACGTACTCAAAAAAGTAGTCCATAATTTTGATGTTACCCTATTTTCTTGGCGGTGCAGTGCCATCTGGATACCTCATAAATAAATAAAGTACTACATGATACTAATATATGATACATGGCGCAGGAGTACTAAGTATTATTAATATAGTTTTGCTAGAACTCATCTAGATGAGATATAATTTGGTCTCATTCATCTTTTATAGCCATTGGATGTGATGCTATATAAGATGTGTGTGTGCTGACGTGGGTTGTATTTGTTCTTGTGCAACGAACTGACCACTTCATGTCATGTTTGATAGTCTCAAGTCATTAAAAGCATACAAGCCCCACATCTCTTCTTGGTTGATTCCTCTATTTATGTCAAAAAATAAGAAACAACGTGAGAGTTAATGCACCACGCCTATGTGTTTACTATTTGGTTTTCGTAAGATGACTTAATACTTACCTAGACGAAGGGAGTATTCGATTTGACAGCGGGCGACGCAGTTCCTGATATGGCTTTAATGCAGATGAGGGAGGGAGTAGCGGTTCCCGATATGTTGAACGGCCAGTGCATCCTTCTTCAATTAATGCATGAGGGAAGTAATGGGAGGAGGTTCAGGAAAAGAGGCTGCATGTTGTGAATGCAACGTAGTTTGCCCTCATTGCCCTCATATAAAGGCGCCCCTCCATTCCAATGCATCTACCACATCGTATGCACCTAAGCATTTGCCTAAGCACATACACTAAGCGCAAAAGAGCTCACTCCAGACCCATGGCGGCGATGCTCGTGAGCGGCCAGCGGCTGCGCCAGATGGTCCATGACACCGGCCTGCGGCATGGCGCCGAGGATTGTCTCTAGACGGTGTTGGAGACCGGCTGGTGGATGGTTGCCTCCGACGCCAACTACGACTCTCAGTTGGACTAGATGATCGTTGCCACCAGCAACAAGTTCACCGTCCTCAAGAAGCTCGCAGATGACATCGCTGTACTCCTCCAGCCCGCGCGCCCGGGCTCCTCATTGCCTGCCACCCTAATCGGCCTACATGGCCGGAACCTCTTTCAAGCACTGGTGGCCCTGCGACTGCCCGCCGACGCCACGAAGAATGTCCACCTGGAGGTCGCAGCTCTTCAAGGGCCTTCTTGGCAGCCGCGTCGCTTTTTCTGGCCTGATCCTTAGCTCGGGCAAGTTCTGCCCTGAGATTCTCCACGGCGGCCGCACCATCTGCGTCAAGCACACACATCATAAGACACTGGCATAAAACTCTTCTTACCTGATGCCGCCCGAGGAATTACATACCTTGAGCCTCATCAAGCCGCTTGTTGACAAGCGCGATGTCAGCATCTGCCACGTCCAGTTACCGCTTTAGTCCGGCAAAATCATTAGTTCGGCTCGATTCCGGACACCCTGCAGCCTACATTCAAAGGCGACATCTTAGACCTGGGATTATGATCCTCTGAGTGCCGTCATTTCTTGACGACGCACAGAGTCTCAGGGGCTACTATCTACACAGGGCGCATCTTACTTATGCGCAACTGACAAAAGCGTACATTATCCAACGTACCTCAAAACCCGTCAGTAAGCTTTTGACGGCCTCATGCAATCCGCTTTCTGCGGATGAAATCCTTTCAATCACCGCGCCCATCAATGCACGGTGCTCCTCTGAGATAGAAGCTCGCCCCAGCAGAATCTTTAGCTCCTCCGACTGAGCACCAGATGGTGCCGGACTTGTCCCATGGCCTCTTTCGAAGGCCGGACGTGGAGAACCCTGGGGGGCCACATCGCTATCTTCCACCCCTGCCGGATTCGGAGAAGCCCTCCGCGACGACACCTCAGGGTCGCCTGCCTCACTATGAGGTACGGCAGGGGGAGGCGTCCCGCTCTCCATCATCTCCGGAAGAAGATCCCCCGAAGACGAGCTCTGCTGAGAAGGGCTGAGGTCCGAGCTACAAGGTAAAATTTTGGTTAAATCTTCTCAGATATAAAATTAAGGATTTCTCTCATCCCTCAAAAGGAAAACCTTTCTCTACTTACGGCTCGCTGGAGGGATGATCCCTGTGAGGGCGTAGTTCGGCCGAGGAACTCCCCGGCGTCGGACCCTCTAACGAGGATTTTTTTCCCCGCTTCGAGGCCATGGTCTCCGGGTCGTCAGAGTCGGCCCTCTTCTTCCCCTTAGGAGAGGAATTGTCGGTTCCTCCATTCGGAGAAGCCTCCTTCAGGGAGGCCATAGTTTCCTTGTCCCCCCCATACTTCCCTCTAAAGGCATTATCTTCAACATCCCGACAAGCACGGGATCTGGCCTAGTTTCGGGAAGGGGAGCCGGACACCTGATCAGCTTTGCCTTCTCTATCCACTCCTGTTTAAAAGGACAGCTCTTTTAGGGGCAAGTTTATAACAATTAAACGGCTAGCAGGTCCGGGCACAGGGTTACTTACTTGAGTATCCGGGCGATTGCAGCTTAGGCCTGCATCCTCGGTTAAATCCAGACACATCTCTTGTGATCCGAAGAACAGTTTATACATCTCCGCGGGTGTTGCACCCATGAAACTCTGGAGAGCTCGCGGTCCCTCTGGATTAAACTCCCACAGGCGAAGGGAGCGACATTTGCCGGGCATTATCCGGCGAATCAGCATGACCTGCGTCACTTTGACCAGGCTGAGGTCTCCTTCTAAGAGATCCCTAATGCGGCCCTACAATAGGGGCACGTCCTTGGGTAAACCCCAATCTAACCCTGTGTTGACCCATGATGCTAGCCGCGGTGGGGGACCCGAGCAAAAGGCAGGAGGCGCCACCCATTTGGTGCCCCGGGGAGCGGTGATATAAAACCACTCTTGTTGCCACAAGCCTAGCTCCTCTTGAAAAGAGCCCTCGGGCCACGGAGCATCAGCATTTTTGCTTATGACAGCGCCTCCGCACTCTGCGTGCCGTCCCTCGATCACCTTCGGCTCCACTTTAAAGGTCTTGAGCCATAATCCGAAGTGAGGGGTAACACGGAGGAACGCTTCATACATGACAATGAATGAGGAGATATGGAGGATGGACTCCGGAGCTAAGTCGTGGAATTCTAGCCCGTAATAAAACAGCAGCCCCCTCACGAAGGGATCCATGGGGAAGCCTAACCCCCGAAGGAAGTGAGACATGAATACCACGCTCTCACCAGGCTGGGGACTGGGGATGACCTGCCCTTGAGCAGGCAACCTATGCGAAATTTCGCCGGTCAAGAACTTAGCCTCTCTCAACTTTAGCACGTCCTCCTCCGTGACGGAGGAAGGCGTCCATCGGCCTTGAAGGCCGGACATTATCGAAGGTCCGAAGCGCCTGGAATCTGGAGCCTAGGGTGTTGGAACTCGAGGCGACGGGCGAAATCGTTTGAGATTGGAAGGAGTAAGGCCTTGGTCTCTTTATAAGAGGTTGAATACCAAGAGCCCTCCCCGTAACCGTTTGGGACTCGCCCTTAAACGAGGAAACGTGCTAACGGGCACGATTGGGTTACCCACGTTCGTATTGATGAGAATCCTATAAAAAGGGCACACGATCTCTGCTTTGACAAGACGTGCCAAGGAAACCTCCTCGCAAGACGTGCTGAGGTGGAAAAGTAAAAATTATTCGAGCAAAAAACTTGGCCGTAGTGTGATGACGCACTGCGGAATACGTCAGCAGATTTGATTTGTGCTAATATTATTCTCTCTATGGCAATACGTGGAAACTTATTTTGCAGAGCCGGACACTACTCTTGGTATTTACAATCTTCTATGAAGGACTTGGAGGAGGAACCCGCCTTGCAATGCCGAAGACAAACTACGCTCCGGACTCGTCATCATTGAAGCCTGGTTCAGGGGCTACTGAGGGAGTCCTGGATTAGGGGGTGTTCGGGTAGCCGGACTATACCTTCAGCCGGACTCCAGGACTATGAAGATACAAGATTGAAGACTTCGTCCTGTGTCCGGATGGGACTTTCCTTGGCGTGGAAGGCAAGCTTGGCGATGCGGATATTCAAGATCTCCTACCATTGTAACCGACTCTGTGTAACCCTAACCCTATCTGGTGTCTATATAAACTGGAGGGTTCTAGTCTGTAGGATAACTCCATCATACAACATTCATACCATAGGCTAGCTTCTAGGGTTTAGCCTCCTTGATCTCGTGGTAGATCTACTCTTGTACTACCCATATCATCAATATTAATCAAGCAGGAGTAGGGTTTTACCTCCATCGAGAGGGCCCGAACCTGGGTAAAAACATCGTGTCCCTTGTCTCCTGTTACCATCCGGCCTTGACGCACAGTTCGGGACCCCCTACCCGAGATCCGCCGGTTTTGACACCGACAAGCACCACAAGCCCTGGCGCAGGAGTTACATTTCCCTCTTAGGGCCGTCGGGACTAAGCTTCAGCGCCTTACTACACCTACCTTTGAGTCAATAACATGTGGACCCGATAGGTGACTGGTCCACATGTAATGCTCCCGTAGGCAGAGGGGCAGTGGGGCCAAGAGGGGTGAGCCGCAGGTCAGGGGACGTGTGGTTTCATGGGTTCGAGCGGCGTCATGGGAATCGCGGGTGGTTGTGGTAGAAACTTGATGCTAGCCGCATTTTAGGTGGCTCACATGTCAGGCACACAAAGGCAGAGGGGCGGTGCGGCCGAGAGGGGTGAGGCGCATGTCAGGGGGCGTGGTGCCGTAGGTTGGAGAGGCGTCGTGGGAATCGCGATATGAAACGTGATGGTCGTCGTAGTTGAACTTCCACGGACAAGCTGTCATGTCTATGGACACATGCACTGCATACCGATCACTGGAAGGAGTAGCAGAGAAAGCTATATGTGCGGATAAATAGTTCCTTATAGTCATGCGGACCCACGCTACTACTCTGTTCCAAAGACATGCATACCATCGAAATAGTCCATCTATATCAATATACACCGAGAGGGAATAATTTTGTTTACAAGAGAGGAAATAGTTCATCCATCCATAATGCCCTCCTGCTGGTGCAGCCTTTTCTTCTTCTTCTTCTTCTTCTTCTTCTTCTTCTTCTTCTTCTTCTTCTTCTTCTTCTTCTTCTTCTTCTTCTTCTTCTTCTTCTTCTTCTTCTTCTTCTTCTTCTTCTTCTTCTTCTTCTTCTTCTTCTTCTTCTTGTTCTCATTCTCTGTGGGAGACGGCTTCGCAACAAGCTCTTTGGACCTTGCAACTATCTCAAAACTCACACAGGCATCGAGGGCAGCATATTTTATCCGCTCGTACATCAAGGGATAGTTCTCCCATCCAGACGACCTTAATGCCACCGTCTCGTCACCCTTCTGAAGATTTGTACCGAGCAAAAAATTAGCTACGTCGAATAGGGATGGTGTCTGTTTTGTTGGGGAATGTAGTAATTTCAAAAAATTTCCTACGCACACGCAAGATCATGGTGATGCATAGCAACGAGGGGAGAGTGTGATCTACATACCCTTGTAGACCGACAGCGGAAGCGTTAGCACAATGCGGTTGATGTAGTCGTACGTCTTCACAGCCCGACCGATTAAGCACCGAAACTACGGCACCTCCGAGTTTTAGCACACGTTCAGCTCGATGACGATCCCCGGACTCTGATCCAGCAAAGTGTCGGGGAAGAGTTCCGTCAGCATGATGGCATGGTGACGATCTTGATGTTCTACCGTCGCAGGGCTTCGCCTAAGCACCGCTACAATATTATCGAGGATTATGGTGGAAGGGGGCACCGCACACGGCTAAGAAAACGATCACGTGGATCAACTTGTGTGTCTAGGGGTGCCCCCTGCCCCCGTATATAAAGGAGCAAGGGGAGGAGGCCGGCCGGCCCCTATAGGCGCGCCAGGAGGAGTCCTCCTCCTAGTAGGAGTTGGACTCCTACTAGGAGGGGGAAAGAAGTGGGGAGGGAGAAGGAAAGGGGGGCGCCCCCCCCTCTCCTAGTCCAATTCGGACCAAGGGGGGGGGGAGGAGGCACGCGGCCCACCCTGGCGCCCTTCTCTCTCTTCACTAAGGCCCATATGGCCCATTACTTCTCCCAGCAGGGTTCCGGTAACCCTCCGGCTCTCCGGTTTTCTCCGAAATCACCCGGAACACTTCCGGTGTCCGAATATAGTCGTCCAATATATCAATCTTTATGTCTCGACCATTTCGAGACTCCTCATTATGTCCGTGATCACATCCGGGACTCCGAACTAACTTCGGTACATCAAAACTCATAATATAACTGTCATCGAAACCTTAAGCGTGCGGACCCTACGGGTTCGAGAACAATGTAGACATGACCGAGACATGTCTCCGGTCAATAACCAATAGCGGAACCTGGATGCTCATATTGGCTCCCACATATTCTACGAAGATATTTATCGGTCAGACCGCATAACAACATATGTTGTTCCCTTTGTCATCGGTATGTTACTTGCCCGAGATTCGATCGTCGGTATCTCAATACCTAGTTCAATCTCGTTACTGGCAAGTCTCTTTACTCGTTTCGTAATACATCATCTCGCAACCAACTCATTAGTTGCAATGCTTGCAAGGCTTATGTGATGTGCATTACCGAGAGGGCCCAGAGATACCTCTCCGACAATCGGAATGACAAATCCTAATCTCGAAATACGCCAACCCAACATTTACCTTTGGAGACACCTGTAGAGCTCCTTTATAATCACCCAGTTACGTTGTGACGTTTGGTAGCACACAAAGTGTTCCTCCGGCAAACGGGAGTTGCATAATCTCATAGTCATAGGAACATGTATAAGTCATGAAGAAAGCAATAGCAACATACTAAACGATCGGGTGCTAAGCTAATGGAATGGGTCATGTCAATCACATCATTCTTCTAATAATGTGATCCCGTTGATCAAATGACAACACATGTCTATGGTTAGGAAACATAACCATCTTTGATTAACGAGCTAGTCAAGTAGAGGCATACTAGTGATGTTTAGTTTGTCTATGTATTTACACAAGTATTATGTTTCCGGATAATACAATTCTAGCATGAATAATAAACATTTATCATGATATAAGGAAATAAAATAATAACATTATTATTGCCTCTAGGGCATATTTCCTTCATTCTCCCACTTGCACTAGAGTCAATAATCTAGATTACACTGTAATGATTCTAACACCCATGGAGTTTTGGTGCTGATCATGTTTTGCTCGTGGAAGAGGCTTAGTCAACGGGTCTGCTACATTCAGATCCATATGTATCTTGCAAATCTCTATGTCTCCCACCTGGACTAGATCCCGGATGGAATTGAAGTGTCTCTTGATGTGCTTGGTTCTCTTGTGAAATCTGGATTCCTTTACCAAGGCAATTGCACCAGTATTGTCACAAAAGATTTTCATTGGACCTGATGCACTAGGTATGACACCTAGATCGGATATGAACTCATTCATCCAGACTCCTTCGTTTGCTGCTTCCGAAGCAGCTATGTACTCCGCTTCACATGTAGATCCCGCCACAACGCTTTGTTTAGAACTGCACCAATTGACAGATCCACCGTTTAATGTAAACACGTATCTGGTTTGCGATTTAGAATCGTCCGGATCAGTGTCAAAGCTTGCATCAACGTAACCATTTACGATGAGCTCTTTGTCACCTCCATATATGACAAACATATCCTTAGTCCTTTTCAGGTATTTCAGGATGTTCTTGACCGCTGTCCAGTGATCCACTCCTGGATTACTTTGGTACCTCCCTGCTAGACTTATAGCAAGACACACATCAGGTCTGGTACACAGCATTGCATACATGATAGAGCCTATGGCTGAAGCATAGGGAACATCTTTCATTTTCTCTCTATCTTCTGCATTGGTCGGGGATTGAGTCTTACTCAATTTCGCACCTTGTAACACAGGCACGAATCCTTTCTTTGCTTGATCCATTTTGAACTTCTTCAAAACTTTGTCAAGGTATGTGCTTTGTGAAAGTCCAATTAGGCGTCTTGATCTATCTATATAGATCTTAATGCCCAATATGTAAGCAGCTTCACTGAGGTCTTTCATTGAAAAACTCTTATTCAAGTATCCCTTTATGCTATCCAGAAATTATATATCATTTCCAATTAGCAATATGTCATCTACATATAATATCAGAAATGCTACAGAGCTCCCACTCACTTTCTTGTAAATACAGGCTTCTCCAAAAGTCTGTATAAAACCAAATGCTTTGATCACACTATCAAAGCGTTTATTCCAACTCCGAGAGGCTTGCACCAGTCCATAAATGGATCGCTGGAGCTTGCACACTTTGTTAGCTCCCTTTGGATCGACAAAACCTTCCGGTTGCATCATATACAACTCTTCTTGCAGAAATCCATTCAGGAATGCAGTTTTGACATCCATCTGCCAAATTTCATAATCATAAAATGCGGCAATTGCTAACATGATTCGGACAGACTTAAGCATCGCTACGGGTGAGAAGGTCTCATCGTAGTCAATCCCTTGAACTTGTCAAAAACCTTTTGCGACAAGTCGAGCTTTGTAGACGGTAACATTACCGTCAGCGTCAATCTTCTTCTTAAAGATCCATTTATTCTCAATTGCTTGCCGATCATTGGGCAAGTCAACCAAAGTCCATACTTTGTTCTCATACATGGATCCCATCTTAGATTTCATGGCTTCAAGCCATTTTGCGGAATCTGGGCTCATCATCGCTTCTCCATAGTTCGTAGGTTCATCATGATCTAGTAGCATGACTTCCAGAACAGGATTACCGTACCATTCTGGTGCGGATCTTACTCTGGTTGATCTACGAGGTTCAGTAGTATCTTGTTCTGAAGCTTCATGATCATCATCATTAGCTTCCTCACTAATTGGTGTAGGTGTCACAGAAACTGGTTTCTGTGATGTACTACTTTCCAATAAGGGAGCAGGTACAGTTACCTCATCAAGTTCTACTTTCCTCCCACTCACTTCTTTCGAGAGAAACTCCTTCCCTAGAAAGTTTCCGAATTTAGCAACAAAGGTTTTGCCTTCGGATCTGTGATAGAAGGTGTATCCAATAGTTTCCTTTGGATATCCTATGAAGACACATTTCTTCGATTTGGGTTCGAGCTTATCAGGTTGAAGCTTTTTCACATAAGCATCGCAGCCCCAAACTTTAAGAAACGACAACTTTGGTTTCTTGCCAAACCACAGTTCATAAGGCGTCGTATCAACGGATTTTGATGGTGCCCTATTTAACGTGAATGTGGCCGTCTCTAGAGCATAACCCCAAAACGATAGCGGTAAATCAGTAAGAGACATCATAGATCCCACCATATCTAGTAAAGTACGATTATGACGTTCGGACACACCATTACGCTGTGGTGTTCCGGGTGGTGTGAGTTGCAAAACTATTCGGCATTGTTTCAAATGTACACCAAACTCGTAACTCAAATATTCTCCTCCACGATCAGATCGTAGGAATTTTATTTTCTTGTTACGATGATTTTCAACTTCACTCTGAAATTCTTTAAACTTTTCAAATGTTTCAGACTTATGTTTCATTAAGTAGATATACCCATATCTGCTTAAGTCATCTGTGAAGGTGAGAAAATAACGATATCCGCCACGAGCCTCAACATTCATCGGACCACATACATCTGTATGTATGATTTCCAACAAATCTATTGCTCTCTCCATAGTACCGGAGAACGGTGTTTTAGTCATCTTACCCATAAGGCACGGTTCGCAAGTACCAAGTGATTCATAATCAAGTGGTTCCAAAAGCCCATCAGTATGGAGTTTCTTCATGCGCTTTACACCGATATGACCCAAACAGCAGTGCCACAAATAAGTTGCACTATCATTATCAACTCTGCATCTTTTGGTTTCAACATTATGAATATGTGTGTCACTACTATCGATATTGAATAAGAATAGACCACTCTTTAAGGGTGCATGACCATAAAAGATATTACTCATATAAATAGAACAACCCTTATTCTCTGATTTAAATGAATAACCGTTTCGCATCAAACAAGATCCAGATATAATGTTCATGCTTAACGCTGGCACCAAATAACAATTATTTAGGTCTAATACTAATCCCGAAGGTAGATGTAGAGGTAGCGTGCCGACCGCGATCACATCGACTTTGGAACCATTTCCCACACGCATCGTCACCTCATCCTTAGCCAATCTTCGCTTAATCCGTAGTCCCTATTTCGAGTTGCAAATATTAGCAACAGAACCAGTATCAAATACCCAGGTGCTACTGCGAGCATTAGTAAGGTACACATCAATAACATGTATATCACATATACCTTTGTTCACCTTGCCATCCTTCTTATCTGCCAAATACTTGGGGCAGTTCCGCTTCCAGTGACCAGTCTGCTTGCAGTAGAAGCACTCAGTTTCAGGCATAGGTCCAGGTTTCGGTTTCTTCTCTTGAGTAGAAACTTGCTTGCTATTCTTTTTGAAGTTCCCCTTCTTTCCTTTGCCCTTTTTCTTGAAACTAGTGGTCTTGTTGACCATCAACACTTGATGCTCCTTCTTGATTTCTACCTCCATAGCTTTCAGCATTGCGAAGAGCTCGGGAATAGTCTTATTCATCCCTTGCATATTATAGTTCATCACGAAGCTCTTGTAGCTTGGTGGCAGTGATTGGAGAATTCTGTCAATGACGCAATCATCTGGAAGATTAACTCCCAATTGAATCAAGTGATTATTATACCCAGACATTTTGAGTATATGCTCACTGACAGAATTGTTCTCCTCCATCTTGCAGCTATAGAACTTATTGGAGACTTCATATCTCTCAATCCGGGCATTTGCTTGAAATATTAACTTCAACTCCTGGAACATCTCATATGCTTCATGACGTTCAAAACATCGTTGAAGTCCCGATTCTAAGCCGTAAAGCATGGCACACTGAACTATCGAGTAGTCATCAGCTTTGCTCTGCCAAACGTTCATAACATCTGGTGTTGCTCCAGCAGCAGGCCTGGCACCCAGCGGTGCTTCCAGGATGTAATTCTTCTGTGCTTCCAGGATAATCCTCAAGTTACGGACCTAGTCCGTGTAATTGCTACCATCATCTTTCAACTTTGCTTTCTCAAGGAACGCATTAAAATTCAACGGAACAACAACACGGGCCATCTATCTACAATCAAACATAAACAAGCAAGATACTATCAGGTACTAAGTTCATGATAAATTTAGGTTCAATTAATCATATTACTAAAGAACTCCCACTTAGATAGACATCCCTCTAATCTTCTAAGTGATTACGTGATCCAAATCAACTAAACCATGTCCGATCATCACGTGAGATGGAGTAGTTTCATTGGTGAACATCACTATGTTGATCATATCTACTATATGATTCACACTTGACCTTTCGGTCTCCGTGTTCCGAGGCCATATCTGTATATGCTTGGCTCGTCGAGTATAACCTGAGTATTCCGCGTGTGCAACTGTTTTGCACCCGTTGTATTTGAACGTAGAGCCTATCACACCCGATCATCACGTGGTGTCTCAGCACGAAGAACTTTCGCAACGGTGCATACTCAGGGAGAACACTTCTTGATAAGTAGTGAGAGATCATCTTATAATGCTACCGTCAATCAAAGCAAGATAAGATGCATAAAAGATAAACATCACATGCAATCAATATAACTAATATGATATGGCCATCATCTTCTTGTACTTGTGATCTCCATCTCCGAAGTACCGTCATGATCACCATCGTCACCGGCGTGACACCTTGATCACCATCGTAGCATCGTTGTCGTCTCGCCAATCTTATGCTTCCACGACTATCGCTACTGTTTAGTGATAAAGTAAAGCATTACAGCGTAGTTGCATTGCATACAATAAAGCGACAACCATATGGCTCCTGCCAGTTGCCGATAACTTGGTTACAAAACATGATCATCTCATACAATAAAATTTAGCAGCATGTCTTGACCATATCACATCACAACATGCCCTGCAAAAACAAGTTAGACGTCCTCTACTTTGTTGTTGCAAGTTTTACGTGGCTGCTACGGGCTTAAGCAAGAACCAATCTTACCTACGCATCAAAACCACAACGATATTTTGTCACAAGGACCGGACATAGCCACACTCGGATCAACTAAAGTTGGAGAAACTGACACCCGCTAGCCACCTTTGTGCAAAGCACGTCGAGAGAACCGGTCTCGCGTAAGCGTACGCGTAATGTCGGTCCGAGCCGCTTCGTCCAACAATACCGCCGTACCAAAGTATGACATGCTGGTAAGTAGTATGACTTATATCGCCCACAACTCACTTGTGTTCTACTCGTGCATATAACATCAACACATAAAAACTAGGCTCGGATGCCACTGTTGGGGAACGTAGTAATTTCAAAAAAATTCCTACGCACACGCAAGAGCATGGTGATGCATAGCAACGAGGGGAGAGTGTGATCTACGTACCCTTGTAGACCGACAGTGGAAGCGTTAGCACAACGCGGTTGATGTAGTCGTACGTCTTCACGGCCTGACCGATTAAGGACCGAAACTACGGCACCTCCGAGTTTTAGCACACGTTCAGCTCGATGACGATCCCCGGACTCCGATCCAGCAAAGTGTCGGGGAAGAGTTCCGTCAGCATGATGGCGTAGTGACTATCTTGATGTTCTACCGTCGCAGGGCTTCGCCTAAGCACCGCTACAATATTATCGAGGATTATGGTGGAAGGGGGCACCGCACACGGCTAAGAAAATGATCACGTGGATCAACTTGTGTGTCTAGGGGTGCCCCCTGCCCCCATATATAAAGGAGCAAGGGGAGGAGGCCGGCCGGCCCCTATAGGCGCGCCAGGAAGAGTCCTCCTCCTAGTAGGAGTAGGACTCCTACTAGGAGGGGGAAAGAAGTGGGGAGGGAGAAGGAAAGGGGGGCGCCGCCCCCCTCTCCTAGTCCAATTCGGACCAAGGGGGGAGGAGGCGCGCGGCCCACCCTGGCGCCCTTCTCTCTCTCCACTAAGGCCCATATGGCCCATTACTTCTCCCGGTAGGGTTCCGATAACCCTCCGGCTCTCTGGTTTTCTCCGAAATCACCCGGAACACTTCCGGTGTCCGAATATAGTCGTCCAATATATCAATCTTTATGTCTCGACCATTTCGAGACTCCTCATTATGTCCGTGATCACATCCGGGACTTCGAACTAACTTCGGTACATCAAAACTCATAATATAACTGTCATCGAAACCTTAAGCGTGCGGACCCTACGGGTTCGAGAACAATGTAGACATGACCGAGACATGTCTCTGGTTAATAACCAATAGCGGAACCTGGATGCTCATATTGGCTCCCACATATTCTACGAAGATATTTATCGGTCAGACCACATAACAACATATGTTGTTCCCTTTGTCATCGGTATGTTACTTGCCCGAGATTCGATCGTCGGTATCTCAATACCCAGTTCAATCTCGTTACTGGCAAGTCTCTTTACTCGTTTCGTAATACATCATCTCGCAACCAACTCATTAGTTGCAATGCTTGCAAGGCTTATGTGATGTGCATTACCGAGAGGGCCAAGAGATACCTCTCCGACAGTCGGAGTGACAAATCCTAATCTCGAAATATGCCAACCCAACATTTACCTTTGGAGACACCTGTAGAGCTCCTTTATAATCACCCAGTTACGTTGTGTCGTTTGGTATCACACAAAGTGTTCCTCCGGCAAATGGGAGTTGCATAATCTCATAGTCATAGGAACATGTATAAGTCATGAAGAAAGCAATAGCAACATACTAAACGATCGGGTGCTAAGCTAATGGAATGGGTCATGTCAATCACATCATTCTTCTAATAATGTGATCTCGTTGATCAAATGACAACACATGTCTATGGTTAGGAAACATAACCATCTTTGATTAACGAGCTAGTCAAGTAGAGGCATACTAGTGACGTTTAGTTTGTCTATGTATTCACACAAGTATTATGTTTCCGGATAATACAATTCTAGCATGAATAATAAACATTTATCATGATATAAGGAAATAAAATAATAACATTATTATTGCCTCTAGGGCATATTTCCTTCATGTTTATCACAAACTTCTACAGGAATTTTGATTCTGGTTTGTAGGTCAGCAATGTTATTCAAATTAAGGTTGTACGGCTCCAGCTTCTATTTATCCCCTTCGATGGCTGCCCCACAGAAGTATACGTCCTCCCGAGAAAAGAAATCGTGAAGCTCACCTGGTATGGAGGGCGAGTGTATGATGTGTTACACCAAAACTTCATCTTCGAGGCACAGCTGAAGGACAGCGGCGCGCTGGATCTTCCCAGGGGCACGCTCCGTGTACTCTGCGTTGAGACCGATGACCCTTGTCTCTACCTTTTAGAGGGAGTTGGATACATTGTTGATCCACTGCCGAACAACCCTTGGGTGGACGGTGACGGTGGCAACTATGCGCATCGAGCCTTCGACGAGGACATGTTGGACGCTAAAAACCTGCATCTCGATCTCTATCGCCATTTGGAACCGCTGGAACGGAGGGCTATGGTTTGGAGAATTAGGATTAGATGGCTAGTCTAACTAAAGTAGTAGATGGTTATTTAAAGAGGTTAAAACAATGTGAACGCAGTGGGGTTTGGATGCAAATGAAGACGAAGGGGAGGCGAAGAAGCCGAGGAGAATCGGTTCCCGATGGAGAAGTAAATGGGAGAAGTGGCGTGCAGGCAGTTGATTAGACGGCTAGGTAGACTAAACGAAAAGGCTATGCGGGTAGATTGATGAGTCATACCTGTTCGTGTACGTGCCCATCCTTCCTGATAGGTGGGACCTATGCAGACAAATAAAAAAATGTGTCGTAGTTTTTTTTTGAGCGCGTGAGTGGGAGACACAACATTCTCTGGTTAAGGAATACTCCCTCCATTTAGGTGAGTATAAGTCACCTTATGAAAATCAGGTTTTCCCAAAACCTTTAGGCATAGAGCATTAACTTCCTGCTCGATCCCCTCCCAGCCTCGTTAGCCAGCGTTCTCTTCCTCTGCTGCCGCGTTCTACCTTTCCATTTTTCCTCTTCTCAAGTGTGGAACGATCTGCATGCCGTCCATGATGCACCAGAACGACCACTGCATGCATCGCGGCAGAGCGTTGATTGGGCATGCACGAGAATTTGGTTCTGCTCGCAATATGGATGATACCTGAACGATGAAGTGAACAGGCATGCTAGCACGGGAGACCTATTTACGCTATACAATACTGGAGTACTCATGTACCTACTACTACTAGTAGTAGTACAACTGTGGTACACTTGATGGTCAAAATACTATTCATCCGGTCCTCACAGTGAAGTGACAACACCCTGCGCCTGACACTAGTCCAGGCGGCGTGTTCGGGTTACCAAAGTCAGCCTCGCCCTATGCACAGTGCAGTCTGTCACCGCCGCTGTACAGCACATTGGCGCCTCGCCTCATCTCCCTCTCCGCTCCCATAGCACCACTCCATCTCCATCTCCTTCTCCGTATCCATCTCACCATGCCCCCGTGTACCGTCGCCTCACTCGCCTCCCCCAGTACCACTATTCCCTCGCTAGCCGCTCCAGCACCGACATCCTTCTCCCCCGTAAATCAAGCCCCCTTACAAACTCCACCATGGCCGAACGCGAACCGTGCAACATCCATATGAGCCGCGATTGGAGCAATATCCCCAGTGACATCCTCGACCTCTGTTGTTCGTGTATGGATATGTTGAGCGCCCTGCAGCTGGCTGCATGCTCGAGGGACATGCACATGACCATCATCGAAGCGAGGCCTAAGCTTTTCAAGACACCCTGCTTGTTGCTATCTGGTCTTGCGAGATTGCCTCACCATGATACGGAGGCGTGCATGATGCCCCTCAACTTCAATCCGATCTCCATTAGCCGAAACTTCTTTGCAGGTATGTAGTGGGTCGCCGTACATCATTTCCCTCGACATCGATCCGATCACCATCACCCGAAACTTCTTGGCAAGTATGTACTGGGTTGGCATGAACTCCCACTGGATGGCTGCCTTCAGAGAAGACGGTAAAAAGTTGGTGCTCGTGAACTTCCAGACCTCCCATGAGATTATCCTTCCTCCGTTGGATTATATAGAGTATTACCATCGCGGTCCAAGTCATCTAGATTACTACGTCAGTTGGACGGACCTTGTTTTGCAGAAGATTGTAATCTACCAAGTGCCCACACGACATGCGAATTACGCAGACTTCAAGCTAATTGCCTTTTTCGACCACAGACTCGCCTATCTTTACGTCGGTGCCTTCTTTAGCTGGAGACAACTCGGCTCACAGTGCATCATCGTCAAAGATGATACACACTTCTGTGATGCTATTGAACACAATGGCATCATCTACGTGATCGACAAAGCAGATGGCACCACGTATTGCTGGGATGTCGCATTTAAGTTGTTTCCTCTCATGTTAATGATGACGCCATGACACTGTTTGAACTTTTTGTGATGATTGGCGTATCTCTGTTTGAGCAGAATTTGAGTAGAACTATGGCAATGTATTAGAGATGCCGTAAATCAGTTATATTTGGAATGAGTTAATTCATGCAATTGTGACCATGTCATTGCAGCCAATTTGTACCCTGAATAATCAAACGGTTAGGAATATATGGATATTATCCTTATTTTACAGTAATCTATATAGTACTACTAAATATGAGTGTGTATCAATGGCCATGTTAGTTTCCTCATTTTCATGATGTAGAAACATGCACCACACTGTTGGTTTCATCTAACCATACATTAGGGAAGTAAATGTGCATATGGAGAACTCTATATTTGGAAGTAGTGAAATCCTGCAATGCTTACCATGTGTACATACCTATATTCGCCCTTCAACAATCAATGGCTAGAATAATATCCTCACAAAAAATTTGCCCACAGAACACGAGTATATAACAATGCATGGTCTATTAGTTACCTTGAAGAATTTGTTTGTGAGGACAGAACATGATTACATAACATGCATGACATGGTAGTTTCCTTTGAAGAATCGATTGCGAGATAACATGAGTATAACCATGCATGGCACTTCTATATTTTCGAACCCAGTATACATTTCCCTGTATTTTCCTCCCAGTTCCAACAGGGACATATCAATGATGTTTCTTGCATTATCCTACTCATACTCTAAACAATGCTGATCTTACATTAACAATGCCTATCCTTTTTGATATGATGCAGTGTCCCTACAGTTACTGCCCTTTGTAATCACACCACCTTTGCCAAAAACAGGGAAGCACAACTGGTTCCTCGCTCGATCAGACGACGGCAAAAGACTGATGATCATTCGGACACATGAGCCGAAAAAGTTATATTGCAAAAACGCCACTATACACAAGCACCGTGTAATATGTGAGTATCCGGACAATGGTTGTTATGTCTATGAGCAGGATACCAGCTTGTTGGGGCCTTTAGGATTTTTTAGTTGGAGGCGGGTAAATAGCCTTGGTTCACACTCTCTGTTTCTCGGACTTAATTATCTGATTAACCAAGAGATCACCGTTGGCAAGGACCTTGATGGCAGAAAGGCTCTGTTTGCTATGGAAAACTGTGTCTACACGGCGAGCCCTAGGAATTCGGGAGCAAACTCCCCTGATTGTCAATGATACAGCCCACAGCCAAAAGAAGGTGAGAATGACAAAGGCATCCGGATTAACTTTGATCGTTGGATGTCTCAATTACGACAGACAGTGATGTGGTTCGAGCCTTTAGGTTGATAGGTAATTGGGTTGTTGCATCGAAAGGGTGGAGTACTGGTGTCTCCAGATCACTGGTCGCTGAAGCGGGGCTGCAAATTATGATGGTGTTGGATCATCTCTTCGAATGACTTTGTTGTCTTTGCTACTGGTTCTGGATGGGTAGTTCTTTCTTTTGTTATGCATATTCCTTTTCATTTGGCCATCCTCGCCTATGTCACTCTTACTATGTAATAGTTGCTTCCGTTGAGAATGTCATTCTCGTCTGGATCATGAGAGTCTGAGCGCTGCAGATGTGTGCGTTTTGGTGGTGTAGCAAGACTTCTTATGAACTATCATGTCTTGTTGTTTATGTCAGTAGTAGTCACTAGTCAGTGTTTGAATGTTGTAAATATCGTTGTTTCGAACTGTTTATTGTCTCAAACTACTGGTGGGCTAAATGAGGGCATCACCATTCTCCAGTGTTTGGAGTATATCTCCTTTTTTCAAGTTATATAATTTGAGCTCAGTGTCTTTTCGATGATGTACACTTGTTTGGCCAGTGAGGTGTCGTTGAATATGGGCCGAGTAGTAACGCAATGCCAAACAAGTCAATTATGACTCTCAGGCCGGGCTCTCAAAAGATCCTGAAAAAAGGTCGGGCTCTCCAAAAAAGAATGGATAAGGACTCTTAGGCTGACATGTGGGCGCCACTGGTGTTTTCGTGCGCTTGCGCGCCGAGAGCATATTGGCGCGTGCTCGAAATTCATGCTACATTTTCATCCGCAGTCTCCCGCTCCTCCCCCACCTCTGGAATCTCGATTCCTACTCCAGTTCCCCCAAACCCCCCTCCTGTACTCCCTGTACTCAAGCGCACTATCATGTCGCCGGTCAATGCGGATCTCCGAGCCGGAGATCCTGAGGTCCGTCCTGCCTTCAGTCGCTGCGTGCTGCCGCTCAGCAGTGGCATGGCAGCGCTTGACGACCAGTTTGCCGGCAAAGTGCTGATGGTAACCATCAGTGGCGACCGGCATCCCGTCTCGCCGGATGACCTTGTCAAAGCTCTTGGCATTGCGCACGACAACCAAATAAGTGACTTGCTCGTCGAAGTCTGTCTGCCACCGGCTGATTTCTTCGTCAGGTTCCAAACAACTTTCGACTGCAGTCGTGTGTTCGAATCTTCCCGGCGTTTGTTCTGCGATGGCGCGCTGGTGAGCTTTGATCGGTGGCACCCAGGATGGGGCTCGGTGCCCTCTGAGCTTGAGTTTTTAACAAAGCTTACCTTCCACGGCATGCCTCGACGTGCTTGGAACAGCGAGTCCATGAACGAGCTTATCAACGACCTTGGAGGTGAGCTCGTAAGTATGTTTGTTCCTCCAGACAGCTGGGCTCTGACGATTATGGCATGGATGAAGAAGCCGTCCACCATACCGAAGGTGATTGGTGTTGAGATACCGGTGCAGGAACCGGGGTTGTACTATTCTTCGCCACCAAGGCCGACCACGTTAGGGATGTACCTGTATCGAGTGTTCGTGCATGTCGAAGAAGTGGTCAATCCATCAATCAAAGTCCTGCCACCGTCGCTGGTGCCAGGGTCCATCGACGACGTCCATTACAAGCGTCAACGTCAGACTTTCCCCGTGTTTCTCAGAACGATGGATGGCATAGGGCCTACTCCATCGCGCGGCGGAGGCCACTGCTTCTTTGGGAGAAGAGGCAGGGCTGGCTGCCTAGATGTGCTCTAATTTTAGGTAACAACTGAATCTTGTCAGATACTAGTTAAATCCGAGCTATGGGTGTGAAGCACTGATATGCCAGTACATTTGATTGTGACCTGTTCTAATTTTGTACCTGAACTTTTTTTAGAAAGGGTTGTACGTCAACTTAATGTGCTAGGAGAACTTATTGTGTTGTCTGTCTGTTTTCTTTGCACAACATTCAAAATATTTCCCCGTCATTGATAAAGACGATGAACCGTTATGTACGACTTCGTTGGTTTCAACATAGCCCTTCCCGTAGCGATCCACTGCTTCCATCCTGATTGTGCCGCCTGCGTGAAATTTTTGTATGCAAGTTCAATGTGCTATGTTGTTCTATATGATTGTGTCAACTATATAAGTTTTTACTAAGCATCAGCAATGCATATGGCTGAAAGATGTATTTACGAGCATCGGCTGATGGGTCTCTCTCTCTTTCTCTCTATCTCTCTCACACACACACGCACAAGTGGGACCCGTTGAATTATTTATTTGCTCGTGACAGCTTTTAATTAGGTTCCACTGTAATCTAACTTTTTCCTTAAGTTATTAATTGAGCTCGGTGACTTCAAAAAGTTGTATAGAAGCCTTGTTTGGGCCTTTCCGGCATCGCTGAATATGGGCAGAGTAACCATGTTAGGTTGTACTGTACTACATAGGCCTTCTTCGGTTTTTTTAAATAATACATTTTTTATTAATTTTCATAAATATTACGCTGGGTAATTTTTTTCAAAAATAATACACCGTCCGCCCGCTGCAGGCTGACTGGGCCTAGTCGGCCCACAGCAGGCCGATTGGATTCCAGTCGGCCTACAGCTGGCCGACTGGCCCCTGTCGGCCCACTGTGGGCCGACTGGAGCTAATTGGCTCGCTGTGGGCTAATTGTTTTTGCAAAAGTGTTAATCATGTATTTAAAAAATATGTGTATTGTGACCTCCTCCGCTCGCTGTGGGCCCACTGTTGACTAAAAATATGTTTTAAAAAGTGTTAATCATGTATTTAAAAATTGTTAAATGTGTGTATAAAAATGTTCCTTATCTATACAATTTTTTTAATGTGTGTATAAAAAATAGCTTTTTTTCAACATCAGCAATGCAACTGGGCCGACAGTTGTACACAATATCCGGGTCAACTTGTTATTCTCCGCCCCGCTGGGCTGCAAACTTTCCTAGGAGGTATGCATTAGGCTTAACAAGAGAATGGACTTTAAGAAATAATAAATGGGATGTAATTATAATAACTGGACAGTTACTATGCACCAAACACGTAATTAGTTTGAAAAATATATTATTTTTGGAATTTGAAAATTTTAATTTCATTACTTGTTGCGTGCGCAATATTTCGTTGGATTTTAATGTAATACAACTTTATTTTGAAATTATATTTAACCTGACTAGAAATTTCGGATACAAATATTTCGGATCCCATCAAAACGTGGGAATTTTTTTTGAATTCTGTTTTGAGTGGTTGTTTGAAATTATTAATCGTTGTCCTAGCTAGAAGTTGGGCTGTACTTTTAACAAACTATAAATGGGTTGTAGTAAATTGCATTAGAATTAAAACATGGGATGTACATTCTTACAAATTGCAAATGGGCTATATGTTCTCTGCCAAATCCGAGCTGTGGGCCTACTAAGTTGACGCGTACCAAGGGCTTTGTCAACTTAGTCAATATAAACGATTCTAGCTGTAGTGATCGTACGATGTCCATCCAACGGCCGTAGTGCTTCTTTAACCTCTGGTTTTCTTGCTCCAGCCGCCCAAAGCAGCGTCGGTCGTGTCGCGCGCTCCTGCCTCCCGTGGCCGGCTGTGATGCCGCGGAGGCCTCACCGCCCCGTACTACTCCCACCGCTGGCCAGGCCATCCCTCTACTCACCCACACCCCCTGTTATTCTGCGGCGATGGAAGCCTCACACCGCAACCGAACCAGTGAACCCTCGTACTCCTCTCTGCGCGGGCTTCCACTGCTGCGTCTTCCCCGGCTCCGCGTCGTCCCCTTCCTAGGCCTCACCGTCGTCCAGACCACCACCCTGCTGCTCTCGGTGCGGCATGGTCAACGTGGTCAACAACCGACTTCCATCGAAAGAGTACTGTACGTGGAGAGGCTGACAGCTGGGTCCACGGCAGCCGCAAGGAAGTGCCTCCTTATTACATGCAAAATAATTATTCCTCCACCTGACAGCGGGGACCCACTGGATGGGCCACCATATTTTGCGAAAAAATGATTCGCCCCCTGACTGCTGGGACCCACGAGCTACATCTTCGCATGCAAGGAAGTGCGTCCAAAAAAATGATTCGTCCCCCTGACTGCTGGGACCCACCAGCTACATCTTCGCAGGCAAGGAAGTGCCTGACAGTCGGGACCCACCTAGTCGAAGCGTACGTAGCGTTGTCATTCTGGTCGCGAACGTGTACGTACATACTGGTCGATGTAGAGGCGCGCACGTGTCATAGTAGAGGCGCACACGTGTCGTAGTAAAGGCACGCACGTAGCATGTACACGTACGTACAGCAGCCAGGGTGCAAGAAAGAAAATATGGCCATGTATGTGTACATACGGGCGGGGTCTCGAACGCCTACTCGCGCATACGTACGGCCAGGGCTCGTGTACATGGCTGGGTCAGAACGGAGAAACAGCGTCGTCGTCGTGTTCATGGGGAGGCAACGGAATGCGTCGTGTTCATCGGGAGGGCTTGGACGGAACATGCGATGGAAACGAGGCCTGGCGTACCGCAGAACGGAGGAAACAACCTTGTGTTCGACCGGCCATGTTCGAAACGGGATCCTGTTCATCGGGAGCGGTCTGGCGTACCGCAAAACAAAGGAAACGTACCTCCTACGGTCGAAACGGGGGTCCTGTTGATCGGGAGGGGTGTGGCGTACCGCAAAATGGAGGAAACGGACTTGTGTTGGAGCGCTACGGTCGAAACGGGGGTCCTGTTCATCAGGAGGGGTGTGGCGTACCGCAAAACGGGACTCCACGGGATACTATTCATCTCCACCATCGACCTCCTCCAGCCTCCACGGGCTCCTGTTCATCCAGCCTCCACCGCGCGCTACTCCACCGGCTACTGTTCAACCACCCCTCCACCTTCTACTGTTCATCCAGCCCTCCACACCATGGGGTCCTGTTCAACCACCCCTCCACAGGCACCCCTCCACCGTCTACTG